>NC_142037.1:40510484-40814859 GCF_982192425.1 Myodes glareolus
CACACAGATTGCCACAGTAGCAAGGAAACTTATTTTAAAACTGAACAATAGTATAGATCAGAAAGAACTGTACTGCTGAGAATGGCAGAGGTCACATACCTGAGAACACTCAAAGGGCCTGATTATTATTTGGGGGGCACAGGAGTAAGAGTTTGGTTACTAGGGGCCTAGTTTGAGTAGGTCTCTATCTTGATTGATAAATTTGAATTATGTAGGGTTTGTGTTTGTTTGTTTTTTTACTGCACAGCCCATCTGCACCTTATTTTAATCCTGTGCGTACCCAGTTATGCATAGGCCTAAAAGACAACCAGGAGAGCCTGCCTAGATGTTGACTGGAGGACACAGTTTGTCTTATCTAAACCACATTGTCTTACCCAGACACAGTGGCGTAGGAGTGAAAGGGTTTATCTGTTTTTAACTGTCAAAGGAAGGGGAAACTTATCCATTGTTCAGAGATGGGTGTGTACTCAGCTCGGTACAGGTGGGGTCCTGGATCACTAACAGATTACTAGCTGCCTTGTGTGGGGAGGTGTGTGTGTGTGTGTGTGTGTGTGTGGTATGCACTGGTAAGGGTCTCAGACTGCCAAGTGTATTCTTAGGAGGGGGCTGTGTTCATAGCCCAGACCAAGCGGTGCTCCAGGTTGCTAAATTATTCCCCACGCTTACCTGCTTCAGAAGTTTCAGTCATATGTGGCCTTTCTACGGGGCTGGTTTGTAGATGAGGGAAGGCCTTTCTGCTGCTGCAGCTGACTTCACCCAGATGACCAGTGACAGTTCTCACAAATGTTTATTACCCAAGATTCCTGCATACACGGAAGTGGACAGAGAAATACATTACTGCTGACGGAGGAAAAATGACTGGTGATTGTGTAAACGGTACCAGAAAGGATTTGTTTTTGCTTTGTTTTCCTCCCTTTATCCCCCCCCCCCGTCAGCCTGCCACAGAGTAACAGATCTATTCAATTTGCATCCAGTTCTAAGGAGAATTTATTTCACTTGGATTGCACAGATGTGCTAATTTGGTCATTTATCAGGACAATAAATAGCATGCCATTTTCTTTCTCTCCAAGAACAAACGAGGGTTGTATGCTTCCAGCCTCCTTTTCCCCCTTCAGGAGCGTGGAAATCATTCTAAGATTGGACAGCTGGCAAGTAAGGTCTAAATTAGGAGACATAAGCTAAAAACAAGTAAACTGCCAGCAGGTGGCAATGGCAGAGCGAGGCAGGAGGACAGACGCAAAGGCAGGCAACAGAGAATACAAACAGCCTCCTCAACCAACAAAACGCCACGCTTTGTCCCTCTTATCAAAGTTGAATAGATGAGTGTTGAGCATGGGAAGGCAGGAGAGAGAGCAATCCATCTTTCCTGGCCTCTCAGTTCGTCACCACATCTATACTCTTTCATTGAGTGAGGGACTGACTGGACCTGGAGCTCACGTTGCTGCTTCCTTTGGGCAAAAGGCTTTTCAGTCCAGGGTGCGTTGCAAGCACCAGCCGTACTGAGATCTTGTCAGCAACGTTCCAGCGAAAAACACAGTCACTTGTGTCATATTAAGGGGTAATGACCTCCTAAGAGGAAAATCTAGGTAGGCACGGGCCGTTAATTGATTTCATTAAAGTGTGTGTGTGTGTGTGTGCTTGTGTGGAGTGTGTAGACCTGAGTGCAGGTAACTGTGGGGACAGAAGAGGGCATTGGATCCAAACGACATTCCGTTGTGTTATAAATGTATCACGTGTTCATTACCCAGCCACCAGCTGATGGGCTTCTAGGCTGTGGCCGTTTCCCAGCTGCTGTGAACAGAGCGGCCATGAACACAGGATGAGCAGAAGGGGTCAGTGTTAATTCGATACTCTCTTCCCTCTCCCACATAATAGTGTTCAGACTCTCTTCCATGGTGTGCCTAGAAAGAAAAGAATATCTTAGCCACTTTTCCATTAAAATCACTCTTGATTTTGTTCAGGTACACGCTGAATATGCTGGAAGACATCGGTGATGGCCAGAAGGTCAACGATGACATTATTGTCAACTGGGTGAATGAAACGCTGAAGGAGGCACAGAAAAGCTCGTCCATCACTAGCTTCAAGGTGAAGTTTTTATCTCCCGTTCTCCCCTTCGTTTTCGTTATACATTAAGTGGCCTTCGGCGCTAGAGGTTTGATGATCCCTTTGATTTTTCTTAAATGATCCATTTTTGTCCTAATGCTCATGGCCATTTCAGTGACAAATTTCTCTTCTCTTTTCATTTCATGGTTAATTTTAAAAACCTATTTTTTTAAGCACCTCATTTTAGGCTCTGTTCTTTTGAAGTGGTATAAAACACAGTAATACGTTCCTTAAAATATTCACACTTCCACAAATCAGAGTTTTTTACATTATAATGGTGAAGTGTGAAATGCCAAAAAATCTCTCATGTGCTATTTTTTTTGGGGGGGGGTGTTCCATCTCAATCCTATTTTTATTAATGTTATCATTATATATTATGAAATTTATTAACTTGACTGTCTGATAGCTAGAGTCTTTTTCAAGGTCCGGGACTTTTGATCCATATTGCAATAATGTCCATACATTGTAACTTCAGTGTTCTAATTTAAAGGTCAGGATTTGTGGGGAGGGACCCCTCACACCCCGCAGGAAGGAGAAGAGAAACCATAGTCTCTTCTTGCCGGGACAGAGCCGGGTAGGGCAGTGGCAAGAACCCTATCTGTTGTGAGCTCATCCTGGGTGAGTTCCAGCCCCCTCCATGCCTTCTGCTCTGCTAGTGACGGAAGTGAGCAGATCATTCTGAGAGAGATTTGGAAGGGCAGTGGGGAAGCCGTCATAGGCATCACGGCTACTGCTGCCTTCTGAGTCCCAGGGGCTCTTGTCTCTGACTTCATCCTGTAGGTAAGGAAACTAAAGCTTAGGGAAGTTTGGTTCACAGGCGCTGTTCTCTAAGTGAGGGAAAATACCTTCCCCTGGGGCAGCGTGGCCATGGGTCACTTAGCATAGCTGCAACTGACCAGTTGCAGGTGCTTCTCCTTGGAAAGCAGTTGCTGCCCTAGGCACTAATTCCGTAGCAGTGTCCTGGGTGTCCTTGTGGGGATGAGGTTTGGTAAGCCACGCTGACACTCACTCTTAGGAGTGCTTGATCCTTATTCCACGAGTCGTCCTGGTCTAATTTTCTCTGCTTTCTCGCTAAATTGTTATAGCGCTGATTAGAAAGGGCCCCGCGATGAGGCAAAAGGAAAGGTCGGAGTAGCCGAGTCCCTTTCCAGTGAGACTCGAAAGCAATGGATGCAGCCCACTCTTGATTAACCATTTTGGAAACGAGCCCATTCCCTTGTCACCTCCTAGATGCTCACCATCCCTCACCTCCTGTCAGCTCCACACCCAGGGCGCGGGATGCAGGGAGGGAGGTGGGGATTGGAGCTTTCCATTTCGCTTCAGTGATGCTTTTTCACCAAAGCATCCTGTGGAGGTAGCTGTGGATGCTAGTGGGGGAAACGAGAGTGCAAATCCATCTTTGGTTTTGGCCACATCAATTCTTTTTATCAACCAAGAGGAAATATTAAAACAGACTACATTCTGTTATGACAAAGGATTGTTTTACCTGTAGAGGAAAATTGGGCAAGAGAACTGGTATCTCTTACAAGCCTTAGAATTTATTCTCACTCATGCCTTCTGAGCATGTGCTGCTTGGCCTCTGCAGGCTTAGATGGTGACATGGGCATGCTCCTCTTGCCCAGGACGTAGCTAAAGAAGGCACACAGGAAGAGCTCTGTGAATCCACATCTGAGGGGCATTCTCAACATGAAATATGAACATCTAACTGTTTACAAATGTCCAAGATGTTAAGTCAGAATTTTAGATTCAAACCCGAGCTCTACCAATTCCTAGCAATTCACAACCCCAGGAACTCCCTCTTCTCTGTAAATGAAGATTAAGCATAGAAGCTGTAGGACTGGATCGGTGGTACAGCATGTCCTGGCGTGTGTGAGGCTCAATTCAGACGCCAGCACTAAACAAACTAACGAAGATTAAACATGACTATTAAACACCCAAACATAAAATGACCACTCTGTAAGATTAAACTTTTGTTAGCTATGCATAACCACCCCATAACGTCTATTAACTTCAAAGTATGATGAATACATACAATGCTATGTTTCAATTACAAAATGAGCTTCTTTGAGCTTTTAAAGAAGGAAAACAAGGGCTGGAGAGATGGCTCAGAGGTTAAGAGCATTGCTTGCTCTTCCAAAGGTCCTGAGTTCAGTTCCCAGCAACCACATGGTGGTTCACAACCATCTGTAATGGGGTCTCCTCTTCTGGCCTGCAGGCATACACACAGAAAGAATATTGTATACATAATAAATAAATAAATAAATATTAAAAAAATAAGGAAAGCAAAAGAGTACATGACTATTCTGTTGTTTTTGCTGTCTCCTTAGAAACCTTGAGTTTTCCATGGTCCTCAGAGAAAGAATGTCTTCCATCACCAAGTCTACCTGTACCCTCACCTGCCTTCTTCCACTCATTCTAGGATGCCCCTCTTACACAAAACAGGGCTTTTCTGACATCTTTGTTCTCTTCTTTCTATGTCTATGCTATATTTAAGGGAAAAAAAAGACCTACCCACTTCCCTTGAGGCCGACAGAAGTAACTCTAGGATGTGTTGATAACCCTCTCTTTCTCTCTACTCAGGACCCCAAAATCAGTACCAGCCTTCCGGTTCTGGATCTCATTGATGCTATTCAGCCGGGCTCCATAAACTATGACCTTCTAAAGACAGAAAACCTGGACGATGAAGAGAAACTCAACAATGCAAAGTATGTAGATAAACTTGGGGATGGGAGAGAGGGCCACAGCTGCCAGCAGGGTGGGTGTGGAGTCTGATGCTGACGCGTTCTGCACATACTCTATCTCTGCCATTCCTGATTTTTCTTCTTGTGATTTATTGAGGTCTTGTCATCAATTTAGGCATGGTACAGTAGCCATTTAAGATTGCTTGTGTTAGAATGGAGCAAAACAAAATCTAGACTATTCTCATAAATCATAAACAAGGCTACTGTTTTAAAACTGGTCTCTTAATCCTAAGCTATGGATTTCAAAACTAAAGTTTTGTGTGGAAAGTCCAGATATGAACACTTCACGCACGAATATCCACAGAAGTGTCGGGAATGTCACCAACAGAGCCACTGTGCTTTGCCTGTCCTACCAAATGAACCCTCTGTGATGCGCACCAGGGGACTACAGTCTCCAAATCTGGCACATTGTATGCATCTTTAAATAAAGCTTTATTGAATCACACGATCACTCATTTACATAGAAGCTTCTCTGCTCCAACAGCACAGTTCAGAAGTTACAGCAGAGTTTGCAAAACCCAAGGTAGTTGCTGTCTGGGCTTCACTTGATCTTAGCTAAAAGGTCAAGATTTAGCTCTGTCTGGCCTCTTAGAAAAGGTGTACCAACTGCTGCTCTACAGAGGTACCTTACTTTGATGAATTTGTGTTAACTCCCCAGCAATGCCATGATAAAGTACCACACTAACTAGCTGGTTTCAGGCAACAGAAATGTATTCTTTCATAATCGTAGAAACTAGAAATCAAGCTGACATCAAAGCTGGCTGATCCCGAGAGCTCTGAGACAGACTCTCCCATGCTCTCTCCTGGCTTCTGTAAAACGCCAGCAAACCTTTGAATTTCATTGGCTCAGAAAGCTCTATGTCCACTCACACTATCTGTGTGACTTCATGTGTCTTCTCCCTTGTCCCATGAGGACACAGGCCATATTTGACTCATTGCAGCATGACCTTGTCTTGTGATACCTACAGCAGCTGGATTTCCAAATAAGGTCTCAGACGGAGATTATGGGATTTAGGAATTCACCATATCTTTCTGAGAGAAGGGATACAACTGAGTCCCTCACAAATCTAGAATTTAAAGTACCCTGTCTTAAATCCCAGCAGTGCCCTTTTCTCCCTGTGGTCAGCTTTGGAAATGGGGACCTGCATTTCCCATATGATGATGCTCCGTGCAGTCTGCTGGAGAGAAGTTAGTTAAGCTGCAGTTACATAGAGTGTGATGGGTGTACACACGGAAGTACAGGTCAGGGAGGGGTCAGGAAGGGGCTGTAGCTCTTTAAAGCAATTAACTTCTAGGCTGAGCTCATCAGCAAGGACAGGTAAGCCGGCAGGAAGCAGATGGAGGAGGTAGAAAACAGAAAGAAAACAAAACAAAAAAGACAAACCAAAAACCCACAAAGACTTGAAACAAACAAGTCCTGGGCCCTGTGGTTCCGTTTAAGGGACTTGCCAAGGTCACACAGTTTTCAGCTGCGCAGGTGAGCACCCCAGTTGATTTCAGAGACCAGGCTCTGGGGACAGAGTTGGCAGTAGAGCCTGCCCGAATATACACGAAGCCTTGGGTTGCTCTCTAGCATGGAGAAACAAAACAAAACAAAAACAAACTAGCCTCTTTTTATAGAAAAGAGTTTACGGAGTTGGGGAGTAGAGTGTCTGTCTGCCTTACAGGCTTATCTGGGCATGGTAGCCTGGGCTGTAATTATTCTGCCAGCTAGGCAAAGACAGACGGATCGGTGGAGCTCTTTGGCTACTTGTTCCTCTCATCAACATGGTGAGTTCCAGGGCAGTGAGAGACACTATCCCAAAAACTAAAATAAATAATAAAATACGAGATGGCTCAGTGGTTAAGAGCATTGCCTGCTCTTCCAAAGGTCCTGAGTTCAATTCCCAGCAACCACATGGTGGCTCACAACCATCTGTAGGGAGGTCTGGTGCCCTCTTCTGGCTTGCAGACATACACACAGACAGGATATTGTATACAGAATATTAATATATAATAAATAAATAAATATTTAAAAAATAATAATATAAAATAACGTGGGCAGAACCTGAGGAACAGGTGTTTCCACAGACACACACACATCACTCATATACATATGCAAGCATACTACATGCCACACACACACACACACACACACCATGAAATGAAGGAAAAAAAGTCCACAAAACGCTAAGAATGATTGTTTTTGAGAGTTTCAATGGTTCTGGTTGGAGTTGGGTTTCTTTCTTGTTTGTTTTAACACCCAGATTTCCATGCAGCTTTTCCCATGTGTTTTATGATGGGCACATTTGTTTTGCCTCTTAAATAATTAACAGGGAGGAAGTTACTTAGAGGTGGACAAGGAGGAAGAACAGTGCTGCTCTCAAATTCATTCGGTCACTAAGAAAGAAGAAGTTCTTTTGGAGAGCAGGAGGAAGTGGTGGGGCCCTGGGTAGGTGGGGGAGAACCTGAGGAGCAGCTACAGCAAGAGGGTGCACTAACTTGAGGGGACAAGAGAGCTGCCAGGCAACAGTGTGGGCGCGTGAGAGTAGGCCACAGCTAGCAGAGATGATGTAATATATCAGCGCCCTGAAGCACTGGCACAGCTGAGATGCTTTCATTGGAAAACAGAGCACAACACACTGACTAGTCTAATAGCAGCACACTATAAATAAAAACATCTGTACACGGAACAGGAAATGATGCACTCGGGTATTATGTGTGACAAGATATTATACATGCAGTTTTCTCCTTATGGTGCTGTAGTTGAAATGCCATCCATAGAGTGTTCCTTCCACACAATTCTTACTTCATTCTTGGACTTTTTCTGCCACACTTTGTACCTCAAGAGAATATTCTTCATATGGGTCTTAAAAATGGCAGGGGGAAGCTGGAGAGAAGGCTCAGTTGGGAAGGTGTCTGCTACCCAAACACAGAATCTGTGTGAGTATGCCCTGCACCCATGCTGAAATCCACGTCTAATCCTGCACAGCTATCATGCCAGTGCTTGGGGTAGAGGCAGGTGACCCCCCCCTGGGGATTGAGGAGCAGCCAGCCCAGCCAAATCAGTGAGCTCTCTGGGGTGCAGTGAAAGATCCTGCTTTGAAAAATAAAGCCAAGCATGCTTGAGAAAGATGCTCGATATTGACCTCTGACCTTCACACACATGAACATAAATGCATATATGCATAGAAAAGGTAAAAGTTGAGAAGGCCTTAAAGGATGCAACGTATGTTTTATAGTCATCGTGTGTCTAGAGAGCAGGACTGGGGCCTCTTGGGGAGCCTCTTGAACCAAGAATTGTCTGCACATGTGGGCAGATGGGACGACCAACCAACTGCCCTGACTGAAGACCCTGCACCTTTATCCCTCAAAGGTCCCCCTTACCCACAGCTGCTCAGGATCTGCGTTTGTTCTCCCTTTCAGGTATGCCATTTCCATGGCCAGAAAAATTGGAGCAAGAGTGTATGCCCTTCCAGAAGACCTGGTTGAAGTGAACCCCAAAATGGTCATGACGGTGTTTGCCTGCCTCATGGGGAAAGGGATGAAGAGGGTGTAAGGCCCAGGGAGCAAGCCAGAAGGTGACACGGTCATCCCTGAAGGTCAGCACAGGGTGCTCCCAGGATACAGAGGACTGTTCAAGCCATTCCAAAGTCCTGAACCTTAGAGACATTATATGAGATTCCAGAAAGTGCGTATTTGTTTGGCCAAGTAGCTTCTACTGTCCTTAGCAATACATACTTCTCTCTTTTGGTTTGTTTTGTTTTTCAGAAGATCTACTCTCTTACAGATTTTTTTTTCTTATTCTTTGAAATTCTACCAGAAAAAAAAAAAAAAAGCTAAAGAGAAGTTCTTTCCAGATGCCTTCCCTGATTTCACTGGCAATCAAGGGTAAAACTACAGTGTTTCCGTCACTTGATTTTTCAAACCAGTTTTATCTGGCTGCTTTTTTTCCTTGTTTAGTGTGAGGACCTGGAGGAGATCATCTACCTTGCCTTAAATAAAGCCTGTTGCTGGAGGCCAACCCCGGATGGTCGCAGCCTCTCCTTGCATTCCCTTCTCTCACCCACTGAGTTTGCTGCAGCCCCTCAGAACCTCATCTGCTCTGTGGTCTCCTTTCTCGCCATCTTTGTCTCTCTGAGCCATGGTACATCTGACCAGCCAGTCAAGCTCTGGGCATCCCAAGAGTCTCTGGGAGCCTGCAAAATTGGGGGGCAGGGCTCAAGGACAGTGTAGTAAATAATGAAATCACTAAGGGCAGGTGTGGGGAGAATCACAGAGCATCTACTCTTCTGGGTGCTGCATCTCCACACATTTATCCCTCCTTGTGAGATATCTGGTCACTGCAGTGTTGGCAAGAGGTCTGATGACATTTGGAAACAATCCTGCTCAGCTTCATTTGCTCTTAGACATCAGGATATTTGATCGCCGCCAGGCCGTATTACCAATTCTCACCTTGTTGGTACTGCAAAAGCTTTTTGCCACCCTCAAGTTCCTGAGGGGTTAATATGTGCCAATAATATATGTCCCCGCCTCACCCAAATGCTTACGCAGGCACTTCCACATATGTAGCTGGATGTCAAGAGTAGACTTGCTTACTAGGAACTGCCAGGGGTTTCAAAAGCAAACCAAAAAGGACAGTATAAATTTGAATAGATCCACTAGATAAGCAATTTCCACAAAAACTTATCAAAAGCTAAAAACGCCACAGGGCATTGTGAACCAATGCTAAACTGCCTCTGCGTTAGTGAAAGACTTATTCCCAAGGTATCTTCTTTGGGGATAGCAGGATGTCATGGAACTTCAGCATCTTCCGAAGCAGTGAAAATGCAGGATCTTGACTTCATTCCTTGGCAGTGGGCTCAAGAAGCCAAGAGATGACTCTTTCCAGCTCCCTGCCAGTGTCCCTGCTGCGTCTGAATGCAAAGTGTGTGGCTGTGACTTTAGTCTGAACTTAACTTAGTGACGCCTCAGATGCTGTCTCCCCGTCTGCCTCCATGAAGGAAGGGTGTTATTGCCTTAATGGAAAATGAAGACAAATCATGTTAATGGTCTTTTCAAATAAAATGTTCCCAATTCTGGCTTTGTCTGGATCTGTTCAAGGTTGCTTGTCCCCCATGAGTCCAGAGTGCTGTTAATGTCTATGGGAAATGTTTAAGGGCTAAGGAAGGTATCCATACAAGAGATAGTCATTGCACTCAAGTAACTGGCAAAAACAGACATATACACACACATACGCACACACAGATAGGCACACACACCTACACACACATGCACACATACACACACATACGCACACACATATGCAAATACACCCCCACACATGCATATGCACACACGTGCACATACATATACACACACACGAGCTGTAATGAGGAGAAGTGTCTCAGCTGAAGACTGAGGGATGCATTGCCATTATTTACATGAAGGAAGTTGAAACAAGAATTATTCAAAACGCTTTGGATCCAGTCACGAAGATCAGGCTTGGAGGTTGGGGAACTGACTTCTGGGGGAGATGAGAAAATGTGCTTTGTGTCAGCCACATCTGGGGCCTCCTCTCCCTCTGGGCTGGATCTCTTTGGCAGAGGGTGTGTCCTCATGGGGGAGTGTAAAGAGAGTCTGCAGAAGCTAGCTCCTTCTAGGCTGTCCTGCTGAGACAACAGAAATTTCTCATCAGTGTGGCATGGCTCTACCTTGACCCACAAAGAAGTCACACTGCTGTACAGTGGCTAGGAAACCGATCGTTTGCATCTAAATGTGTGCCCAGCCTTACAGGTGGCTAATGTAAAAATGGCTCTTTCCTAGACTGGATGTATTTTCAGCTCCCATGTGGGCACAGTATCTGTGTTCCATACACACAAAGAAGCTACTGGTACTATTGGTTGGGACTAGACTATAGCTATAGGCCTTATACGTCAGCACACAGAACAAGGACAGGATAGCATACAAGCTCTACCAAGAAAGAAGAACCCCCAGGAATGACAGACAAGATATTCAGTAGCCTAAGGGATACAAGATTCTAAATTTAGCTTCTTATGGTCAGATTTCACTTGGGGAAACCAAGTGAGGCATGAGGAATTAAAGTGTACCCCAAAACGTGCAGTAGACAGAAGCCACTCTCTCCCCTGCCTAAACTGCATCCGAATATCTGTAGTCGACAGCAGCCTTCCTGACCCCATGCTAGAGTCGTTCTTTGAAGCTATCGTGTATTGGTTCACTGGAGGCAACTGAATTTTGTCCAACTATTATCAAAACAGTGGAGGCTTAAAGTCGGCACAGGGGCTATTTATAATATAGGAACTGTCGAGTTCTACCCGTAGTGCTTACGGTCCTTGAAGTGCTACTGTGCCCACCGTCTATGGCCTCAGTCTCTATCCCTCAACTTTCTGCCCAGTTACTACCTACTGTCTCCACTTGTTTTCATCCCAGGAACATCCGTGCACATGCATGCACACATCCTAAGATGCCGTACTCCTTACCTTACTCTTTTCCACTTAGCACCCTGTCTTGGAGATGGAGTCATTATCTTTACCTAGAGACCCAGCTCAGTCTCTTCAATAGGCACCTTGCCTTGTGTCAGTGTCCAGGCTGGGTTTGGTTTGTAGTTTATAGGTGTTTACATTGTCTCAGCCTAGCAAATAAGTCCAAAGTGAATAATAATATCCCCACTTCTTGAACATAGACTTAATTTTCATTGAACAGGTACCTATCAATTTCTGACCTATCCAATTCACAACATGCTGGGGAAGAACATCAGAGATACTTTTTACATTTTCTCAAATTATGTTACATAGAACCCGAGGCAACCAATTCCAACTTCTCATTTTTATATCTAGAGAAAGATGTTAGTACAGCAAAGAGATAACACACACCCGTGCTTGTGTAGACAAGGCTAAAATGAAGTACAGACTTTAATAAAAGGTGTAGTCCTATGGGAACTCGGAACTCAATTCTGAATGAAGAATCTTCAAACATTTATGTGGCAATTCAGGTCTAATGAATGAGAAGCAAGCAGGATCCATGGCTTACATGTTTTGGTACTCCCTACAAAGTCATACACATTTCCCATTTTTTAGTAAGAGCAAAGAAACCCTTTTGAATGTGATTTATACTAGTTACAAGCAATGTTTGCTGACTGTGGGAAACACTGAACAGACAGACGTGATTACAAGGAAAGTTATGAAATGGACCTACCTGGAAAGGTCTTGACATAGAGTGGACTGTTGTCTGCCTGGAAATTAGGACTCTGGAGTCTACATGATGCAATGGTTAGATTAGGTGACTTGCAAAATCCCAGCCAACCTATCAGCTGTATCCACTTAGACATGCATATACCACACACACATGCTCATCAAGGCTGTCCCAGGGCACACCATCAGCCTCATTCATAGATGGTCACCTAGTAATAGAGTCCCTAAAAGTCCAGCTTCTAGGGATCCCTCTCAGGGTCCAGTTAAAGACACCACAATAAGATAAAAGGGGATTAGAAATCTAAGGGGTAAGAAATCTACTCACAATGGGATACATATGCCCATGTTTCTTTATTTTTCTTTTTCCATCCCCTGTTACAAATGTTCCCAGTTATATATATTGTTTAAAACCAGCAATTCCCCAGGCCTAGCAGGTTCCAGGGCTAGAATTCTATATTCTTTATTAAATTGATCACAGTGACATATCTTCACACAGTATAAAGGAATATCCTGTAACACCTGTGTATATGTGCACGTGTGTATATATGTATGTGTATGGATGCATGTATATACATATATATGTATATGACCAGCATGACTACAACTGGAAGCTGTCCTGTCTGGGGAAACAGGTGGACAAGGGCAAAATCTAAGAGAGATTGTCACACTTGAAAGTATGTAGGAACCACCCGGAACTCAATGCTACAAATGCACTGTATCCTGCTTTGAGACTCAATCCCTACTGGATTGATGAGGACAGTAATTTGCCCCAAGACATTCGACAGCTTGCGGTTCATGCCGTACACTTGGAGGGGGCTTGGCTGGCTCAGATGAGCTGCCTAGCACCCTGGCTCCTTCTTGGAATCACCATAGGGAACTTTGGGAAAGTTTGTGCCTATAACTATTGCCCCAACGTGTGGATACAGTTGTTTTAAACATGGATATTGAAAACATCCCCCAAGGGACTGGAGGTACAGGGACATTTGAGAACTACGGCTTTATATCTGGAGTATGGCTCTGAAGGGCAGGCTTGGCTGCAGCGTCTCAGCAGGCATGCAGGACATCAAAGTGAGTATGAATTCATAGAAATGTCCCAATGATAAGCCTTACTCTCTCCTTGGCTCTAACCAGCTAGTCAGTGGGTAGTACTCTCCTGTGTGGGTGCCAGGCAACCCTTTTTGTCCCCCAGATCTCAGGCTCCTTTTTTTTCTTTGCTTTTGCTCACCAAAGCAAGGATATTGGAACTCAGGACTCAATTGTCTGCTTTCAGCTTTTCAAATGTCTTTTAATGTGTGTCTTCTTTCCTCCCTTTTAGAAACAGAGGAAGCCAAATACTCTACAATTTGGTGTAAATTATAACACAGACTCATTTCCTATGAATAAACATGAGAGAAATGTGTGAAGCATAAGAAAGATCTATCAATTATGTTTTTCAAAGCCTCCCAAGATTATGCAGCTTTAATGGCTGGGTAATTTTGAAAAGAAACCTTGGAAAGTGAGCTGCACCTGAACTCATTAAAAAAAAGGGGGGGGCATCCAATTAATTGGTTATCAGTGCTTCCCTAGCAATGAGTCTGAAGGGCATGTCTGAAATGAGCTGGCTAAGGCCACCATGGCCCAGGCCCTTGTTCTCACTCTTCTTGAAACTGGGAGAAGCTCCAAAGCAGCAATTGCTGCAGAAGCTTCTGTCTTAATAAAGACAGAGGGTTATGAGACTTCTAGAAATCCCTCTTAGGTTATTTTTGCCACTTAATATTCCAAATTAGCTGAAGAACCAATCTCTGAATGAAACTGATCCTCCAGAAGGGCCATGACACAATTCGGTGTATCTGCTAGGCTATTTCTGTGCATGGTAGTTTACCATATAAAATAGGAAGAGAATTAGCTGTTCTGGGGTTGTGATGGGCCAGATGAGGTTCTGAGTGGAGCATACAATGGCCTATATTCACACTTTCCCGCTTACCTCTTTAATATGAATGAGCTGTGCTAAACTCTTGTCTTCAGAAGATCTTCTTCTTCTTCTTCTTCTTCTTCTTCTTCTTCTTCTTCTTCTTCTTCTTCTTCTTCTTCTTCTTCTTCTTCTTCTCCTTCTCCTTCTCCTTCTCCTTCTCCTTCTCCTTCTCCTTCTCCTTCTCCTTCACCTTCTTTTTCTTCTTCTTCCTATTATTCTTACTCTTAATCTTCTTCATGGTTTTTCAAGACAGGGTTTCTCTGTAGCTTTGGAGCCTGTCCTGGAACTAGCTCTTGTAGACCATACTGGCCTTGAACTCACAGAGATCTGCCTGCCTCTGCCTCCCGAGTGCTAAGATTAAAGGTGTGTGCCACCACCACCTGGCTCAGAAGGTGCATTTCTAAGAGAGCAAAAGATGTGTGTGTGTGTGTGTGTGTGTGTGTGTGTGTGTGTGTGTGTATGTATGTGCATAATCTATGTCTCAAAGTACTGAGTTCCAGAAGTAATAATTCCTACCCATTAGTAATAAGGCAGACATCTGATTAAAAATAAGATATAGGGCCAGCAAGATGGCTCAGCAGACCAAGCAAGGTACTTGCTGCTAAACCTGATGACCTGAATTTGATTCCTGAAACCAACACGGTGGAAACAGAGAAACACCAGCAGTCCTTGCACACCGACCTCCGCATCTGAACAGTAGCATATGTGCTACCCATACGAAATCCCAAACCAAATCAGACACGTGACTGGAATCAGCATTTCTCCCTGCCTGTGCCTACATAAATACATATGCACAATAAATATACAATGTATCAGATATATGCTATCATTACGTGTGTGTGTGTGTGTGTGTGTGTGTGTACACGTGCACCACCGGTAGGAACGCAAAAGTATTTCCCAACATTTCATTGTGGAAATATAAATTAAATCCCCACCGAGAAGCACCACACACTTACTAGAATAGCTTCCCAGTGACAAGACTGACCGCGACAAATAATGAGAAGAAAACGGAGCGGTTAGGACTTTAACATCTACACATGCTTGTTCCCTAGCAATGACACTCATGCAAGAAGCCTTGTAGCCAAATATGCATAGCAGCTGTATGCATAATAATAGCTCCAAACTGAGCTTACCCCAGATGTCCTTTCCTGGAAGAATTAAATAAACAGTGCTACAGTTATATCTGAATGCTGCCCAGCAGTAAGAAAGAACCAGTTTCTAGTGCACGGAATGACGTAGAAGATTCTTTAGCGTACACCAGCAGATGAAGTGTGACACAAAGTACAGCTCCCTGTATGCTCACTTGATGTTCTCAAGCCGGGGAAGTCACACTGTAGAGATAGCAGCCAGAGGCTGCTGCAGTAAGAGAACCTAGCTGGGGCAGACAGGGTGACAGGGCTGTACCTTGATGGGGTACGTGGTACTCCAATACATGCATTGTGTAAGGTGAACCCAACTTCACAGATCTGTGCGTTTTTCTGTGCATGCCACAACCAAAAGAATCTCAGAGGGTTGCTCGCTGCTGCCCAGAGTGGTTTACAAATAGGTACTGGTTTGCAGGCAATAAGAGAGAAAAATCAATCAATAAAGGTGTCCCTTTGCCCTCGCCTGGTGCCTGCGTTTTAAAAGCCATTAACATTATTCTGTCATAGGAAATCCAAAATCTGGCATAAGCTAGGACTTAGGCCAGACGTTAAGGAGTTACTTGCACAGGCAGGTGGATCTCTGAGTGTCAGGTCAGCCAGGCGTACACAGAGAAACCCTCTGTGTGGGGGCTGGGGGGAGGGACTTACTTGGGGCTGGTATTGGGGGGTACAGAACAGTGAGAAGTGAGCGTAGAAAGAGAGAAACGAAAAACTTCCTTCACGAAAGACACCCTGCTCAAAATGAGCCTGCAAATTAGGACTCTGTCTCTGAAAACACAAAGCTAATGAGGGCGGCAAATAAAATCAGCACAGATTCGCTGTGAACGCAATTGACCTGGCAGAGCAGTGTGATACTGACTATAAAGAAATCTTCTGAGTGCTCTTGGGATCTGAAAGAGAGACTGGCTGGCCAGGAAGAGAGTGGAGAGGAGAGAGGAAGGCTGGGGTGGGGATGGGGAGGTGGAAAAAGGGATGGAGGAAGGGAGGGGCCTTAAGCAATCTTACTGTAAAAGATTGAGCAATAAAGTAGTTTAACATAGTACTTTAAAAAAAATACTGATATAAAAACAAAATCAATGAGCATATAAACGCCCTATGAAGGTTTATAGTTGCTGAGATAGTTTTCCAGGGACTACGTGGCCGCTGTTAAAATAGTGAATCTGAAGGTAGTGCAGAGAAATGCACCCAGGATGGAACTTAAAAGGACCAATGTTGTGATTTTCTAACGGTGAAAGGAGAGATCCAGGACGTGAAGAAGTGAGTAACAAACTCCGGTGGAAGCCCCAGCCTAGGATCAGCAAAGGTGGGATGGCTGGAGAAGGAAAAGTGGTTTTCCTGAAACTGAAGAAACACCTAAATCCTCAAATCAAAAGATACTAAAAATTAAAACCACATCTAGACCAGAGGGACAGACCCGAGAAGCATCAAGAAGATGGATGTCAGGATGGCTAGCCTGCCCAGGTGCAGCAATGACCCTGTCAGCAGAGTTCCAACGCAGCAAGAGATGTTACCAGACAAGAAGCCTCTGTCACAGCACAGCAAAAAATGCTTTAAGACGGGAAGCCTATGTCATGTATGCTAAATGCAACTAGACTAGTGTTCAAGACTAAGGGAAGAAGGGAGTTAAGGTCAGCGTTCAGGGTGGTTTTATGTCAACTTGACACAAGCTAGACTCTTCTGAGAGAAGGAAACCTCAACTGAGAAGATGCCTGTGTGAGATCAGGTTACAGGAAACCTGGAGCATTGTCTTTATTAGACAATGGGGAGGGCCCAGTATGTATTGTGGGTGGTGCCACCCCTGGACTGGTGGTTCTTTAAGAAAGCAGGCTGGGCAAGCCATGAGGAGCAAGCCAGTAAGTAGCACTCGTTCATGGCCTCTGCATCAACTCCTGCCTCCAGGATCCTGCCCTGTTTGAGTGCCTACCTTGACTTCCCTTGATGTAGTGTGATTCAGTCTATATAAGCCAAGTAAACCCCTTCCTCTGCAGGATGCTTTTGGTCTTGATGCTTCATTGTAGCAGTAGGAACCCTAACTAATACAGTCAGGCACAAAGAACATATAAGATCATGCCACCCTGTAGACTTCTTTGTTAAAAGAAGTGTCCAGATTACTTCAGCAGAAGATATTTATTTTCATACTATCTCTAGGAAACAGAAAAAAAATTAGATAGCATAAAATTTATTATTTTGTCAGAGAATCTTAACTCTTGACTAATTACTTCTTGTGCTAACAAAAGGGAAAACTGATGCCCACATGTACATGTACACACGTATGTATTCATGTGTATGCACATGAACACACACACACATATATAAGCATTAAAAACCAGCACAAATGTATTCTCAGAGGCTGTGGCAGCATGCACAGGCCCTGCATTGCTTGGCCCAGATGGGGTCCTAGTGCTGGGACAGCAAAGTGGACACAAACTCCCATACCTGGCCAATAGCCATCTTCAATTGATAACTGCTCAAAAACGAAAAATTAGCTTTCTCCAATAGAGTCTCACTAGGTATACAGACCACTCTAAAGGGCAGGCCTATGCCCGGCAGTAGATGGCCAACTAAAAATTAACTCAGTAGTATTTTTGTTTTTTGAAGAGAGTTTCTCTGTGCAGCCCTGGCTGTCTTGTAACTCACTCTTGTAGACCAGGCTGGTCTCATAGAGATCCACCTGCCTCGGTCTCTGCCTACTGAGTGCTGGTCTGTGTCACCACTGCCCTGCTATTTGGACATTTTTTCCATTACTGGTTTTATGCTCGTATATTATGGTTTCTGGTTTTGTGTTTGCATGGTTTTTGTGTGTGTGTGTGTGTGTGTGTGCTTTTTCTTTGTTTTGTTTTATTTTATTCTGGTTTTGGTATTTTTGTTTGTTTGTTTGCCTGTTTGTTTTCTAAAGTGAGGCGGGGGGGGGGGGGAACATGGAGCTGGAAGGGTGGGGTGTGGTGATATCTTGTTTGGACAAATAAAGCTTGCCTGAAGATCAGAGGGCAGAGCTAGCCACTAACTCACCATAGAGATTGAGAGGTCTGTCCAGACAGACAGGAAATGATATGGCTGGGTGGAGAAAGGAAGTATAAGGTGACAGAGACAGGAGATCAGTCTTTTTACAGACCTCCAGACCTTGATGGTTAGCTAGTGGCTAGCTCCACCCTCTCAGGCAAACTTTATTGGTACAAACAAGAAATCACCACAGTGGGGAGGTAGGAAAGATCTGGAAGGAGATGAGGGAGGGGAAACCATGATCAGAATGTCATGTATGAAAAACATCTGTTCTCAGTGAGGGGGAGTTACTTGGGCTTGTTCCCCCTCCTCTCCACTGTGTCTGTTATTTATTTGTTTTTGTTTGTATTCATCACTTAAATTTATGCTCCTTTATTTGGAGATGTGGAAACACAGTGTGACCCTGTTCCAAAGGTTTTTTTCAAACAAATGTCCCTCCATCAGTCTTCATGGTTGTGAATCTTCAGACCTCGTCCTGCCACACAACTTTCCAGGCCTTCTTCTCTGAGGGATTAATTATTCTCCCGCTATCCACGGGCTGCGTGCAGCTATGAGAGGCCAAGGGTAGCTATGAACGAGGCCCAATGCAGACTCACAAACTTACTTAGAACAATATAAAACATTTTGAGTTTGTTTTGTAGTTCGATTGCTTGAACTCTGCATGTGTACCATGTCACCATGTCAGGGTTGAGATTGTCTAAACTGAACACAGGGGTGGTGCTGATCATATTTTTTTGAGGGTTTTGCTATCAAACAACCTAATTATATGTGTACGTTTCTTTTAGACTGTGGAAATAGAACTACAGAGACCAGGGTTATCCTTTAACTAGTGTGTAAAGAAGACTCTTATGCAATCGGTTATCTGGGACTTTCTCCTTTGGGGAATCTTGTTGCTCAGCAAGCCACTGTTGGGATGAAGCTGTATGGCCTTGGAGTCCTGGTAGCCATCCTCTTCTGTGAGCAGCATGGCCTGGCCTTTCAGAGGTAACATCTGGGTCCTAGACAGGATGGGCTCTCTTGTTTATTTCTCATAGAGCAGAAGCAGTGTCCTGGGCTGGAGAGCAAAGGGTTTTTGTGTGAAGACCAGTGCTTTCAGAGACTTAACATGATTTCAGATGATATGGGATCACTAGATTTTTTTTTTTCATTTTCTGCTCTCATTTTTTAATTTTTATTTATTTTTAATGTATTTATTTATTAAAAATTTCTACCTCCTCCCACTCCTCCTCCCCCTCCCTCTCTAGTCCTAAGAGAAGTTAGGGTGCCCTGCCTTGTGGAAAGTTCAAGGCCCTCCCCCCTCCATCGAGGTCTAGGAAGGTGAGCATACAAACAGACTAGGCTCCCAAAAAGCCAGTACATGCAGTAGAATCAAAACCCAGTGCCGTTATCATTGGCTTCTCAGTCAGCTCTCATTGTCAGTCACATTCAGAGAGTCCAGTCTGATCACATACTTGTTCAGTCCCAGTCCAGCTGGCCTTGGAGAGCTCCCATTAGATCAGACACACCATCTCAGTGGGTGGACACACCCCTCGCGGTCCTGACTTTCTTATTCATGTTCTCCCTCCTTCTGCTCTTCATCTGGACCTTGGGAGCTCAGTCCAGTGCTTCAATGTGCATCTCTGTCTCTATTTCCATCCATTGTCGGGTGAAGGTTCTATGGTGATATGCAAGATATTCATCAGTGTGGTTATGGGATAAGGCCAGTTCAGGCACCCTCTCCTCTGCTGCCCAAGGAACAATCTGGGGACCTCTCTTTGGACCTGGGAACCCCTCTAGAGACAAGTCTCTTGCAAATCCTAAAATGGCTCCCTTAATTAAAATATTTTCTTCCCTGCTCCCATATCCACCCTTCCTCCATCTTAACCATCCCACTCCCCCCAAGCTCTCCCCAATCCTCCCCTTCTCCCTTCTCTCTCCCTATCTCCCCTTTCCCACACCCCACCCCACCCCCGTGGTTCCAACTTTTGCCCAATGATATTGTCTACTTCCAATATCCAGGAGGATAAATATGTTTTTCTTTGGGTTCACCTTCTTATTTAGCTTCTCTAGGATCATGAATTATAACTCAATGTCCTTTGTTTATGGCTAGAATCCACTTATGAGTGAGTACATACTATATTCATCTTTTTGGGTCTGAATGATAGCCTATGTTGAAGAGGATGTGGAGTAAGGGGAACACTCATCCATTGTTGGTGGGAATGCAAACTTGTGCAACCACTTTGGAAATCAGTGTGATGGTTTCCTAGGAAACTGGGAGTTAACCTACCTCAGGATCCAGCAATTCCACTCTTAGGAATATACCCAAGAGATGCCCAATCATACTACAAAAACATTTATTCAACTACGTTCATAGCAGTACTATTTGTAATAACCAGAACCTGGAAACAACCCAGGTACACCTCAATAGAAGAATGGATAAAGAAGGTGTGGCACATATACACATTAGAGTTCTACTCAGCGGTAAAAAACAATGACATCTTGAATTTTGCATGCAAGTGGATGGAAAGAGAAAACACTTTACTGACCCAAAAAGATGAATATGGTATGTACTCACTCTGCTTTCATTTTTTGCCAGTGCAGTAAGTCTACTCAGTGGCTATGAAGATTAAATAAATAAATGGGATCTGGATGAACTGAGGGTACCTTCACATATCTAATGATTTATAGTCTTCCTGTCTTAACAAATAGATATGTCAACTAAATAGATGTGTTATTTACTTTCATCCTGTCCATAGAGCACAGGACGGGAAGGAGGATAGAGATAGGAAATAGATCTTGATTGTGCACAGACATAGAGCATAGACTATGACATGAAGTTGAGTTACAATGGACACACAGAGGATCTTAACTATTTCCTCATTTGCTTAGTAGACGGGGTTCCTGAGGACATTTGACTATAAACTGCTTAGGACACAAATAAATGCATGTTAGAGCATACATAATACGCATAGTAACAGAGCATGCGTGTTGTCTTATAATTGACTAGTCAACTCTAAGCTTTAAGATTTATATGTAATTTTGGAACTTGTCTTACTTTTTCTTCATTTTGCTTCTATAGCCCCTTTCTAGTTGTCTTTGAGATAGATCCTTATCACCCATTACTGCATCACAGTGAAGTGACACTTGAACATAGTACAGGTGGGGAGCAGTCCACCCATAGAACCCTTTTCTGCATCATAAAGTCCATCATTGAGATAATTGCATAATTGATGCAATGATGCATCAGACATACATCATTCAGCTGCATGTCTGAAGCTAGCCGGTTGATTCTGTTTTGTTCAGGGTGACTGTCAAGTACCAAGCAGCGAATTTCATTGTGAAAAAACAGTTACTAATGAACTGATAGAAGGATCAGAATTGCCAGAACAGTTAGTTGGTGGCTCATATGTCTATATTTTATTTATCCCCAAATAAGCATAATTTTAAGATTTTCATTAGCTCTAATATTCCATACCTTGGTGATTGTCTGTTGTTAAAAGAAAGGCAGGTTGAAGGAGCAAATCTGATAACACCATTTCCAAGTTGCTTATTGTAGAGGTAACATCATTGACTACAAGGGGAGAGGGAGGAAATCCATTGTTATTTAGGAGCTTGCTTGACTCATATACCAGGCAGTTTAGCCAAATAAGACTACATGGAAAATGTTTAGCGCCTACACATACCTGGGGAGCCACATGTGAGAAAGGAAAAGGAACAGGCACCCGGGAGACAGAAGCATCTCTGAGCTCTGAACTCTCATCCTTGCCCTGGAAATAACATGGGCCTCCTCCCCTCAATGTTCTGAGCTCTGTTTTGTCAGGAATAACCTATCACTACATCTAAAAGAAAAATCTAATTTCACTCACAGCAGCAGCCTTTGGTAAGTCCTTATTTCTGGGGGTTAGAATTTAGACCTTTCTGGAAAGCAGCAACCAGTCGGCATTTCCCCGAAGCCATTCTTTGTTACTGTTTTCTCGCCGTGATCGTTTTCCTAATAACGTTTGTGTTCAAGCAAACTCCTCAGGGTTGATTTGTAGGTGGATTTTGATAACTCTCATCAGTGAAATGCCCTGGAACCGTGACAACGAAACAGCTTTCTTAAAGGCATAACTACCATATGCCGAAGAGGAAGACAGCTGAGGTCCGCATTTCCATATTCAGTTGATTTTACGTGGCCAGATACTAGAAATAGTAAAAAATAAAGCACTAGCAAAAATCCTGTAAAGGAAATCATTAATTGTGTTGCACGATAATTATCTAGCTGCGGCTGGTCAGCCTAGGCCATTGGAAAAAGAAAAATAGGAAATATGCATGGAAGAGAAGAGAAGGAGTTAGAGAGGAAGGCATGGAGGGCATCATCGACCACAGCACATATGCTTTTTGTTGTTCATTTCTGGCCGGGTACCCGATACCCGTTACTCTTTCAGTTTCGTTCCACGGATGCATCATTTCCATCTCAAGATACAGAACACCAGTGGCCCCCAAACACAGCAAAACATACAACAACCTTAGATTCGGGGACTATTTACCCATCTATTTATCTCCCCATCTCTCATCTCCCTACCATCTCTCTCTATCAGCTATCAGTGTCTCTATGTATCCTTAATCTCTCTATTGTTTGCCTTTCTCAGCTATCTATTCATCCATCCATTTCTCTATCATCTCTCTATTAACAACCTCCACGCTCTTGATGTGTCTATCTATGTACCTAGGTATTTATCGCCTGTCTATTAACGGTCTCCATCTGCTTTCAGTGTGTCTATCCTCCTATGTACCTTGGTATCTATCGCCTGTTTATTTAGTCTCTGTGCTTATACTTTTTAATTCTATTTTTAGTTTAAGATTTATTTTCTGAAATATTTCCTGTACAAATGCTGTAATTACTGTTATAGAGAATCATCAAAAATACACCTTTCTTTCTCATCTTTCATTGCTCCTGGGCATTCTTCATAGTAGGATTATTTTTCCTCACTGATGTACAGGTCAGAAAAATCTCATGGCTTTTCAGCCCACTCTGAAGTAACAGACAGACCTTGGGTTATATTAAAATACAAAGTGTCTTCATCCAAAAGTTAGCCATCTCCAGTGCAGGCACGTTCAAATTTTTCAGTCTTTCCTGTTAAAAATCAAAACAAACAAATCAAAAAGACTTCAGGTTCATTAAATCCATTCTGTTAACCGGAGTGAAGAGGGCACCTTGCAAATTCCCCACCTCTGGAAATGTGTTCAGAGGACACCATTATGTTAGGTATAGAAAATGGACATGCAGGAACGAAAGAGCATGGTTCATTGACTCTGTGTGTTATTTCAGTTGCTCTAACCACGAAGCAGCCTGTGACTGGCTCAACCTCAGTTGCTGCTTGAAGCTGGCTCAACCTCAGTCACTGAAAACGCAGAACCAAAACCAAACAAGAAAGCTCCTATAACTATTCATAGAATAAGATGTGTTAAGATAACTATACTGTGTAAGGGTGTCACTCTGTTTCTTATAGTAATAAGAGACAAAGAGAGAGACTCTACAACCCTGGGGTCTGTGGTGCCTTCTTCAGTCAAGGAAGGATTTAATGTTTTTGTTTTTCTGGTTAAATAAAATGATTAGCTTTCTTTATTATGTTTATTTTTTAAAGTAGTCTTTTTGTTTGTTGGCCTGCATGCTTAACCAATTTACATTCCTTTAGTCAGCTCTCTCATAAGACACTGTGGCCCTTCTTTGTGATTTCTCTTGAATAGTAGAATTGTATCTGTTTCTGGCCAAAGTCCCCAGAAAGTAGACTCTGAGAAGGAGACTGATGTGCAGGCAGGTTCCTGGGAAGAGATGTCATCCAGATCTGTGGAGGAATGAGGGTTTGGGAGTGAGGGAAGTATTAACTGCAATGCTGTCGCCACAGATGGGCTGCTAAGATCAGTCACGCCCACTCCTCCCTGTCCCCTGCTACACTGGTGCATTTTTAAATTTCCCCATCAGGGCTGGTGAGAAGGAAGTTTCAGATCCTTCCCCAAGTACACACATTATAGTAACTTTTACCTTAAGAGAAAGAAACCGTGTGGGTCTATATCAGCTCCCAATATGATCATTGGAATTACGCAGTTGGGAACTGGGGAAATCCTTTCTAGATTTCTGGGTCCAGTGAACCCACTTTGATTTGGACTTAGTCTGGGACCCTGGATGCCCGGAGTGGGATATCAGTGCAGACTCTGCAACCAACAGTCCTCAGGATGTTTGCGCATCTCTTTTGTGCAGTGTTCAGAGTCGTTTGAGTTAACCGCCACAGACATCTTGCAGAAAAGAGTCAAGATCCTTTTAGACCAGTGGTTCTCAACCTTCCTAATGCCGTGACCCTTTAATGCAGTTCCTCATGTTGTGAATACCTCCAATCACAAAATTATTTCATTGCTACTTCATAACTACAATTTTGTTACTGCTATGAATCATAATGTAAATATCTAACATGTGACCCTAAGGGGGTCACAACCCACAGGTTGAGAACTGCTGCTTTTAAACACTTCTTAGAGTGCCGGCGTTCTTTTGGGAGTATCTAAATCCTTTTTCTGGCAGGAAAGTCTAGGTGCTAAGTACGGATTTCAGCCTGGAACCTGGACAATGGATTGTGACTTTTGATTGCGGTAGTTTGTCTTCAGTACGTCTCATCGCTCATCTTTGACTTATTTTGATTGTAGAGATTGAGAAATAGATTCATTGGCTGTCCGTCAGTCCTGGCCCTGGGAATGTTGTGTTCTCATCACTCCATGGCTCATGGAAGGTCATGTCTCTCTGGTGACTGCCCCAGCTTTGCGGCTCATTAGGGCAATTGTGTCTAGCTCGTTGCTGGTATGCCAGCTGGGTCACTGGGAACCAACAGTAGAGTCATCATCAGCTCCGTTGCTATTGGGAAGCTCCACTCTGTGGCAGAATATTCAACTCTGGCTCTCTGAATCTACTCCACTTCCTTGCCTGGCTTCCAGGACAGTTGCAAGGGCTAAAGTCATAGCATAACCAGACAGTGTAAATGCTGGGCATGACAGGGAGGGAAATTGACCATTCCCTAAAGGGCTCTTGGCCATGCTAATGGATCTGACATTCTAGGCAGGTCCTTGGAGAGGGTCCTCACTGCTGCTAGGATGGTGTTAGGCCCTTGAAGAAAATAATGGCTTTCACTAACTAAACTAAAAAGAGCAGAATTAAAGCAGTCAAGGCAAGGGTTTAATATTTTGATTTTGTTTTTTTCTCATTAAATAAAATAATAAGATTTCTTTTTATTTTTTTTTAAAAAAGAAGTTTTAAAAAAATACTAAAATTATGCCACCAGGAGAAAAATATCTCTTTAGCGTGCCAGCAGCCATTCTTTCAGGCATTTCTTATTCACTTATCCCTCTCTGTATAACGCAATTATTTTTTATAACTTTTGAAACCTACCTTTCTTCCTTCCTTCCTTCTTTTCTTTCTTTGTTGTTGTTGTTTGTTTTGTTTTGTTTTGTTTTTGAGACAGGGTCTCTCTAAGTAGCCCTGACTGGCCAGGAACGCAAATGGATCCGCCTCCCTCTGCCTCTTAAGTGCTGGGATTAAAAGCTTGGGCCATCACATCCAGATGGACCTTTCTTCTTAAAACAACTGTAACTAGCTAGGCATAGTGGTGAATACCTTTAATCCTAGCATTGGGAGGCAGAGGCAGCTGGATCTTTGTGAGTTTGAGGTTAGTTTGGTCTACATAGTGAGTTCCATAACAGCTAGCGCTACATTGTGAGACCCCGACTCAAACAAACAAAAACAAATAAACAAGATTTGATGGCTGCAATGAAAAACAATTCATATTTGCCCTCTCTTCTTCTCAGATAGCCATGCAAACTAGAATTTACAACATGTTCCTTGTTTATTCATAACTTTCTCCCGCTTTTAATACATAGTAGTTTTCTTTTCTTTTCCTAAATTATTTTTTCAAAAATAGAAACCATATTTCAGTTTGCAACATCCTGTTTTGCCACCTTATAACATATCATAAAACTCATACCCTAAGTTAACTGTTATAAATCAAAGTCATTCTTTACAACTGGAAAATGCCCCAGGATATCTGCAAATACGTTCCTAGTCATTGACACTTTGAATAATGATTCAATACACAGCTTTAAACATATGCCCTTAAGCAGTGGTTTGAATAGATTATGCTAAACTTCTACCAGAAATTGATATCAAATTTCCCAGACTATTGTTCCATGAGCCACCTTTTTCTCTTCTCAGTGATGTCCAGAATTTAGAATCATTTCATCAGTTCTCCAAACAAAAGCATCCTCCATCCTGTTGTCAATCATGTTTCTCTCTTTACTCCTAGTTACTATGAGATAGAGATCCAATTTATCAGTATGCTTTCAAAATCTTCTCTATGGAAGGACTTCCTGAGATTTTTCTAGCCTCAATGCCTTTTACCTGAGGAATTTTTATGTGACCCTGCATCTGTAGGTCTATAAAATAGGTATACAAAGTCTATCAAAAAATGACACATCAAGAAATTCATTTTAGAACAATTCTTCAATATTTATATGTATATATATATGTATATATATATATAATCTTATTCTTTGATAAAGATGAAAAATTGCAAGCTAATGAGATGGAGGTGTTTGGTTACTTTTACACGGAGGAGTAAATGCTGCTGGAACAATTGATACTATGGGATACCGATCGTTTTCAACTTTCTCTACGTTAATCAGTACTTAAATTTTATGCAGTCAATACTGAGAATGCTGCCTCACATAAATAATTCCTATAAAATGGGAAAAGTATGTTAGAATCATTTCAGAAATTGTTGGGGATTCTGTCCTAACTGCAAGCCAAAATTTATTTAATGGCTTTTTTGTGAAACTCAAGTTCATGCATTCAGAAACCTTTTTCTGTTGCCAACGATTTCAGAACTCTGTGCTCAGTTACACATTCTCAGATTCAGTGGTCTAAGAGGTAGGGATGCAGGAGGAGAACAATATAACGTCTCAAACCTGTTTCTGTTTAGTTACCATTCTTCTCTTTCCCTGAACACCCATGTATTAAACTTGGAAGAGTGAATAGGTAGCCATTTCCCCAGCAGAGACTCATGACCTCCTGTGTTCAGCTTCGGACAGCCTGTTCTAGTCCGTTATCCCTTCTGTCTTAGTTAGGGTTATTATTGCTGTGATGAAACACTGCGACCAAAAGTAACCTACAGAGGAAAAGGTTTATTTGGCTTATATGCCCCAAATCACAGTTCAATGAGGGAAGCCAAGGCAGGACCTCAAACTGGGGACGAAACCTGATGCAGAGGCTGTGGAGAGATGCTGCTTACTGGCTTGCTTCTTCTGGCTTGCTCAGCCTGCTTTCTTATAGAACCCAGGACAACCAGCCCAGCGTAACTCTGACCCACAATGGGTTAAGCCCTCCCCCATCAATCACTAATTAAGAAAACGCCTTATGTGCTTGACTATAACCCCATCTTAGGGAGGCATTTTCTCAGTTGAGTGTCTCTCCTCTCAGATGTCTATAGCTTGTTTCAAGGTGACATAAAACTATCCAGGACAGTTTCTGTGGAGCCTCTGCTGATAATATCCCCTCCCCAAAGCTAGAATCATCTCTTCTGTACTTACACGGTTCTTGGCACAGTTCGTTGATGAAATCTTTCATTCAATGTATTTTTAGGGAATTGAATGGTTCAGAGCTTAAGAACTCTGCTGCTATTGCAGAGGACCAGAGTTCAGGTCCAGTACCCATAGCAGGCAGCTCACAGCCCCCTCCAGATCCAGCTATAGGGACTCCAGGACACTCTTCTGGCCTCTGTAGGCACACCTTCACACACATGTATGTGTGCACATGCACACACACTGGCATGCTCATGCACACAACCTGTGCAAACATACACAGAGAAAGAAAGACAAAGAGAGACAGGGAGAGACAAAGGCACAGACAATAAATCATAAAAAATGAGTACCGACAGGAAATTTGCAAAGGAAACACAGTGGAGTTCTTGTTACCCCTGACTTTCTTGCTACCCCTGATCCCTCCATATTTGTCAAAACCAAGAAGCCAGCTCTGGTTGGCCGTTGGTCACTAAACTCCGGGGTTTTAAGAAACAATTGTGAGTTTTTCTGTCAACATCTTCCTTTGTGTTCCCTGCTCCAGTTCAGGTGACTGCACTGCCTTTGGTCACGTTACTGATGCCCAGTGTCTTCAGCATCATTGCTTCATCCGTTTTGCCCAGGTTTTTAGTCATTTCATGCAGAGGGTTTGTCTGATGCTTATTTCTCCATCTCAAAGTCAGAGTTAGAGTTTGTGCTGGCAGGGCGACCCAGAAAGCTGGCATTTCAAAATGGTGTGGCTTTTTTCCTGCTGTAGCTGAATCAGGAAAACCTCTCCTAAAGGAGCAATGCCTCTGCTTGCTTCTAGCAGACAGAGCCCATCCAAGAAAATGCCGCTAGCAAACCATGCTTAACTCTGTTTTTTTTGTGTCTAGAATTAATTTTTAAGCTTTCTCAGGTTTTTATGTGGACGTAGTTACTACCCATTACCCACGTTGGCATGCCAATTGTTGGGGGAGGGGCCACTTGTTCTTCCTGGTCTCCAGGCTAGCTTAGACCCAAAATAATCACACAGAAACTGTATTAATTAAATCACTGCTTGGCCCATTAGTTCTAGCTTCTTATCGGCTAACTCTTATACTAATTTAACCCATTTCTATTCATCTGTGTATCCCCACATGGCAGGGTCTTACTGGGTAATGGTCCCAGCGTCTGTCTCAGGTGGAGGATTCATGGCTTCTCTCTCACTCCACCTCCTTTCTCACAGCATTCAGCTTAGTTTTCCCTGCCTACCTAAGTTCTGCCTTGCTGTAGGTCTAAAGCAGTTTCTTTATTCATTAATGGTAATCACAGCACACAGAGGGGACTACCACATCAGTTTCATCATTGTTATTGCTATTTTGCGACAGTGTTTTGCTGTTACCCCACACTTAATGAGAGCTTGCAATCCTACTGTCTCAACCTCCTGAATGCTAGTTGCTGACTTATACCACCACACCCAACTCTAGAGATTAATTTTAAATAAAGCAGGGAGGAAAATATTTTTCTGATTTAAAAAGCATGTATTGTTATATTTTAGTGATAAAATTTGTCCAAAATATAAAAGAAAACACCCCTCTTTTGGAAAATTCCCCTGACATAGACTGATTTTAATTTGAATGCCACAGTTCTTATAATGTTACCCAGCGGATACTGTCAACCTGAGACTCCTACTCTAGGTAACATAGTCTTCCATACATACCTGCAACTCTTCAACCCCTGCTTTCCTTTTCTCCTCGTATAATTGTCTCCCACAGCAAAATTGGATGGTGAGTTGTGGAAATAAATCTGCTAAGAAAATTTTCTCTCTCTGAGAAAATGGTTTGCAAACATAAAGTAATTTGATACCGAGTCACACTCGCGGACTCCTCAGACTGTACAAGCATCACTGGGAGCTTTTCAGTCCTAGCAAGTGTTGCACTGTACAAAGAAACACAAAGTGTTTTCACACAAAGTGAATGTGAGAAAACAGGTTCCAGCACATAAGTACCGAAACCAATCCACTTGCCAGATTAAGAAAGTAAAACAGAAAACCCGTATGCTCAACACATAAGAACACGTCAAACCCACACCCAGTTGTGAAGACAAAAGGCACCAATGATAAGGATTCTAATGGTGAAACTATAAGAACTGTAAACCACCATTCATCTCCACTCTTACTCAGTGTTTTTGAGCGTGCCAGGATAACGTAGGAGACCGTTCCTCCACCAAAGGCTCCATGCATTCATCTCCACTCCTACTCAGGATTTTAGGGAGCTCCAGGCAACAGGGCAATGTAGGAGACCCTTCCTACACCAAAGGCTCCATGAGCAGCGTAGAAAGTGTGTGTGCGTCTATGTTTGCACTGTTTGCAGAGAGAAAAGTCTCTGGATAACTACATTAAAATGACCAAATGAGTTCTCTTTCCAGTCACTGTGACAGAACACAAGGACAGACGCGGTCTGGAGAGAAAGAGTTTACGGTCATTCCCAATTCCAGACTGCCGTCCATCGTCGTGGGGAGATCAAAGCAGTAGAGTGTGAAGCAGCTAGCTAGTCACATCCACCGTGAAGAGCAGAGAGAGTGAAGGCAATGCCACACTCAGTGCTCTCTCCTCTCTGGACAGTCCAGGACCCCAAGCTAGGGGAAGCTGGTGCTCACGGTGGACTGGGTCTTCCAGTGACAATTAATGTCATCAAAACAACCCCTCTACCTGCCAGCTTGACCACACAACTCCACTGAGACTCTGTTCCGAGGTGATTCCAGATTGTGTCAAGCTGACAGACAACTTAAACACCACACAAAGAGAGGCGTGAGAAAATCGACATCCCCAAATCAGCTTTATTTGTATATCTTGGCAACAAAGGACTACGATCTGGACTACTCCTCAATCACAGTTTATAGAAGAAACGTAATGCTATTAGAACAAGCATGGTTTTAAAATATGCAGTAGATTAATGGATAAAACTTTATAAAAAGTTTTATTTTCTAGACATGCTTTTTAAAAATTTTGTTTACTTTTATGCGCATTGGTGCTTCGCCATGGGCGTTTGGTCCCCCGGCACTGTAGTTACAGACAGTTGTGAGCTGCGATGTATGTGCTGGGACTTGAACCCTGGTCCTCTGGAAGAACAGCCAGGGCTCTTAACCACTGAGTCATCTCTCCAGCCCAGATAAAACATTTTTAAAAAGACATGAAGGAAGGCCAGACTGGGAAATCTGTGGCTCTTGCTGAGAAGACTCAGTGAGCACATCCGTCCTCCCCAAATTATGTACCTATAAAATTCAATTCAATAAACTCACAGGTGTTGACTTTTAAATTTTACAACAGAAAGAAGATCACCCCAAGAGGCTTTTTGAGAAGCAGAGGGTTAGGGAGGCAGAGGCCGCTGAGCTCATTTTGTGAGATACTGAGAATTAGTTTGAAGGGTGGAGCAGATAGTTCAGGTGGTAACCTGCCTTTGATCCCCTGAACCAATGTGAAAAGCCTGGTGTGACTGACAAAGAACTAAGCCCCATTAAAGCACAGCAGCCCAGAAAGAGCGGCACTGTGTTGGTGCTGAGCGCCCCAGATTATGCTACCACAGCTAATAAATCCTGAAATAGCCTTGCCTGATACATTAAATCCTCAATTAGTAATCCATTTGTCTGTTGTGACAGCAGCAGACTACTTTCAGCTAAGGGCTTAAACAACAGTAACGTCTCACTCTGCTAGGAACAGGAAGGATGAGCAGACTTCCCCAGAAACAAGGTTTTTCCATTGTGTAGACACAGGGTGGGAGGGAATGAGTGGGCTCACTCCCAGGCTTCTGTTAAAGGGACACTAATCCTATACAAGAGGATTCTGATTTTGACCTCTTCACTTCCCGAATCCCTCACTTCTTAATGCCAACACCTTGGGGATTCGGAATGCAACGTATAGATTTGAGAGGGACGCTAGCCTCCACACCATGGCATTTCTCACATCACCTGTCAATAGGAAGCACAGGCTCGCCCTGGTACTTTCCATCCTGGGGCGTCTAAGCTGTTTCCATTACATGGCTTGATGTCTTGACATTCTTGGCTCCAGCCTCGGGAGTAGAGTCCTTGCACACCCCATGCATCCCCAAAACCCAGGACTGCAGCGTAGCCATGTGAAACCCTGGGGATGCAATTTTTCTGTAGCCCAGGAAGAAGACATGGTGTGAGACACATTTTCTCTGTCAACTGGTATGGAAACTTAACCCACATCAATGCTGACATAAACATCTTAAATGATGAAATGATGTCTGTTATGGCGTCAAAAACCAGGCACAAAACTCTGCAGTCCTAGCCCAGCCTCAGAAGAAGCAAGATGTGACTGCCTCACTGAAAAAGGTACTGAGCCATGTGGCTAACACAGATGAGAATAATGAACTAATAGAAGTTGTAAAAGTTAATAAGAAGCCTGAGCTAATGGGCCAATCAGTTTATAAATAATGTAGACCTCTATGTGATTTCTTTGGGACTTAACGATTGCCGGAACTGGGCAGGACAGAAAACCCAGGCAATGGGACACTACTAAAGAAAAAAGCCATAGGGAACAATATAGAAATAAATAAGAAAATAATAATAATAATAATAAGAAATAAATAAGATTCTAACATTATGTTTAACTAGATAAAGGAAGAAAAATGGAGTCTTTGGCCCTTAACAATGTGAAGAGGAAAAAGAAAGAAGACAGAGAGACAGACAGACAGAGAGAGAGAAAAGCAAGGAGAATTTCTTTGCTATGCTTCCTACCAATAACTTCCAATGGCTTAAAAGATGCAACGGGAAAGACAAATGAGTTGGGGGACTGGACAGATGGTTTAAGGGAACTGGTTGCTCTTCCAGGGAACCTGGGTTTGATTACCAGCACCCGTGCATCAGCTCACAATTGTCTGTGACTCCAGTTCTCAGAATCTGACACTCTCTTTTGACCGCTATGGTCACCGCACACAAATGTAGGCAAGATACCCATAGAGATAAGATAAAAATTAAGAAGAAAGACAAAAGAGATAGATGTGACTGTTATTGTGTCCCAAGGTTTGGAAAGAGCTCTTACACATACAAACCTGTAAGAAAATGATGGATAAAAATGCCTCTTCGAGAGAAACCAGGGGTGTAGCTCAGCAGCAGAACAATTGCTGACATGCACAAGTCCCTGGGTTCAACCCTAATACTAGAAAGAACAAAAGAAAATTAAGTGGGGGGCACAAATTGAAAACTGATAGAAGACATTTGCCTGTGAGGATCTGGTAAGGATGACTACCCAGAAAGGAAGTAAATGATGCTAGTCAGTTTGCACAAAGGTACAAAGGAATGAACAGGAAAAAAAATGAGCAAATAACCCGGATAAAAATAACATGCAAGTAAAAATTGGAATGCTAAGTAATTGGAACATAAAAATAATTGGTAGATCAGAAATTCAAAGTGAAGTCAGAAAATTAAGATGTAAGATCTCTGTGCTATGCTGATTGAGGAAGTTAAATGGCAGATGTCGTGAAGGGTTGACGGGAGGAGGCCAAAGGAAATCGTTCACACTGGAAATATAGATGAATGAAAACAGCAAAGGACTGATTTGACATGACCCCGTAAGGTGAAGATGAAGTATGAATCGGCAAGCCCACTAGCGAGGAAAATCTTGTAGCATGGGAACTATAGCTATAAGCTTGAGCAAACAACTGTGAGGAGAACAACATTCAGATAAGTGCTTATAATATGCCCTTTAAAATCCAGCAGCATCTATGGCACGTGCAAGGCAGGCACTCTGAGCTATACCCTCCTTATTTTTTGTAAAATAAAAGTCAAACAAAGCTAAACAATTCCCCAAGAATCCACCAGACAATAATGCAGAACTCTGAGTCAGAAACACTATCATAAAGAAAAGCAGGAGATGAAAAGCAAAGGTGAAAAGAGAAGACATTGGGTAGCTTTGGGACGCGGGAGTGTGAGAGAGGAGCAGAAGCACGCGGGGATCTCCAAGGATGTCAGTCAAGTCTCCCTGTGTCTTCCTCTTCAAGTGTGTGGGTGCGGATGGAGTTGCGGTGGTGCTTGAGACAGGGTCTCACTATGTAACTCAGCCTGGCTTGGCCCAGGCTGATCTCAGCATGGTTTCCCTTCAGCCTTGAGAGTGTTTTATATAATCACCTTGAGAGGGAGATTATAATGTGGATATTATGTGCCCTTCTGTGCCTGGCTTCCTTCACTTAATGTAATTTCTGTTATCATACATGACGGGATCTCATTCTTTTAGAAATTGTTTTTCTTTAGGTTTTTTATTTATGTGTATGAACGTTTAGCCTGTATGTATGTATGTATGTATGTATGTATGTATGTGTACAATGTGCATAAATGTGATTAAGGAGGTCAGAGTGGGCATTTTTCTTCCGGAATTGGAACTGGTTGTGAGACATGAGGGTGTTGGGAACTTAACTTGGTCTTCTGCAAGAGCAACAGGTGCTCTTAACCATTGATCCATCTCTCCAGCCCCAAGGATCTAAGTCTTTTTAATGATTGGATATTACGCCATTGTGTGTGTTTGTGTGTATTTATCGTATTTTCTTTGTCAACTTCTCCAATGATGGGTACTCAGACTGACTCCACAGCCGTGAGGAATATTGCAATAAAAATAAGAATGCACACGTCTCTCTGACATGCTAATTTAATTTCTGTATGCCCGGCAGCAGGATTGTCAGAGTCTGTTCTAGCTCTAGCTTTAACTTTCTGAGCAAACTCTGTGCTGTTTTCCATAACGGCTCCACTAATTCACACCCTGAGTGATAGCAACCTAGAGTTCCGCTTTCTCCATGTGCAAAAACAAAAGCAAATTTACTTGTTGTCTTTTCTCTCACGTAAGTCCTTGGGCAGAATGGAGAGGAGGGAGGCCGGTGCCCTGTGAACCCAAGAGCTGTGGCTTTGTGGTTGTTTAGGAGTACAGACTATGAGAGAGGCTGGTGACCTTTCAGAGTCTCCCTCCAACCTAAGACTCTTCAACCGTTTCTGTCTTACAAGGATCTAGAAGCTCCTTCAGTATAATGTGCCATTTTCACGTTGTTATTTTATCCTGTTTTCTCCGCAGCAGCCAGGTTTTATCTGCTCTTCCCAGAACCTCTAGGCAAGTTCAAGTTCTTCAGAATCTTACTGCAACCTATGAGGTAATGTCCTCTAGCTTACATTTATATTAGCTTTTTGTTTTGTCTGGGTGCAATGTAAATTGTGTTCCCCCTCCAGACTTTCTGTACGTATCTAGCCATAACCACTCCAGAGCCAAACCTTTATCTGTGTGCTTAGCTTTTCGGCCACTTTCGGGGTATTACATCAAAGCTGTAAGCACTTCAGCACAAAGCTGTTTGACAGTGTTTTCCTCGGAGAGCAGTGGTTCTTAGCTAAGGAGTAGGCACATAAGCCACAGGGGATCTTTTATTAAAATGCCCGTTCCTGGAGTCTTCTCCAGGAAGTCCGAGGTACAGAAGGCAGGCAGCGGAGAATGAACGGACCTGTGTTCGTTCTCTAAGAGATAGAGGTCAGATCAGTTTGGAGGTGTAAACAGTAAGGGAGTACTTGCTAGGGATCTGGGGTGGGGGTGGGGTGGAGTGGGAGATGATTCTGCAGGAGGGAGGGTCATAGTGGTGGTTCTCAGACTGCAAAGCAGCTCCCAAGTCAAAAAGAGGGAGCTGCGAGTACTTTGCTTTAGCAAAACCCGTAGATACAAGAATCCTCTGGGAGGGGGCTGGAGAGATGGCTCAGCGGTTAAGAGCATTGCCTGTTCTCCCAAAGGTCCTGAGTTCTATTCCCAGCAACCACATGGTGGCTCACAACCATCTGAAATGAGATCTGATGCCCTCTTCTGGCCTGCAGGCAGACACACAGATAGAATATTGTATACATAATAAATAAATAAATAAATAAATAAATAAATAAATAAATAAATATTTTAAAAAAAAAGAATCCTCTGGGAGGATCGGCTCTGCATGAGCATACTCCCCTGCTCACCGTGTGCAGGTGGCATGAGGCGTGTTACGTGGGAGGCCACTAGGAGTCACCCGTGCCTCTGGCAGACGCAGAACTGAGTGAGATGTGTTCATAACCCTTTCCCAAGATAAAAATGAAATATCTCCAGAGAAAGGGTCAGAGAAAAGATCTCAAAATTTATTTTACTTGATTCTGTTCATTTATCCTGTAATCTCATTGTTCAGCTAGCTTACAAAAAAGCGGAGTTTCGCTGTGATATTTTCACACATCCGTCACAATACTGTGTTTGCATTTAAACCTCAGAATCTTATTGCTTATTCGGACACTGGGTATATGATTTTAGACAAATTAACTATGATCCTTAGTTGGCTCATCTTTACAGAGAAACTAATCACATCTACTGGGTTGCTATCAAAGTGGTGTTCTAATGACTGAAGGAAATGAGGCTGATGGCACTTTGGAGATGGGCCATAAAAGGAGAAAAATGTAAATACTCAGAGGTATTGGATGAAAGGAAGAGACACTAGTGTGATAGTAATAGCAAGCATTTGGAATCTCTGCTAAATAAAATCAATGTGTAATCAAACTCCCTTCCTAGAGAGAATTTCATTTTTCTTTTAAGCACCTGAAATACATAACCACCTCCACAGCAGGGTTCTAAATGTATTCACCATCTCATCAAATATTAAGCATCCAGGGTGTTCTGGGCCTATTTGGCAAGGAGAACCACAGTGGACAAAAAGAGATTCCTGCTAGATGAGTGTTTATAGTACTGTGTGTGGGGTGGAGGCCTTGGCTGGGCGGCATCCTTGTCACAGCCCTTTTAGACACCTGGCTCGTGTGGGTCTTGCTACAGGTGCAAATGATATATACGACTCAGCTTTCAATTTACCAATCTCCTTCTGGAAACCGTAGGTCGTTCTCTGGCAGCCAGTGACAGCAGAATTTATCGAAAAGAAAAGGGAAGTCCATTTTTTTGTGAATGCATCTGACGTTGACAACGTTAAAGCCCATTTGAATGTGAGCAGAATTCCTTTTAGGTGGGTATCCTATGCTACGTCCATCCAGCCCATTCAAGAGCTACGGTAAACACCTACTGTGTGCTTAGCCAAGAAATGGCATAATTGCTTTGTGGGAAAATCGAGCGCATTGAGAATGGAGGCATGGCAGTCTCTGAGAGACTGGGGATAAGACCTAAAGTCCGACTCAGCGACAAGTCATTTAACCTCTTATCACTTCAGTCCTTTATCTGAATTGAGACTCAGTGGTCTCCAGAACCTCTCATTCATCCTCCTTCTGTGATTACTCTATTCCTAGACCTAATGGGCAAAACCCATTCACTGTGGGTACTGGTTATTTGTCTCCTTGTTTTTGTAAAAAACCTGACCCAAGAAACCTAAGGAAAAAAAGGAAGGTGTACTAGTCAGGGTTCTAGAGGAACAGAACTGATAGAATGAATATACATATATACATACAAACACACAGACACATACATACATGCATACATACGTACATACATACATACATACATACATACTAGTGGGCAGACTTATCTTTATGTGCACAGGTGTTTTTCTTGAGTGCATGTCTCTGCACCATATGTGACTCTGGTGTAGCTCCCCACACGTTGTTTCCTTTGTCCGTATAAAAAGTGCAATGTAGATGCTTTCCTGGTACAGATGGGAAAGCGTTTAAAGATTATTTTATTTTGTGGGTATGGGTATTTTGCTTGCGTGTATGTCTATGCTCCACCTGCGTGCAGTGCCTACAGAGGCTAGAAGAGGGCACCCGAGCCCATGGACTGGAGTTAGAGATGGTTGTGAGCTGCCATGTGGGTGCTGGGAGGTGAAATTCAGTCCTTGGCACAAACTTGCCCCCCAACCATCTCTGGTGGAGGCTGGAGGCTGTTTGTTCTTTAGTGGAAGCTCGCTCTTCCCAGGTGTGTCGTGTTGATGGTCAAGGTCAGCCATCACAGTTCTCCTGGGAAACACACTGAAGAATCGCAGTCAAGACAGACAGATTTAGACAGAGGAGGTAAGATTGGGGCAGTCCTGAAGCTGTACCTCACGGCCTCTCCCCAGTGTTCACAGGGCTCTGCTAATGAGATTCGTGGCGTCGTCCCATCTCCATCCAGGGCTGTGTTGTTTAACTCGCTGAAGTGCTCACGAGACCTGCTGGTAACTCCCCCAAGCTCACACCGCGTCCACAGTGGGCCACGTGGGAAGGCCAGCATTGTGCTTGCAAATTGCTCATCTTCTGCTTCATCCTCAGTGTCCTGATGAAAGACGTGGAGGATCTAATCCAGCAGCAGATTTCCAACGACACAGTCAGCCCCCGGGCCTCCTCGTCTTACTACGAACAGTATCACTCGCTGGGTGAGGTAAGTCACAGCGCTGCTCCTCGGAGCTTTCACCTAACCAGCATTGCCGTTTCAACGAGGAACTATCAAAGAATCATAACCAATGGAGGAGGGTTCTTTGTGTTATGGATTTGCAGCGGGTCCCGGTGGCGGCAGGTCCACAAACCAAGGTGGCTGGTCCCCAGCCATGTGGCGGAGGGCTGGTCCCCTGCAAGCCCCACGGAGCGGTGTGAGCAGGCTGCGGGTGGGAGGCACATAGACACAAAACACAACCTCAATTTGTTATTTTAAAATCATGCTTAGGTTGATTAAATGGGGGTAATTCATCCTTTTGCTGATGTCTCCCCCTGGGAAGGTTGTCCCCATATTTGATAAACTGGTTCTACAACAGCATGTGTGTCTAAGGCTAAGAGTTTCTCTCACTTCTAGGGCTAACACTGAAGAAAACATTGAATGCTAAGGAAAAAAAAAAAAAAAACAGGACCACTATACTGAACCTGCCACGAAAATTACAATTGCTCAAGTCTCTTTGGGCCAGTACCTGAAGTTTATTCTTAATGAATAATCACCAGATTACCTCACAGAATTAAAGTGATTTGCTTACATTGAATATACAAATGAATAAATTTTATCCTTCTGAGTAGAAACTTTTAAACCAGGATGTTTTTGACTGGGTTCCAAAAAAAAAAAAAAATGGCAGGGTCCACGTCTAAGACTCGGGCAATTTCATATTTCATCTTTGAGATCATCTGCTTCTCCAGGTGGTTAACCCAGAACTCAGTCTGCCTCCAGATCCTATGTGCCCGGCTGAGTGGTGCGAGGGTTACAGTTTTACACCGCGCATTATTTCTCTTTAGATCTTACACCTATCTGCTCTACTTAGGCCACCCCCTTCTAATGTCTATCCCCAGCAATATGCGAGAACCGTGTTGCAGGGAGGTAGGAGTGGCCCGAAAGGTAGAGGGTGGATGTGACAATGTGACACCACTGTCTTGAGTCGGATGGGAAAAAGGGGATGTCTTCACCGGGAGGATCCCAAAATGACTTTTTAATTATTTTGTTCCAGGAAGTTATATTGTCTTACCACATCCCCGTGGAAGACTTGGCACGGCAAACACGCAAACACAGTCCCTGACTGCGTTCATTCGCTACAGATTCTGTAGCAGAATGACACAGGCTGTGTAGGAATTTATTTGATCATATTTCTGGAGGCCTAAGCTCAACGTGTTGACAGGCTTCGGTTTTCTTCTGAGGCCTCTTCCTTTGGTTTGTCGATAGTTGTTTCCTTGTCCTCAAATGGTGTCCGAGTTTGCTTTCTACTGCTGTGATGAACACCGTGACCGAAAACCACTTGGAGCACTGAGTACTTGGATGTATGTCTCAGTCCATCATGTGGGGAAGTCAGGGCAGGGACTCGAGGCAGGGACCTGGAGGCAGGAACTGAGACCAGGGAGGAGTGCTGCTTTCTGGCTTGCTCTCTACGGCTTGCTTAGTCTGCTTTCTTATGCCACCCAGAACCACTTACCTGCCTGGGGTGGCACTACCCACAGTGGGCAGGACCCTCCTCTCTCAGTTTATAATCAAGAAAATGCCCCACATACTTGCTTACAGTCAATTTGATGGAGGCATTTATCAATTAATGTTCCTCTTCCAAGATAGCTCTAGCTTATGCCAAGTTGAAAACACACACACACACACACACACACACACACACACACACACACACAGACCAACAAGGACATGTGGCTTTTCTCTGTTCATTCCCTTGTGTCTCTTTCTGTCGTGTTCTTTTATGGACACTGGTCAGACTTGTATCTGTGTCTCCACTGAACTTCAACATGGTCACGATCTATGGTACTGAGCATCAAGGCTTCAACATACCAGTTGGAGAAATATACTATGTCATCACCGTAATATTTCAGAAAGTATTTTAAATCTCTCCTCCCCCTACTCCAAATCCTTTCTTAGAGATTCATAGGGAACATGGTGATTTTACTGTCAGGAAATTCTTTGATCTCCTCCCTCTCCTTCTCCTTATGGTAACCCGAACATGCCCTCCACTCAAGACAGTCTAGAAAGTTCATCAGAGATACTGAGTCCCTACAGCTCTACTGGAGGAAGTCTACGGAAACACCAGTGCTACAACATTAATTAGCCCATGCACTAGCATCCTCAGATGTATTCACCCCTGGACAACTAATGTAGGAAATAGAATCCTAGTGAATAACCCTTTGGTGGTTAAGTCTCCGACGCCTTAGAAACCGATAGTGGCAGAACTTGGTGAACAAGCCTTTCGGGAGCATCTTTGTCCCCAGCGTTGGTACAAGGACTCACACATGCTCTTGTTGGTTATGCCACCTCAAGAGAACCCAAGGAAAATGGTGCTCTTGTTGCTATTAGTCAAGACAACTGTGTCAAATCATCACTAGGGAAGCTCTTGGAGATAAAAACAAGGAGTTGAACATCATGACCTCACAGGAGGACCGGAGAAGTTGGTCTGTATGAAGACACAGCCAGGTCTGGTCCCAGCTATCCCAAACCAGATGATAACTCAGCACCTGCTTTGAAGGAGTTGCTAAACTCAGCCCCAGAAATTATTATTTTTTTCCTTCCATTGTACTTTTCATAGAGCCTCAAATCCTCCTGGACTTCTGCGCTGAAGAGCGTCTGCAATGCAGCCGTTTCCCACGGTGGAGGTGCTCTCCTCAGCTTCCCCTCACATTTGCCTTTGGTCATCATGACAATCTCACAATAATGTTGAAATCTTTCCTGTGCAGAAATGGTGTCCAGGTTGCCTTGGTCCTAAAAACTGAATTTGTACATGTGTATGTCTGTGTGTGCATGTGTGTGTACATGTGTGCACATGTGTGTGTGTGTGTATACACTTGTTCATGTATATGCTTGTATTTGGAGGTCAGAGGTCTACATTATTGTCTTCAGTTGCTTTCCACATTATTTTTTGAGACACTGTCTCTAAACGCCTGGCTCTCTGACTCAACTAGCCTGGCTGACCAGCGTCTTCTAAGGATCTGCCTGCCTCTGTCCCTCCCGACAAGCTCCCCCTTCCCTGGTGTTAGGATTACATGTGCATGCTATAGTGCCCACATTTTACATGGGTGCTGGGGAACTGAACCAGGTCCTCAAACTTGCTCAGCAACCACCATAGCAACAGCGATCTCCCCAGCCCTGAATTTCTTTTTTTAAGCCTCATAATGCTAGCTCCAGGATGCCTGGTAGGAGGACCCCATACACGGAGACAGAGTCTCTATATGATAAGCCTCTAAAAGGAACTCTGGAATGGAACATGGTGGCTCAAAATCACAATCTCAGTACTCAGAAAACTGAGGTGGGGAGATCATAAGTTTGAGGCCAGCCTGGCTTACATAGTGAGATCCTGTCACACAAGACAAAACAACAAAAAGCCCAAGGCATATAGCTCAGTAGTAGAGTTCTTGTCGATCATGTACAAGGCCCTGCATTTGATCACCTGCACTATGGACAATAATGCTTGGGCTGGAGAGATGGCTCAGCAGTTATGAGCACTGGCTGCCCTTCCATGGAACCTGGCTTCAATTCCAGCACCCACATAGTGACTCACAACTGTCTACAACTCCAATTTCAGAATTTCCATTGCCCTCTTCTGGCCTCCACCAGCCCCTGAGTGGTGCACAGACAAACATTCATAGACATAATATAAAATTAGATAAAAACCAACAATTTCCAAGGCCACATTTTAAAGATTAACTCCTTGTTCTAATGCTTCTTAGAACTGTTTCACTTTTTCCCTATTACTTAGAACTCAGTCAAATTCTGGTTTATTTCTTTTCAGCAGAGCAAACACTCAGTCCCGAGTGTTTTCAGTTCTTCGGTTCTCCTATCTGCAGAGAGTGAAGTGAAATCTCCTTTCTGCAAGGAAGCTGCCTACTTCCTGTGATCGGGGTGTCCTGTGAGCTTGTCCTGTGACTAACCTGTGGTTTCTGTTTTCATAGATCTATTCCTGGATAGACGTTATAACTGAACAGTATCCTGACATGCTCCAAAAAATCTACATTGGCTCATCATACGAAAAGCACCCACTTTATGTTTTAAAGGTGCGTGAGAAGAGTCACTTAGAGTGTGAGATTAACTAAGCAATGGTGTTTGTTATAGCTTAGTTCTATGTAGCATGAATAATAAAAACCCAGAGACACATATTGGGGTTCAACCTGAAGGTCAGAAAAGCAAAGCAACCAACTGCTGGCTCTTACCTCTACCTCAGACTGAAAATGGGTGAACCTGCCTCCACGAATCCTCAGATTGAGACCGAGAGTGAGCTCTGTCTCCTCCCATCTTATATTCCTCTCTAGTGCTGGGATTAAAGGAATGCACCACCACTGCTTGACCTCTATGGCTAACTAGTGTGGCTGCTTTGCACTGATCTTCAGATAAACTTTATTTATTAAAAGACAAATAATATACCACTATAGCTCTACTTTTCTTTGAGTTCTGGAGATATTTTTATTTCAAGTGTATCTTAACTTTAATATCCAGCTATTTAGGAATAAATTACTCCCCCCTTTGAGTAATGAGTTTGAGTGTAAAACCTCTCTAGACTCAAACCCACCGTTGTTCGTGTTACATTAGACAACTAGATAAGCCACTTTCTAGGGGGGTCCAGTGGCCACACTCATAAAATGATGCGGGTAGTCTGGGCTACTTCTCAAGTTCTATCTAAATCACTGCCTCCTCAGATTGGTGGGAGAGATTGTGTATCTCGAGTTGTTTTTGGACAAACAGTAACGTAGGTTTTAGAAAATCAAAGTAAGAGTTGAGGCACCACCCAGGTAAACCCAGAGAGCAGGGCGATGCTGCAGTGACTGCCTCAGTCACCACCCAAGTGGTTATGTACTTCCAGCTGCAGAATCTTGTAGAAGAACATTTGATTTTTAAAAGTTAGTTGCAAAAATAATCTCAGGATATGTAAATAAGGGTTATAACAATTTAGCAAATATTTAGAGTAACCCAAACAAGAAGAAAAGAGGGTTATATATTGCCATCTAAACCATTCTAGGAGGGCTTCTTTCCAACCCTGTACTCAACAATATCCATATATAGGAGAGAGTAATATGGCCCTGGTGAAGTCTCTTCTTTGAATGAACTACGCTTAGGGAAGATCAGTGAGTGTGGATGCGAGAAAAATCACAGGCGTCGTTGTCCCGCGCTACCGTCTTGCCAGCAAGAACGACGTGGCACACTTAGGATCCTTCTGCAGAAAAGCTTTAATGCGTCTTGAGAGAGAGAGCATAAGCTTCCAAAGCGGAGACCCAGAATGAGGGAACCCATCCCTTATATAGGAAACAGTCCTCACTTCGGACGTGTCACTCTTGGATTGGTCTGCTGCCCATCAACCCAGATGACGCCTCGGGAGTAGGCAGGGATGCAGCAGTGGAAAGTTACCAAGCACATGCGCATTATAGTCCCACTGTCTCTGCTTCCCCAATGCTGGGATTAAAGGCGTGTGCTACAACACCTTGAACTCACAGAGATCTGCCTGTCTCTGCCTCCCAGGCATTGGGACCAAAGGCGTGTACTACCACACCTTGAGGCCACAGAGGTCAATCTGCCTCTGCCTCCCAGGCGTTGGGACCAAAGGCGTGTACCACCACACCTTGAGGTCACAGGGGTCAATCTCTACCTCTGTCCCTTGAAGCAATGGAGAATGTGGTTGCCGCCCTCCACACGTCGTGACCATGATAACATTTGCTGGTCACACCTTCCATTCTGTAGTTCTGATTTCACCCACACTCTCACCCTTAAAAAATTAATGAAACTCTCTGCAGAGATGTAACCAATAGAAAAATACATTTGCTTTAGTAGCACAGAATTGCACATACTCCCTTGTAATAGGAGGTGTTTGTTGCTGCTCAAAGACAACTTTGAATCAGGATATCTCAGGTTCAATCTGTCCTTCCCAGGAACTTCCAGGGCAGACTCAAGGCAGAGATGAGGCACATGGGTTCCTTTAGTGATTCAGTTAATTAATAGATTAATTCTATGGGAATCATCATGGCACGCCCACCCATGACACTTCCTTGTTTTGCCATATGTCCACCCATGATACTTTCTTGTTTGTCAGGCATGCCCATGACATTGGTAGAGCCAACAGGCAATTTATCCCTAAAACTGCATATACATAAATATGAATGAATGAATGAATGACCAAGTGAGGCAACTAACCTGGACAAGTGAGGACTTTGACACTGACTAGATGGAATCATCCAAATCTGTTTGATTAGATGATTTGACTATTAGTAGCCATTTTTCTTTTTTCCTTATTTAAATATTGCTAACTGCACATTAGGCAAGGCAACTTAGTTAGGGTTTCTATTGCGATGATGAAACACTATGACCAAAAAGCAAGGTAGAAAGGAAAGGGTTTATTTGGCTTACACTTCCTTATTGCTGTTAATCTTCAAAGGAAATCCGGACAGGAATTCAAGCAGGACAGGAACCTGGAGGCAGGAGCTGACGGCCGTGTACGGGTGCTGCTTACTGGCTTGTTCCCTATGGCTTGCTCAACCTGCTTATAGAAACCAGGACCACCAACCCAGGGATACTACCACCCACATGGCCTGGGACCTCTCCCATCAATCACTAATTAAGAAAATGCCTTGCATCTAGATCTTATAGAGACATTTTCTCAATTGAGGTTCTCTACTTTCAGATAACTTTAGTGTGTGTGTCAAGTTGACATAAGACTAGCCAGCACAGAAACCTTCCCGGGATGGTGTAAATGACCAACATTCACTCACTTTTCTTCTTCTTTTGGTTACTCTACATATTTGTTAGAATTTATAATTTTTCTTTTACTTCGTATCCTGACTTTATTTTTGTAACTAATTTTAAATAATCAAATTTATGGGAATCTGTAGAGTAGGCTCAGTGATAAAGAGCACTCTGCCCCCTCAGAGGACCTGGATTCGATTCCCAGCACCTACACAGTGGCTCACAGTTGTCTGGAACCCCAGTGCCAGGGGATTCAGCATCTTTTTTGGCCTCTGAGGGTATCAGGCACACATGTGGTACAGACATACATGCGGGAAAAACCCATACACACAAAATAGAAATAAGGAGCAACATTTTAGATCAAATAAACTATGATTGATTTTGGAAATGTTCATGAGAATTCTTTTTCGCTGATAATCTCATGCATGTATATAACATGCTGTGGTATAAAAAACAATAACCCACTCCTCCCTCCCATTCAATTCCTCCTCTGTTTCTCTCCCTTTCCCTCCCAGTTTCATGTGTTCTCTCTCTGTTTCTACCTCCCACTTCCTCCTTCTCTCTCTCTCTCTCTCTCTCTCTCTCTCTCTCTCTCTCACACACACACACACACACACACACACACACACTTAGTGCTGCCTATAGGTGCATGGTTATAGGACCATGGTAGACTTTCAGGGGCCTCATCCCTGGGGAAAACTTACTCTCCCTCCCTCAAAGCCATCAGTTGCCTCCATCCCTGCAGGGATTTTTGACTGGCTTGACCTTGAGAATCTGTCTAAAGAGGTCAAAGGTTGTCACTTTGTAAAAACTGATTCTTTTTGCTCCACAGAGTTTACACCACCCATGTACTAGCCTTTTACCCTGTACGTCAGATCAAAGTCCCTGTTCCCAATCTAATGGGACCAGTTTTATGAATCAACCGGTGATATAGTCATCATTTGTGTGTGGGGGGGGTGAAGTGAAGAAATAGTATTCCATAAAAGTATACCCCATGGGGAAATTTTGAGGGAGTTTGTAATTCCCTAAGTCTCTATTCTTCCTATGGACAACTGCCCACCAGCAAATGGCACTGACCTCTGAGGAGTAAAGACATACTTAAAGCAACATTTTTTTTCTTCTCTTCCTGTCAGCACGTCTAGGTAGTGCAGGTGCGGGAGTCCCAGCTTCAGCTTCCATTCCCAGTCCGCACACGCATCAGAGCTAAACAGCTGCCCCTTCCGTCTCACTAGCTTTTAAATTTGGTCTGAGAAGTTTATGTTTTTTTTAAAGATTTCTTTCTTTATTTTTTTTTGTGAATATGAGTACTCCATCTGCATGTGTATTTTTTCCAGAAGAGGGCATCAGATCCCAATGTAGTTGGTTGTGAGCCACCATGTAGTTGCTGGGACTTGAACTCAGAACCTCTGGAAGAGCAGTCGGTGCTCTCAACCACTGAGCCATCCCTCCAGCCCGCTCTGAGAGGTTTTTAAGTAACACAGAGAACAATGTATATGCAGTAAGGCCATTGGAAGGATGGAGTAAAAGAAAAAACAAAATGGGGATATCTTCTTTGTGTTCTATCTCTTATTTATTTATATGTGTGTGCGCACAGGTTTCCAGAAGGATGCCAAGAGCAAAAAATGCCATATGGATTGACTGTGGAATCCATGCCAGAGAGTGGATCTCACCTGCTTTCTGCCTGTGGTTCATAGGCTATGTAAGTACTCCCCATAGACCAGTGTTCCCACATCACATCCTGGAATTCTTGGTTCATGCAAAGAGACATATACTAGAAAATTCAAAATGCCTATCTTTTTGATAATGCTATTTCACAAAGACTGTACCACAAACTATATCAGTCAGAACCTTAAGACATTACTGATTAAATCTCTCTTAACAAAGGGAACGCATCAAATGTAAAGCTATTTCTGCCTTACTAGGTCCTAACAAACGCGACACTCTTTACCACTGCCACCTGCTTTACACCCTCTCTTCTCCAAGAAATTTGAGTTTGTTAGGAGTCTCAGGGAAGACTGCTCCTGGGGAGATGTGAATCAGTGTCGACTCAACCCAGAATTCGAAGCAACCCCAGACCAATGTAAGGATGCCGCTCATGAACCAGTGGGGTGAATGGGGTTACTTACAGCACTGTGGGTAAAGGGTTGCTTCCAGAAGCAGGAATGCATAAAGGCATCTGTCATCACTGAAAGCCCGCCCAGCATAACTGACGATCACGATCGCTGGAACCCTTGTGCCCACTGTGCAACTTTCAGGCAGCTCTACAGATTGAAGGGTGTCCTTGTGGGCAGTTTGTCTAGTCTGATCGTCATCCAGGTAGTTCGTCTGGTTTCTGTCTCCACAGAAATTCTTAGTGCTTGCTTCGCAAGTTAGGGACCTTGTGTGTGGGGGGGGTCAGTTTCAGGATTTTCCTGTGACTCCTGAATTATCCGAATGTTGGTATTAAAGGTGTGTGCCAGACTACTATTTCTTCTTCTTCTTCTTCTTCTTCTTCTTCTTCTTCTTCTTCTTCTTCTTCTTCTTCTTCTTCTTCTTCTTCTTCTTCTTCTTCTTCTTCTTCTTCCTCTTCCTCTTCCTCTTCCTCTTCCTCTTCCTCTTCTCCTCTTCCTCTTCCTCCTCCTCCTTCTCCTCCTCTTCCTCCTCCTCCTTCTTATCACTACACTTATTTACTAAGGAAATTATACGGGTTACTGCTAAAACACAGTAAAAAGACTGACATTTGACCCTTTTCTGCTCAGGATGTCCCTTTACTCCCAAACTTCATGTTGTCCTTCTGACCTCTCTCAATGCCTTGCCACTGTTACTGTTTCTCCTCCTTCTGATCTTCCTTCTGTTCCCCAGTACCAGAACTTTCCGAATCTTTCCGTTCAGATACCATCTTTTTATATGCCATTTCAAAGAGTTTCAATGATACCTGCGGAAGTGAAGATGCTGCCTGTCTAATGTCTTCTCCCGTTTCACTGTTCTTCTGAGCAAGGAGTTCTCTCATTTTGGAAATCTGTTTCTTTAGCTAATTGCACTCATCAGCAGGTAACTGGTCCTTGACTTCTTCCATCTTGGTTTCTGTGTCAGACGTAATTCCTTCAGCCATATTAACTGTTCCCACACGTTTCTGTTTTCTTCGGCCTTGCTCAGCATACTTCTCTGCATTTTTTTACCCCAAAATTTCAAAGGAACGTCTCTGCATTTTTAACCATATTTTCAATGTCATCTTTGCTTAATCCACCAGAAGACTGGATCACAGCCTGTTATTCATGTCCAGTTCCTTTATCTTTGGCAGAAATGTATACAATACCATTGGCATCGATGTCAAATGTAACTCTAATTTGAGAGACTCCACAAGGGGCTGGGGGAATTCCAATCAAAGCGAACTGTCCTAGAAGTTTGTTGTCTGCAGCCATCTCTCGCTCTCCCTGACGTACTTTAATCTCTACTTGAATTTGTCCATAAACAGCAATAGAACATATCTTGCTCTTTTTGGTTGAAACAGTGGTTGGTGTTTCTATTAATAAGTTTGGTAAAGACACCTCCCAGAGTCTCAATATCCAGAGAGAGGGGAGTGACATCCAGGAGCAGCACATCTGTGACATCACCAGCCAGCACACCTCCCTGAATGGCAGCTCCAATGGCTACAGCCTCATCAGGATTCACAGCTTTACTTGGGGTTTTGCCAAAACTATCTTGCACAGTCTGCTGGACCTTGGGCATCCTCGTCATGCCCCCAACCAGAATCCCTTCTCCTATGTCACGTTTGCTAACTTTTGCGTCGTGCATAGCTTTCTGGCATGGAGCAATAGTTCCCTTGATTAGATCTGCAATGATGCGTTCAAATTGTGAGTTAGCTTCGTATTCAAATGCTTGGGTCCAGAAGCATCCATTGTAAGATTTGGCGAGTTGATGTCAGCCTGCTCAGATGAGGAGAGTTCACACTTTGCATTTTCAGCAGCTCCCCGAACCCTTTGAAGTGCCACATTGTCTTTGGTCAAATCAACCCTGTCTCCGTCTTGAACTCCTTGAAAATGTGGCATTACAAAGCCTGGTCAAAATCTTCACTGCCTAAGGAAGCATCCCCGTTGGTGGATTTCACCTTGAACACGCCTTCATGAATTTCCAGGATAGAAATATCAAAGGTTCCACCACCTAAATCATACACAGCAATGACTTTTTCTTCAGATTTGTCCAGATCATACACCAGGGCAGCAGCTGTAGGTTCACTAATCACTTGAAGTACATTTAGCCCAGCTATCTGGCCAGCATCCTTAGTGGCCTGTCACTGTGAATTATTGAGATAGGTGGGGACTCTGATCACAGCATCTTTTTTTGTGTGTGACCCAAGTACTTCTCCGCATTCTCTTTCATCTTCAATACAAATGCTCAAATCTGACTTGGAGAATAGAGTTCCCCATGAGCCTCAACCCAGGCATCACCATTAGCGGCACGGACAATTTTAAAGGGAACATTTTTTGAGTTTTTCTGTACTTCGGGGTCATCATAGCATCGCCCAACCAGACACTTAGTAGCATAGAAGGTGTTGTTTGGGTTGGTGATAGCCTGTCACTTTGCTGGCATGCCAACAAGTTTTTCTCCAGCTGCTGTAAAGGCAAGAACAGAAGGCGTAGTTCTGGCACCTTGAGCATTCTCCAGGACCTTTGCTTGTCTGCCCTCTATAAACGCCACACAGGAGTTGGCAGTACCCAAAGCAATAGCCACAACTGCAGAGAAAAATCAATAGCCACAACTGCAGAGTCAACTTTAGTTGACTCTGATCTTGTGACTGACAGCCGTCAGACTCCGGGAGGCTGTGGCGCCCACGGGGGGGGGGGGGGGGGGGCGGGGGCTGCGGCGCCCACGAGACACGCTGCCTCGGCTCTGTTGGCACTTATCATGGCAGCTGGGCAGAGGGGACACCAGAGAACAAACACCCCACAGGTCCGGAGCTGCCATCTTTTTTTTTTTTTAAGATTTATTTATTTATTGTGTATATAGTGTTCTGCCTGCATATGATGTCTGCATGCCAGAAGAGGGCACTGGATCTCATTATAGGTGATTGTGAGCCACCATTTGGAAACTGAACTCAGGACCTCTGGAAGATCAGTGCTTTTAACTTCTGAGCCATCTCTTCAACCTTGCCGAAGTCTTCTCAATAAGTCTTCTTCTAGAATTTCCTGGGTTTCAAAGAGCTCCTAAGGAAACTGTTACTCAACAGCGCTGCAGCATCTCTGAGTCTACGGAACAGTTACCACCCACCATTGAAACTCTCTGGACCAAATGAGATTGGTTCCATCTCACCCAGGCTTCATCGGGACAGTCTTCTGGTTGCCTTGAACCTGACTCCGGCTGGATAGCTTTAACAAAGGGGTCATCAGCTAGTGGAGAAAGAGGGTACTTGCAAGACAGCAAGAACATTTATTTTTCACCTCTCTCTAGTGCTGAAAACAGCCAAAATGAAACATCTGTCCATATGGACGGTGGTTCATTCTTGGCAAAGTTCCCCCAATACCTTTCCTTCTCAACACAACGCATTTTCTTCCAATTATACAGCTACCCTCTTCCCATTTGCTCTTTGTAAGATTATTTTATTTCTTCTACAAATAGTCATAAATTGTCCATGAGAACCTAGACACTGGAGAGATAGGGAACAAAATATGGCTTGGGGGATTTACTGTCAAATATTTATTTTTTTAAAGATTTATTTATTTATCTTTTATTTATTTATTATTTATCATATATACAATGTCCTGCCTGTATGTTTGCCTGCACACCACAAGAGGGCATCGGATCTCTCTGTAGATGGTTGTGAACCACCATGTGGTTGCTGGGAATTGAACTCATAACCTCTGGAAGAGCAGTCAGTGCTCTTAACCTCTGAGCCATCTCTCCAGCCCCAAGTATTTTATCTTAATGCTACTACTCAATAGATGCTTTTGTACTCAAGTCGATAATCATGTCAGTAATTCCCACTGGGTGAGGGAGCATTCAAGGCATTCCAACCTGGTCCACCTAAAACCCACCCAGGTCACTGACTCTGAAAATACCTCAAAGCCCTGCAGGAGGAAAAGTCAATTCAAATACTTTCAAATAGTTTGTAACTCAGTGTTATTCCAATGGCCCTAGGTTCAAAATATGTTTTGTATGACTAGATTCTACTTTAAAAGCCACTAGAGTCAAAGGGGAATTGAAACATTAGCTCTTAAGTCTTTTACTCCTTCCTAGACCTAATAAATACTGTAAAACCCATATAACCCACACTCAGTGAAGATATCAATTCATTTTGAGAAGCCCAGGGTCAGTCATGCCCCTCTCTCTATGTCTCACTAACTCTCAGGAGCAAGGGCAGAAGCTGAGGCTGGTGTGTTCACAGCTGCATCAGCACAGCTGCGACCCAGATCATGATCTGGCCATCATAGTAGACCAGTAAATACACACTGAGTAGTACACTGTCCCCAGCACTTTCTTCAACAACCTGCCCTTTCATTAACTTTGATTTGCTACTGTATCTTGAAGAACTCTCCTCTCATTGCCCACCAAATTTGCCCTTCCGTTCTCATCATTTCCCTACTTCTCCTCACCTGACTTAATGTAGACTTGGTAGGAACAGGGTCTCCTAGGAGCTCCATCCAGCACATCCCCATGTGCCAAGAGGCCTGGTGGACTGGATTAATAGTCTGCATCATGATACCTGGTACCCATGTCTTCCTGTCTTTCCCTCAGATTTCAGAATATGGTTGTACCATCTCACCTTTTCTGCTTATTTTTTTTAAAGTTTATTAAAATATAAAAGTTTCCATTTTCGCCCCTCCTCCCAACACCGTCCCACTCCCCCCACTCCCTCTCCTCTTCCCTCTCCATCCCTAAGAGCAGTCCGGGTTTCCTGCCCTATGGGTAGTTCAAGTTCCTCCACGCTCCCTCCAGGTCCAGGAAGGTGAGTATCCAAACAGACTGGATCCCCAAAAATCCAGAATATGCAGAGGAAACAAGTCCCAGAGTCATTGTCAATGGCTTTTTAGAAAGACTTCGAGTCAGCCACAATCAGGGAATCCAGCCTCCTCCAGAGAATCTGGTTGGATCAAGCGCTCCTTCAGTCTCAGTCGACTGGCCTTGGTGAACTCTCATTAGATCAGTCCCCTTGTATCAGTGGGTGATCGCTCCCCTTGCGGTTCTGATTTCCTTTTTCATGTTCTTCCTCCTTCTGCTCTTCCTTTGGACCTTGGGGGGCTCAGTCCGGTGCTCCAATGTGGGTCTCCGTCTGCATCGCCATCCATCGCTGGATGAAGGTTCCCTCTGATCTTGCCCTCCCTGCTCACGTTCTTCTTCCTTCTGCTTCTCGCTTGGACCTAGGGAGTTAAGTCCAGTGTTCCAACGTGGGTCCCCGTCTCTATCTCCATCCATTGCCAGATGAAGGATCTATGGTGATAAGCAAAATATTCATCAGTATGGTTATGGGCCAAGGCCAGTTCAGGTACCCTCTCCTCTGTCCAGAGAACAATCTGGGGATCTCTCCTTGGACCTGGGATCCCATTTACAGTCAAGTCTCTAGTAAACCCTAAACTGACTTCCATAGTTGAGATATATTCTTCCCTGAACCCATATCTATCCTTCCTCCCTCCCCCCTCCCAGTCCCCCGAGCATTTCCCATTCCTCCCCTGCTCCCTTCTTTCTAACCCTCTCCCCTTCCAACTACCCTCCCACCCCCCCATGCACCCTTGGTTACCTGGCACTCTTGTCAATTTCCAATCTCCAGGAGGAAAACTACCTGCATTTTCTTCAGGTTCACCTTCTTATTTAGCTTCTCTAGGATCACGAATAATAGGCTCAAAGACCTTTAATTATGGCTAGAATCCACTTATGAGTGAATACATACCTTATTCCTCTTTTTGGGTCTGGGTTACCTCACTCAGTAAAGCGTTTTCTATTTCCATCCATTTGCATGCAAAATTCAAGATGTCATTGTTCTTTACCGCTGAGTAAAACTCTAATGTATATATGTTCCACACCTTCTTTAACCATTCTTCTATTGAGGGGCACCTAGGTTGTTTTCAGGTTCTGGCTATTACAAATAGTGGATCTATGAACATAGTTGAACAAATACTTTTGTAGTATGATAGGGCATCTCTTGGGTATATTCCCAAGAGTGGAATTGCTGGGTCCTGAGGGAGGTTGACTCCCAGTTTCCTGAGAAACCGCCACACTGATTTCCACAGTGGCTGTACAAGTTTGCATTCCCACCAACAATGGATGAGTGTTCCCCTCATTCCACATCCTCTCCAGCATAGGATATCATTGGTGTTTTTGACTTTAGCTATTCTGACAGGTGTAAGATGGTATCTCAAAGTTGTTTTGATTTGCATTTCCCTGATCGCTAAGGAGGTTGAGCATGACCTTAAGTGTCTTCTGGCCATTCGAAGTTCATCTGTTGTGAATTCTCTGTTAAGTTCAGTACCCCATTTTTTAATTGGGTTAATTAGAGTTTTAGTGTCTAGTTTCTTGAGTTCTTTGTATATTTTGGAGATCAGACCTTTGTCTGATGAGGGGTTGGTGAAGATCTTCTCCCAGTCAGAAGGCAGCCTTTTTGTCTTACTGACAGTGTCCTTTGCTTTACAGAAGCTTCTCAGTTTCAGCAGGTCCCATTTATTCATTGTTTCTCTTATTGTCTGTGCTACTGGGGTCCTACTTAGGAAGTGGCCTCCTGTGCCTATATCTTGTAGACTACTTCCCACTTTCTCTTCTATCAGGTTCAAAGTGGACAGATTGATGTTGATGTCTTTAATCCATTTGGACTTGAGTTTTGTTCATGGTAATAGATATGGATCTACTTTCATTCTTCTATAGGTTGACATCCAGTTATGCCAGCACCATTTGTTAAAGATGCTTTCCTTCTTCCATTGTATACCTTTAGCTCCCTTGTCGAAAATTAGGTGTTCATAGGTTTGTGGGTTAGTATCCGGGTCTTCTATTCGGTTCCATAGGTCGACTTCTCTGTTCTTATGCCAATACCAAGCTGTTTTCAATACTGTAGCTCTGTAATAGAGTTTGAAGTCAGGGATGGTAATGGCTCCAGAAGTTCCTTTATTGTATAAGATTGTTTTGGCTATCCTGGGTTTTTTGTTTTTCCATATAAACTTGATTATTGTTCTCTCAAGGTCTGTGAAGAAGTTTGATGGGATTTTGATGGGAATTGCATTGACTCTATAGATTGCTTTTGGTAGAATTGTCATTTTTACTATGTTGATTCTCCCAATCCAAGAGCAGGGGAGGTCTTTCCATTTTCTGGTATCCTCCTCAATTTCTTTCTTCAAAGGCTTAAAGTTCTTGTCAAATAGGTCTTTCACTTCCTTGGTTAGAGTAACCCCAAGATATTTTATGCTATTTGTGGCTATCATGAAAGGTGATGTTTCTCTGATTTCCCTCTCCGCTTCTTTATCCTTTGTGTATAGGAGGGCCACTGATTTTTTTGGAGTTGATCTTGTATCCTGCCACGTTACTAAAGGTGTTTATCAGCTGTAGGAGTTCTTTGGTAGAGTTTTTGGGGTCTCTTATGTACACTATCATATCGTCAGCAAATAACGAAAGTTTAACTTCATCCTGTCCAATTCGAATCCCCTTGATCTCCTTATCTTGTCTTATTGCTATTGCTAGAACTTCAAGCACTATATTGAAGAGGTATGGAGAGAGTGGACAGCCTTGTCGTGTTCCTGATTTTAGTGGAAAGGCTTTGAGTTTCTCTCCATTCAATTTGATGTTAGCTGTCGGCTTGCTGTATATTGCTTTTATTATATTTAGGTACGATCCTTGTATCCCCAGTCTCTCCAACACCTTTATCATAAATGGGTGTTGAATTTTGTCAAATGCTTTTTCAGCATCCAATGAAATGATCATATGGTTTTTTTCTTTCAGTTTATTTATATGATGGATTACATTGATAGATTTGCATATGTTGAACCATCCCTGCATCTCTGGGATGAAGCCTACTTGATCATAATGGATAATTTTTCTAATGTGTTCTTGGATTCGGTTTGCCAGTATTTTATTGAGAATTTTCGCATCGATGTTCATGAGTGAGATTGGCCTGTAATTCTCTTTCTTGGTTGTGTCTTTGTGTGGTTTAGGTATTAGGGTGACTGTAGCGTCATAAAAGGAGTTTGGCAGTGACTCTTCTGTTTCTATATTGTGGAATACATTAAGGAGTATAGGTATTAGCTATTCCTGGAAGTTCTGGTAGAATTCTGCATTGAAACCATCTGGTCCTGGGCTTTTTTTGGTAGGGAGATTTTTGATAACAGCTTCTAATTCTTCACGACTAACAAGTCTATTTAGATTGTTCACCTGTTCTTGGTTCAACTTTGGTATATGGTACTTATCTAAAAAAATGTCCATTTCTTTTACATTTTCCAATTTTGTGGCATATAAACTTTCGTAGTAAGATCTAATGATTCTCTGAATTTCCTCTGTGTCTGTGGTTATGTCCCCCTTTTCATTTCTGATCCTATTAATTTGCAAGTTCTCTCTCTGCCGTTTGATTAGTTTGGATAGGGGTTTGTCAATCTTGTTGATTTTCTCCAAGAACCAGCTTTTTGTTTCATTGATTCTTTGGATTGTTTTCTGTGTTTCTATTTTGTTGATTTCAGCCCTCAGTTTGATTATTTCCAGTCTTCTACTCCTCCTGGGTAAATCAGCTTCTTTTTTTTCTAGAGCTTTCAAGTGTGCTGTTAAATCTCCAATGTGTGCTTTCTCCGTTTTCTTTAATTGGGCACTTAGTGCTATGAATTTTCCTCTTAGCACTGCTTTCATAGTGTTCCACAGGTTTGAATACGTTGTGTCTTTGTTTTCATTAAATTCAAGGAAGAGTTTTCTTTCTTTATTTCTTCCTTGACCCAGGGGTGATTTAGTAGTTGACTGTTCAACTTCCATGAGTTTGTTGGCTTCCTGGGGGTACCATTGTTATTGAATTCTAATTTTAATCCATGGTGATCTGACAAGACACAGGTGGTTACTAATATTTTTTTGTATCTGTGGAAGTTTGCTTTGTTACCGAGTATGTGGTCAATTTTCGAGAGGGTTCCATGAGCTGCAGAGAAGAAGGTATATTCTTTCCTATTTGGGTGGAGTGTTCTATAGATGTCTGTTAAGTCCATTTGATTCAGTACCTCCAATAAATCTCTTATTTCTCTGTTAGGTTTCTGTCTGATTGACCTGTCCATTGGTGAGAGAGGAGTGTTGAAGTCTCCTACTATTAGTGTGTGTGGTTTGATGACTGCCTTGAGTTCTAGAAGAGTTTCTTTTACATATGTGGGTGCCTTTATATTAGGGGCATAGATATTCAAGATTGAGACTTCTTCCTGATGAATTGTTCCTGTTATGAGTATGAAATGTCCATCTCCATCTCTTCTGATTGATTTTAGTTTGGAGTTGATTTTGTTAGACATTAGAATGGCCACACCCGCTTGTTTCTTAGATCCATTTGCTTGGAAAACTTTTTCCCAACCCTTTACTCTGAGTAGGTGTCTGTCTTTGTAGTTGAGGTGTGTTTCTTGTAAACAGCAGAATGTTGGATCCTGTTTTCGTATCCAATCTCTAAGTCTGTGCCTCTTTATAGGTGAGTTGAGTCCATTGATATTAAGTGATATTAATGACCAGTGATTGATGACTCCGGTCATTTTTTTGGGTAGTAGAGTGTATGTGTTTTCCTTCTTTGAGTTGTGCTTGTGAAGGGTCGCTAGATGTCTGAGTTATTGTAGGCAGTGTTGGGAATGTTGGATTCCTTGGGTTGTGATTTTCCTTCTAATATTCTCTGTAAGGCTGGATTAGTAGCTACGTATTGTTTAAATTTGTTTTTGTCCTGGAATATTTTGTTTTCTCCGTTGATAGTGAACAATAGCTTGGCTGGGTATAGTAGTCTGGGCTTGCATCCATGGTCTCTTAGTTTCTGCAGTACCTCTATCCAGGACCTTCTGGCTTTCATGGTTTCCATAGAGAAGTCTGGTGTAAGTCTGATAGGTTTACCTTTATAAATTACTTGACCTTTTTCCTTTGCAGCTCTCAATATCCTTTCTTTAGTCTGAATGCTTTGTGTTTTGATTATTATATGGCGAGGGGATGTTTTTTTCTGATCCAGTCTATTCGGTGTTCTGTATGCTTCTTGAACCTTCATAGGAATATCGTTCTTTAGGATGGGAAAGTTTTCTTCTATAATTTTGTTGAGTATATTTTCTGGACCTTTGATCTGCAATTCTTCTCCTTCTTCTACTCCTATTATTCTTAGATTTGGTTTTTTTTTTATTGTGTCCCACAGTTCCTGAATGTTTTGTGATGAGAATTTGTTGGATTTGCTGTTTTCTTTGGTCAGAGTGTTTAATTTCTCTATGGTGTCCTCAGAGTCTGAGATTCTTTCTTCTATCTCTTGTATTCTGTTGGTTATGCTTGTTTCTGAAGTCTCTGTTCGTTTACCTAGATTTTCCATAGCCAGCCGGCCCTTGGTTTGTGATTTCTTCATTGACTCCATTTCAGTTTTCAAATCTTGAACTGTTTCCATTACCTGTTTGATTGTTTTTTCTTGGTTTCCCAGAATTTCATTTACGGATTTACTCATTTCTTCAAACTTTTTGGTATATTTCTCTTCCATTTCTTTACTCATTTTCTCAATCTTTTTGTTATACTTATCTTCCATTTCTTTACGGCAGATTTTCACCTCTTGTTTAAGTTCCTCTATTATTTTCATAAAGATCCGCTTAGAGTCGATTTCTTCTATTTCTTCTGGAGTAGGGTGTTCAATTCTTCTAGTTTCGAGCTCCCTGGATTCTGGAGATGTCATGTTGCCTTTCAGGTTGTTGGAGTAATTCTTGCATTGGCGCCTGCCCATCTCCTCCACTCTGGATGAAACTCCTCAGCACTTTCTGGATAGAACTCCTCAACACTCTCTGGGTAGGACTTCTCAGCACTCTCTGGATAGAGCTCCTCAGCACTCTCTGGGAAGAGCTCCTCAGCAGTGCAACAGGGCTAGCTGGTCTTCCCAGGACCCGGGAGACAAAGGGCCAGCAGCAGTGGGGGGAGGGAGGGGTCCTGTGGAACACCGAAGACCCTGCCGCAGAAGCTGAGGGGGGAGGGGCTGTGCTCTTTTCTGCTTATTTTCACCCACTGGCCTCCAGCTCAAGCCTCGGGGTCTAGTTTGTGATTCTTTACTCCCTCAGTAGCCTTTTCCGTCATTCTGCTTAAAGTTAAAGCTTGTGTGTGAGATCCAACAACCAGGTGAGGGCCGAACATCCTTGACTGCATTACCAAGTCACACATTATCTCTGGTTTGGTAGATTTCTCCTGTGTTCATCTTCGAAATGTCAGAAATAGTGTTCTCCCACCATGACACAAAGAGAAACACCACAGACAATAAACGACAAGACAGAAGCCACTAAATATAACTTCCTCATTCCCTCTTTTGTTTCCCTCAGTCCTGCATACTTTAAAAAACTACTAGATTTCTTGGCTTGCAGATGTGTTTCTTTCTAATTCATCAGACGTTCTGAGTGTGTGTGCATGCACACGCATGTGCTCTCTCTCTCTTCTTCAGGTCCTCTCTTATCAAATCATAAATTTCTCACTCCTGAACCCTAAATTCTCTGCTCCGCTGACAGGACTTTCAGAAGTTTTAACTTGAAATGTCCCCCAGAATGTATCCTCATCCTTTTCACCCATTTGCATAGCCTCCATTATTTATTGTAATCGTTACAGGATTGAATTTCTGAACCTCTTTTCTAGCTAGCTGTAAGGGTTGTATTGTATTGTTTTTGATGTTCCAATGACCCAGTTTATTGTTTAGTCCCTTAACCAGTGTCCCACATTACTTATGAAATTTGAAATTTAAATTGCTGAATTGGGTTTTGATTGAACTACAAATATGACTAAACGGTACCTACTATTGGACCAAGTGCATCTTTGCTACTGGCTGAGTTCTGTATTATCTGGATAGTACAGAGATTGATGAAAAGGTGGTGACCTCTCTTCCCCGTACCTCTAACAGTGGTGGGTAGGGCTATGAAAAACGCACTGCCTATGACAGGCTTTTGTGTATTACTTTATTCTCTATGGGTAGTTATTGACTCATATTGTGGGAGCTCTTGCTATTTACGACATATAGGAAAGAAAACTGCGAAGTGAGAGGAAGAGCTGAGTCTTCATCCATCACAGGCCTGGTACACAGGCATCAGCTTGGCCTCTCCTGCCCTCTCCCAGTGTTCTGTCTTCATCTTCCTTCTCCTAAGAGCATCGCTGTGATTTCACCTGGGTTGCTCTCCTTGTTGGAAAATCTTCCAACAAAGATTTCGAACAAATGTTGACCTGTTGTCTTTTGCGTGTCAGGTACAATTCCTTATTAAAAGCAATTTCTTTTCTAGATGTAAATACTATGCTCACTATGACAATGCATTATTAGAAGACACACTCATGGAGATGGGACACTCTTCACAAATTAATACCAGAGAATTGCTTGAAATCTAATAATGTAAATAAATAAAATGTTTACAAAGTTTAAACGTAGAATTGCCGGATGATTCAGCCATTCCGCTCCTGGGTATCCCAAGACAAGGAAACACACACACTTACAAGTGTTTGCAAAAACCACATTCACCATAGTAGAAAAGAGACAAATCAGATGGGCCAAGAAATCTCTGATCTGGAAAGAAAATGAAACTTTCTAATATGACAATTAAAATTAAGGACTTCTAAGGTTTTCAGATTGGCGCAACTGAAGAAAGACGATCCCACTACGAGAAACGGGCGTGCGCACTGCTGCTGGACAGACAGCAGCTTCCTCCCCGAGTCTTTTCTAGGAATTGCCTGGCAGCAGCGATGACTGTCTAAATGATTCACTTCTGAGCAGCCATTCTGCTTCTGGAATTCTCCTTCCTGCAGAGACAAAAGCATGGGAAATGTGTGTTAGGATATTGATACTATTGCTCAGCACTATTGTATAAATATATTTTTTTATGCTTTCATATATGAGTATCATATTGGCATCATTTCCCAACTCCTTCTGGGTCTGCTCCCCTACTCCTTCTCAACTTCACAGCCTTTTATTCTTTAATCATTATATCATTATTCTCTCTCTCTCTCTCTCTCTCTCTCTCTCTCTCACACACACACACACACACACACACGCGCATGTGTGTGCATATATATCAACAAATACAATCTGTTGAATTTTCATTCAGTGTTACTCATATGTATATATGTTTAGGAATGACCCCTTGGGGCTGGATAACCTATCCAGGTCCTCATAAGACCGCCTTTTCCTTTCTCTGAATTCATTAAAAGCTGGTAGCTGTGTGTGTGTGTGTGTGTGTGTGTGTGTGTGTGTGTGTGTGCGCGCGTGCGTGTGTGCATTGTGTGTGTGAATATGTGTGGGCATTCACGTGTATGCAGGTGACCATGGAGGTCAGAAACCTCAGATCCCCTGGGGGCTAGAGTTGCAGTAGCTGTGAGCCTCCTGATGTGTGTGGGTGCTGGCATCAGATGCTGGTATTTGATCTGAAGTGCTGAGCCATCTCTCCTGCCCTGGAGTAGGATTTAAAAGAAACTTGTAAAAGTTAATGATAAGAAAAACCTGTTTCTTATCAAGATCTTTTAACTTGTGCTTAAGACAACAAACAATTCAAAACTAATAACTAAACCAAAATGTTTCAATGTTGCTGTAGTTCAGCAATTTTAGACCAAAGCTTTCTAAGTGAGGCGATCTAACCAGCTAGAGAACATTCTCTGAAGTTCTCCTGTCTGTCGGTGTTTTTCATCATTTTGGAGTGAACTCTGTGGATGTCCTTGGACCATGCTGTACCTCTAAGCTGAGTATGAGCCAACAGGAGGAGGAGTGAGGGCCTGATAATGAGGGTCAGCAACTCAGAGCAAGAACCCACAGAGTCTGCCAGTGATGCTAAAGCATGTGACAAAACGTGAGGGAAAGAAACTGGAGATGAATTCTATGACCAGAAATAAAGACTATTAGATAATCGTTTAATTAAGTCTGGGTCTAAAACAGTGGTTCTCAACCTTCATAATGCTTCAACCCTTTAATACCGTTCTTCATGTTGTGGTGAGCCCCCATCTACAAAATTATTTTTGTTGCTACTTTGTAACTATAATGTTGCTACTGTTATGATTATGAGTCATAATGTAAGTATTTGTGTTTTCTGATGGTCTTAGGCGACCCTTGTGAAAGGGTTGTTCAGTCTCCCAAAGTGAATGAGACCCATGAGTTGAGAATCACTGGTTTTAAACAAGATTCGGAGTTCTAGTTACTATGGACTTTTGAAAAGGAGCTGAACTTTATTGGGGTTTGGTTTTGTTTCTTAATCTTTGTTGTAAGCTTCCTGGCTTTAAAGGGTATCCTTCCTTGGTGTTTGAAGGAGAATTTAGAAATGGGTGGTTCTCTTTTTCTGCCATCGCTAAATAGGCAGGTCTCTGTCAACCCATGTGGTACCAGAGTACCCAAAGTTCAGTCACTCAAGGAGCTGGCATTCACAACGGATACTTGGAGATTTGTGGTTGCCCTGCAGACCTGTTCAGGAGGGCAGCCGAAGGTAGGCAGCAGAGTAGCCCTGTGAACAAGGATACTGTGTCGGGGGAATGTGCAAGCGAGGCCTAGAGGTATCACCTGCAATTCACAGGTATAGGGAAGAAAAAGAGCAGAAAAGCAAAGGGAAGGGGTGCAAAGAGAAGACTTTCAAAATCTGCTGTAAGTCACAGAAGCACAGCTGTAGTTAAATAGTCATTACTAAGTCCCAATGAACAATAGCAAGTCCTTTGAAAACAATAAAGGGGTAGGGGACTTAAGACACAAAACCCCCAAGTGTGAGAGCGGTCATCTTGTAGTACAGTCAACTGTTGTGTTTGTTCACAGTTTCATTAGTCTTTGAAAATGAATTTACCTAGGACATAATTTTTTTGTTTTGTTTTTTGAGACACGGTTTCTCTGTGTAATCGCCCTAACTGTCCTGGAACTCGCACTTGTAGACCAGGCTGGCCTCAAACTCGCAGAGATCTGCCTGCTTCTGCCTCCTGAGTGCTGGGATTAAAAGCATGAGCCACGTAATTTTTTTTAAGAAGGGGAAGAAACCATTGCTCTTTTTAAAAATTAAATCTACAAATCAAAAGCTGGCAAACCACTTCTTCAGAAGAGAGGAAAACTCATTTAAAACTACGGCCAGGCTTAGAAGGACCTGAAAGGAGCCACTAAACACACCTGGTTTCCCGTACAGGTAACCCAGTTCTACGGGAAGGAAAAGCTGTATACCAGCCTTCTGAGGCACGTGGATTTCTACATTATGCCAGTGATTAACGTGGATGGCTATGACTACACATGGAAAACGGTGGGTGAAGGCAAAGGAAGCAAAATAGAGCTGTTAGGGGCCTACAGAGAAGCGGCATGAATTATTCATGGGATCCTGCACCTTGGTGATAAGGTTTTGCTATGAAAAATAAAGGATTCAACTATGGGAAATGTCAACCATCCATAGAAACAGATGTAATTGCAGACCGACTGCACACTAACCCCCTAGACGTCTGTCTCCAGCCTCGGTGATGGTGGCTGGCTTTCTGTTGCTGTGAGGAAATGCCCGGTAGTAAAAGCTTAGAAGGAAGAAAGGTTGGCTTTGATCCAGAGCTTCAGAAATTTCAGTCAATGAGGCTAGTGACAGGAAGTCATGGCAGGGAGCACATGGCGAGACAAAACTGCTCCTGTGATGATGACTGGGGAGCCAACAGTGAGACTGGGGGAAGTCAATGTCCCCTGCAAGGACACCCCCTGCAGCGAGCTCAGTTTCTTCTGCTAGTATCCACGTCCAGTCCCTCCTAACAATGCTGAAGCCTGGCAGCCAAGCCTGTGAGACATGGGCTTCTGGGGAATGTCACAGATCCCAACCACCCCACAGCGCAAGACCCATGGTGTTTCAGGTACCCCACCTTCTAGTTTACCCATACTGTTTTAAAGAAAATCCAAGACACTGTATCATTATTTTATTAATAAACACTTCATTGTGCATCTCAAAAAGAAAGAAACTCCTAAGGAATAAAAGCTCATTGTTGCAGTGGTGACTCGTGCCTGTAATCCCAGCAGTTGAGAAACTGAGGCAGGAGGATCCCTGGGAGTCTGAAGTCAGCTTCAACCAAATCATGTTCTGTAGACCAGCCTGGGTTGCAGTGAAAGACTCTATCTCAACCAACCAAGCAACCAACCAGCCAACACATCCCAACCCTAAAAGGCACAATGTAGAGAGAGCAGAGAGAACAGAGAGGTCACTGACATGCACGGTTCATAGTTTTGAGCTGAGATATAAGCTCTTTTGCTTTTCTTTGAAGACGCTCAAAATAAGCTTGCACATTAATTAATTTAAAGGAAGCAGAGCTAAATAAGGCCCACGAGCAGCTTAGTGGAAACAAATGAGTTTTCATGCACATATAGGTCAAAAATCTGTGAGATAGCATCATTTGTATTTGGCTCAAGCTAATAATTTGAATGATGAGTGTGACTAGGACCTGGATGGAGATGGGGCTATGCGGGAGGACAGTGGCAGAGACAGGAAGGTCCCATTTGATAACCTGTCCCCATCTGCTTCCCTTAGAACCGAATGTGGAGAAAGAACCGTTCTGTCCACAAGAACAACCGATGTGTGGGCACAGACCTGAACAGGAACTTCGCTTCCAAACACTGGTGTGGTAAGCGTTGCTTCATGGTGAGAGATGCCCATGAATTCACAGTGGTTGCAGGGAGGTATGTCTGAGCTGGGAATAATCGGATGGCAGACATCGGAAGTGAATGCAATGTTGCGACTGTTGACCGGAGGCTGCAAACTGCTTTAACCTGGCTCATCCTAAATAAGGAGATTGGACTAGTTAGTTTTTTATTTATTCTTGGGTCACCTTGCACATACAGGCAATGTGTCTGGATTATATCCATCTCCAACACCCCTTCTCACTCTCCCTGAACTGCCCTAAACATGTGCTTCTCTCTCCTTAGTTATCCCCTCCTCTTCTCCTCCCTTCCTCTTCTTTTCTTCCTCCCCCTCTTAGTTTGCTGAGCCCAATTAGTGTTGCCTGCATGAGGAAAGGGAACCTAACAATGATCACATCTACTAAGAAAAATGGCAACCTTCTCCCAGCTATCAACTATCAACTGCAAATGTCCCCTCAACAAGAGCCCGGTGAGCTCCGGCCATATCCCTGCTGGATTGTTCTTGCTGGCTTGTGCTTGTACAAGTGTGTCCAGCTAACCACTTGGTCACGTCCACGAGACCGTGTTTCAGAGCTCTCCTCAGCATCCTCTGGCTCTTACATTCTTTCTCCTGCCTCTTCTGCAATATTTCCTATTCCTGGCAGGGATTGATATAGATGGTCCACTTAAGGCTGAGGACTCAACAAGAACAGGTTTTTTAAAAGTCTCTTCTAGTTTAAACTTAAAAAATACTTCTAAATTCTTCTAAATTTAAAAAGTACCATCTCAGACTAACAAGGAAGTTATCAGCTATCTTGCTTTACCATGTCATGTTCCCCATCAGGACATCAAAGATTAGGGTAGAGGTCACCCTCTCATTTTCAATTGTATAGATACATGCTTATTTTTGTAGTATTTTAAAACATTTTCTTTTGTGTCAGCTGTTACCTTTCTTAACAAATTAATCCTTTTATGAGTAACATAAAATGCTAAGAAATAATAAAATATAAAAAAATATGACAGGCCCAGGGGGAATTTGTCATCCTTTGTTTTGAATGAACCGAGATGCTCAGTGAACATGGATCATGGAAGGTAGTATGCTCTGAGGGAGGCAGACGTAAGCTCACCCTTTCTTCCACGGCACCTAACATAATGCAACAGTTAGGAACGGCTGTGGGCCCAGAATGGTGTACAACTGTAATTCCAGCACCCCTGGGCCGAGGCAGGCAGACGACAGGGTTCGAGATTAGACTGGGCCACACAGCATGACCTTGTAAGGAACTACAAACAAGCCCCTAAGTTGTACAATGAGCTTCAATCCTCTGCCACATTGAAAATATTGACACATGGCTTGGTAAAATGTGGCTCTCTGAGGCTCCCCTCCTGTGAATTAGGGGCGTAAGGAGAAATACTGAAAGGCAGGCATATTTAGTCAGGGGTCTCTAGAGGAACACAACTGATAGAATTGGTAAAAGTGTGTGTGTGTGTGTGTGTGTGTGTGTGTAATAATATGTATATTTATGTATATATGTATATGCCCATATGTGTACACTCCCCTTCAACCAATTGTGTAGAAAAATTCCTCACATGTGTACCCAGCCCCTGGGTTTTAGTTAATTCTAGATGTAGTCAAGTTGACAACCAAGGATAGCCATCAGAGCAGGCTACCATCAAAGGGACACATATTATGACCTCGTAAATGAATTAATAAAGCTTACTCTGGTACCAAATATCATGGTCACAGTATAAGTCAAACCCATGTATCTAACTGAAAAACAGATCTGGAAACTTATTTTCACAGTCTCACTCTGGTTGAGGGTTCTTATTTTTTTTATGAATCATGCTGATTTTTAAGCTGTTAGGATCAAAGAAATTCATCTATAGCAACTAAGGAAATTTGGTTTATTTTTCATCGTTTAATCAAAAGTTTGGAAGCAAATAACAGCTGAGACCTTGCTGGTTGTGCTTTCAGAATCCAAGATGGCTGCTCCCAGGCAGTTAGGGAGACCCACCTAGGATGGCCTTAGCAAGCTGCTATAAATACTTGACTTCAAAAGAAACACAGATGACATTTATCAGAAATGCATTCTTTTTAGAGCCTGCCCTTGTTCATTTCTTTGCACTTGCTGCACTATAGATTTAAGGTGAAGCAAAAAGCACAGAACGCACAACTTCTAATAAGGTCTCATTAATCATTTCACTTTAGAGGAAGGAGCCTCAAGCTTCTCCTGCTCGGAAACCTACTGCGGACTTCATCCTGAGTCGGAGCCGGAGGTGAAGGCGGTGGCTGACTTCCTGAGAAGGAATATCAACCACATCAAAGCTTACATCAGCATGCACTCTTACTCCCAACAAATACTGTTTCCCTACTCCTATAACAGAAGCAGAAGCAGGGACCATGAGGAGCTGGTAAGCACTACTCTTTTATGATAAGCACTACTCTTTTATGATAAGCGTCTTAGAAACAAAACACTATTCTGTCCAAGAATCACAAAGGTAGGAAAACTTTTTTCCATTAGGGAATAATTGGCAGGTGTTTTCCTCTATTAACTGCCAGGAATCAGCTTGGGTCATTTAGAGAATTCCAAGAATTGCCATTAAGCTGACGACAGGCACTTCATTCCTAGGGAATGGCCTCCCTATGCCAGATAAACTATGGAGAGGCCAGAAGCGAGCTATTCCACTTGACTTATGTGGTGGTCACTAGCTGCCTAGGACAGCTTGCCTTTGGTTAACTCCTAGCCCCTCACTCTTTGGGGTATGAGCAGTGAGAACTAATTATATACTGCCCTTTTCAACTCCCCGTGGTTGGTGTTGTCCAAGAAACACCAGTGTCTATGAGACAGACCTGTTTGGAATGTAGTGGACAATACGGGCCATTCAGTGAAGACCCACCCAGTCTGCTATCTTCTTCCAACTTTTTGATCCCAGATGCTCTGTTGGGATAGACAGTAAAGGATGCAGGACTCTCAAGGGGTTATACCAAGACTTAGGCACGCCCTTGTCCCAGGTACTTTCCAGACAGTAGAGGTGCCCTGGCATGGGCAAAGGCTGATCCGTGTTCAGCATATTGTGCTTATTGCTCTTTGTTCCCTGGCTCTCTTAACAGAAAAGAGCACTGGGTAGGCTATGTCTATCTTCCTGGGTAGGCTATGTCTATATACCTGGGTAGGTAGTATTTATGACAAACACTTTTTTGCATTTTTTGAAAATAGCTTGTTTAAAACAAAAGCTTACTTGACATTTATGTTTTTTTATTCTCAAAGGAAACATTTTAAAGAAATATTCATCACTTATTTTTCTTAATTTATTTATTAGTACTGTGTATAGAGAAATAAAAGGATACTTACCATGTTTAAGATGTAGAACGGGTCTGATTTTGCCTGACTTGGTGGTTGTTATTGGCACAGCTCCTTATTAAGGGTAGAACTCTGTACTCTGTCATCATTCAAAGAAGCATTAGGTAGGCCCTGCAATCAAGGATACTTTCGTATGATTAGAGAACTGATCACAGACAACTGCTCTCGTGGATGACGCATCCTCATTACTACGAGCATGACAATGACAGAAGTCACTGCTGCCTGGAATGCCAAGAAAGTGAGAGGGTAAAATGACCCCCATTCTTGACGGATATGTGTTCACTACGGGGTAAGAAGCAAGAATAAGAATGATATCAAGGGGCAGACACCATTGCAACCAGGCACTGAGAGATCTCTATGGTCAAGGGAAGACCTCCTGTGCAGAGGAGATGATGCTTCCCATGGAACATCCTCAGGGGGCTAGGGGGGCCACAGTAAGGAGACGAAGTTAGCTTGTGAAGGTGTTTAAATGGCAATCTACAATTTATTATGTAGATAACGAAGTACCATTGGATAGTTTTCATTTTATTTTATGTCTATGGGTATTTTGCCTGCATGTATGTCTGTGCACTACATGCATGCAGTGCTTGAAGAGGCCAGAAAATGGCATTGGAGCTTCTAGGGCTGGAGTTGCAGTTGTGAACTGCCTGTGGGTGCTGGGAACTGAACCTAGGTCCTCTGTACGAAAACCAGTTGCTTTAAACTGCTAACCTATCTCTCCAGCCCCCCAAATTTATTTTTATTTTTTCTTACATTTATTCATTTAGTGTGCATGTGTGCGTGTGGATGTGCCCCCACACATAAAAGTATACATGCCACTGCACATGTGTGGAGTTCAGAGAACAACTTGCAGGGGTTGGTTCTCGTCTTTCACTATCTGGGTCTAGGGATTAAACTCAGGTTGTCAGGCTTGGTAGCAAGAGCCTTTTCTCACTCATAGATTCATCCCATTGGCTCCTAAAACCATTGTTTTGCATAAAAAACTGGCATGACAAAACAGCCATGGATATTTCTCTGGGTCCTCAAGCAACTGATAGTAGCATGATGCTAGCTCCAGTTTTAGAAAAGTGTTAAGTGGGAACTTTCAGAAACCATTTCTAGGGGTTGGAATCACATATAGTGGAGTCTGCTTCATATTAGGAGCATAGCCCTTCATTTGACAAGTCTTTGGAAGTCGTTAGACAGATACACAACAGTTTGTGAGAAGCAAATTATGCATGCACTTTAGAGAAGCGGAATTTAAAGTCTGGTGAAAATTTTATCTAGGAATGGGATAGCTCCCAGTATTATAAATATCTAGTTCATTTAACATAATAAATTAATTCCTGAAAAGCTATGTCAGGTTTTTAAAATGCAAATTAAAGAAAACATTTGCTGTATTGGCAGAGGTTTTTTTTTCCCCCTTTAAATCACACAGTTGTGATTGCCATACAGGAAAAAGTATTTTTTAAGTTAATGTATTCTTTTTAATTTAATTTTTGGATAAATCCTCTCTCTGTGTCTCTGTCTCTGTCTCTCTATCCCCCACACACACTTGGATTCAGTTAGTGTGATTATGATTACGTTTGTTTAGAAAGTTCAATCTCTTCTGTTTCAAAGCTGCAGATTGATCACCATCTCTATCCTATTGCTTCTAGTCACTAGTGGCCAGTGAAGCAGCTCACGCGATTGAAAATATTAATAGAAACAGCAGGTATACGTACGGCAGTGGCTCAGAAAGTCTATGTAAGTATTCCTCCTCGCTCCTCTCACCCCTTCTTTCCTTCCTTCCTTTCCTGTTCCTCCTATTTTGTCTCTGCATTCTATTTGCTGTGTTGGGGATGACGCCCATGGCCTTAGGTACCCTGGACAGCCACATCGGTGCTGAGGGTCACCCTCAGTGTGTCGTTTCTTCTTGAGAGCTCAGACCATGAAGCGCAGCAGAGACATCAATTCAGTTTTCTTGTGTAGGTTGAGACAACAAAAGAAGCCAAAGTGGTACTTAAGATGCGAAACTTATCACGATAGAGTGGGAGTTATGGAACTAGTAATCAAACTAATAACTACATGAAGAAGAAAAGTCCATACAGGGTCAGAAGAATGTGTAAGATGCCACAGCTATTGTGAGACATATAAATCCAGAAGATGCCATTTACTATGCATGCTTTTTAGTGACAGCCTGTTTCTGACTCACAGAGAGCGCTTGATTGTGGCAAACTCAACAAATGTTTTTGACCCATTTCTGCTGTAAAATATTTATTGAGAAACTCCTGCATAGGCGGTCAATCATTGGTTCTGTTCTTCTGAAGCTGAGGATAGATGGGTATCATATGACATAATTCTTGGGGAGATAGGAACAAATGTCTGCTCATTCCAGATAGGGGATCTAACAATAGGCCAAAGTAGAGATAACACCTTTGTCCAGTTTGGTGAGTCAAACAGTTTGGGGGGAGGTGCTTACAGAAATATGGGTGAGGGGTTACTTACAGGAACAGCGATGACTCAAAGGCAACAAAATCACCAGAACCCACCCCAGCATGGGTGATGGCTTAGGGGAGCTGGAATCCTAGAGCACGCTGCTAGAAAATTGTATCAAGGAGAAAATTACTACACAAAACAATAGAATAAGAATATAAAACAATCTCATCAAACTATAACTCAATGACCAATCCTAGGTCACTACACATTTTCATTGCCTTTGAACTAAGAATGTTTTTCCCATTTTTTAAATGTTTGAAAAATCAAGAAAATAGTTAAATTTTGACACATCAAAATTACATGAAATTCATATTTGTTTCCATGAATAATAGTTTTATTGGAACACAGCAGTGCTCATTAATTTGCATATTATCTGTGGCAGCTTTCATGACAGCCAAGATAATTGCAAGAGAGACCAGATGGCTTGCAAAACATAAACTATTTCCTATCCTGTCTTTTTCAGAAAAAAAGCCTTGCCAACTCCTGATGCAAACAAATGGTAACATAGCATACGATTTTCCTTAGTATTTCAAGAAACTAAAATGGACTTTAGACTTGAGAGTTTTTGTAGCTGAGAGAAGCTACTTGGCTAGTGTGGCCTGGCAAGGCAGTCCTTGGGAATAGTAGCTGCCAGATGATAGTGTAATGTGTTCTATAAAGGCATGGTAAAGCTTTTGAGGCAATAGAGTGAAAGCCCATGGTCTCACTCAATAAATATGTTTGACGCAAGGCTATAATAACAGTTGCATCCAAATTCTTTTCTGTACCCCTTTAAGTATCAAAATGCTTCATTAGCAGGAAGTCCAAGCTCCCTTCTTCCTTTGTCTTCAATCATCCCCGGGGGTTGTCTATCAGATTGGGCCACATACTTTTGTCCTTCGGTGTCATTGGTCCATTGAATGCCTTTGTTGACCTAGACCATCTTCACACACTCATTCACCCAAGTTGCATTTCTATCTCTCTCTCCCTCCCTCCATTCCTCCTTCAGTCCCTTCTCCCTCCTCTCCTCTCCTCTCCCCTCCCCTCCCCTCCCCTCCCCTCCTCTTCCCTCCTCTCCTCTCCTCTCCTCTCCTCCCCTCCCCTTCTCTCCTCTCCTCTCTTTTGTCTCTCTCTCTCCCCTCCCCCTTCCCCCTCTGTGTAAGTACAGGATAAACCTGGAACCATAATGTTAAGCATTTGTTGATGGTAATTCAGAAATACTTATGGATGGCTGAATGCATCCACTATTCATGGATATTTAAAAATATTAGAAAGTGTGCATCTATAATACCAGCACCTAGGAGATGAAGCAGGAAGAAGAAGAGTTCTGGGACATTCTGGGTTATATGGAGAGTTTGAGGTCACCCTGGGCTACATGAGACTCTGTTTCAACAACAAAAAAAGTAATGCTTCAGTTCACAAACCTCACAAGTAATCCTAGCAAAAAGAGACACATTATATAATTGCTTAATTGGGAAAACTTTAGGAAATCAACCAAAAGTATTAGTAGCATAGTTTTAAGGCAGTTGATTAGGCACTAAATATATGTAGATGTACATTTCATATACCTAGAAGTAACCAGGCAGGAAAGAAAAGTAAGGTATGGTGGCACACCACTGCAATCTCAACACTTTGGGGTGCTAAGTCTGGAAGATCATTAGCTTGAGCTAAACTTGAGCTATAGAGTGAGTTGAAGTCCAGCCTGGGCTATATAGTCAGATCTATCTCAAACACTCACCCCCCCCCAACACACACAGAGAGGGGGAGAGATAGAGATAGAGATAGAGATAGATAGAGAGAGAGAGATAGAGAGAGAGAGAGATCTGACTGCCTGCTACAGTGTGTATGAATATATGTGTGCAAGCATACACATGCATACATATGGGTTGTTAAATATGTGTATGTGTATACATAAACACAATAAATCTGTGGCACTTACAAAAAATCTAAAACTTTCACTGAAATACAAGTAACAGGAGAATTCTTCATGTTTTGGGCAACAGGAAAATATTATTAAAATTTTCCTAAATTGATTTGTATTGTTGTTGCAATTCCATGAACACTCAAATAATTTTGGAGGAAGTCTAAAAGCTTTCTGATGGGGGAAAGAATATTTAAATTTTCCTAAATTGATTTGTGTATTTAATACAATTTCATGAACACTGACATGATTTTGAAGTTCATTTGGAAGCAGACATTTGAGAAGAGGAATCTGTAAAATGCTGAAAGTAAAGCCAATAAGGAACAATTTGCCCCACTGATGTATTGAAGTGTGTTATAAGCACAGGATATTAGTATAGTGTGTGGAACTGAGCCTGGAAGAGACAGATCATTAAAAGGACATAATAGGCACAGAAAGATATTCAAGTCGATCAGGAGACATTCAAGTCAGTTGAATCATTTAGTTATCAGCCCTAGAAACACTGCCAAATCACTAAGAAGAAAAACTGAATCACACCGGGTGGTATTGGTGCACAACTTTAATCCTAGCACTTGGGAAGCAGAGGCAGATGGATGGATCTCTATGAGTTTGAGGCCAGCCTGGTCTACAAAGCGAGTTCCAGGACAGCCAATGCTGTTACACAGAGAAACCTTATCTTGAAAAAAAAAACAAAGCAAAACAGAACAAACAAATAAGAATCCATCAACCAAACAAACACAAAACTAAATAGAATTACTAATATATCTGAAATAAATGCCAAATCGATCAAATATTAAAGTACAAAAGACCCTCCATAAGCTAAAAACTCAAGTAAGAAAAACCTTACAAGTTACACGGATCTAATAACATTAATGCTGTTCTTATAAACAATATGTGTAAGCAAGGAAGTTTATAGAAAATTGTAAGATGAGCAATAAATATTAAGCATGCAATTCACTGATAAAAGAAATCTAAATCTAAGACAATTGCTTATTTTTTTTCTCAGAAAATTGTCAAGATGCATGATTCTCATCAGTGGTGCAGGAGCCGGCAGTGAGGGTACTCACACGCTGTTAGGAGGAATAGGTTTTGAATAATGCTTGGTAACCAGTGTGATAACTGTTAAAGGCACACAACCTTAGACAAGTAGTTCTACCTCTAGAAAATATTCTGATGTAATAAACATTAATTTATTAACAAAGGTGCTCACTCTAAAGAAACTAAGTTATTTATCAACAAAATAATTCAAAACAATCACATGTAACTTTCCAATGCAATCCTATAAAACCAGTAAAAATGAGGTAGATTCAAACTCAGTAATGATACATTTGGAAACATTCCAATAATTACCTCTAGAAATTTTACAAAATAGCAGGCAGGCATCATGTGACTTTATGTAATAAAAATTAAGCCAGAAAATTTATGCCCTGTAAAATGCACTAGACTGTCATTGGCACTTATTGCTCCTTGGTCAGATTATTGTGGAGTTCTGGGCAACATTTGTTTTCTTTCTTATGTTTTCTTTTTAATGTTCACAATTTTCAGATAAGAAATTTAGGTAACTTAATCAAAAGAAAGCAAAGTTATTTTCAGTTCTACAAAAAGAAATTGTTGTTGTTAATTGAGTTGAAATAAATATAATTAAAAATATTCTCTTTCGTCTTCTTTTAGACCTAGCTCCTGGAGGTTCTGATGATTGGATCTATGATTTGGGCATCAAATACTCATTTACTATTGAACTTCGAGATAAAGGCAGATATGGATTCTTGCTACCTGAGAGATACATCAAACCCACTTGCGCAGAAGCTCTGGCAGCAGTCTCCAAAATAGCTTGGCATGTCATCAAGAACGTTTAATGCCCTTGCCTCTGCTCTGTGTGGTTTTATTTTACACCAAATTGTTTAACTAGCTTCTAAGTTTAATCAGGTTCCTTCGTTTTGCCAAAGAATAAAAATACATAGCACTTTGATCTTAAGGATGACAATTGCTCATGGGTATTTTAATCGTTTTATTGTAAGGGGCTAGGTACTGATTCCCAACTCCCTCACCCCCTGATTTACAATGACCAGCTATTTTAAGCAGTTTTAAGACTTATTATTTGTATGTGTGTGTGTGTGCCCCAGCGAGTTTAAGCACCTAGTTCGTGCTGGACCCCAGAGAAAGCGCTGGGTCCACTGTTATTGAAGTTACAGAAGGGTATGAGGAGCCATGTGGGTGTTGGAAGCTAACCGTAGTCTCTGCAAGAGCAGCAACAGCTCTTAAGGGTTGGAGCCGTTTCTCCAGCCCCTCTTAAGAAAATTGAATACTAATTTTATGCAGATCATTGGATCCAAGCAGCAAAAGCAAAGGCACTTTGAGGCATCTTAAAGATTTCCACTTCAAAATTTCAATCAATCTCTGCTCGTGTTCTTGAAAGCACAATCCCTACACAGCTTTGGCTCCAGCGGCGGGCCCAACAAGGGGAGGGGCGGATGTCAAATTCTGCAGCCCCGAAGCACGCCAGGTTGTGGTTACTGTCAGTAACAAAGTGGCACTCACGCACTGGAAAACCGTTAAATCGAGAACCCCTGCAATTAATTGGGAATCTCGGCTCTCCGTAGCTAGCTCTCAGCTTCCTTCCCCAGATCTCAGGACGCAGATGGAACACCCCCAGAGACGCCAGGGGGCGTGGTCCTGGAGGGGCGGGACTTACTCGCTGACGACTAATTTGACGGCCGGAAGTTGCCTGGCCTGTGGCGAAACGGGGCAAACTAGCGACTTCCGGTGGCGTTTTGATGCCGCCTGTCTAGCGGCCTGGCCGAGTTGCGGCCGCAGCCCGTTGCCCTGCTGCGACCTCTGTGCGTCTCCTCCTGTGTCCCAAGCTCTCTGGAAGCCTGGCGAGGATCCGGGCGGCTCCGCTGCTCCCTGTTCCCGGCGTCCGTCAGCCTGCGGAGGACCGGTTCCTGGGAGCCGCGCGTGCACCTCCTCCCCGTTGTCGTCCCGGGGCCGGGCGCGGGGACAGTCGGCTCCCCAGCTCCTCGGAGCGGAGGCGGCGGGGACGCCTGAGGACTGCGCTTGCTAAGGGTGCTCAGAGAGGAGGTAAGCGTCCTGGGAGCTGGTGGGGAGAGGCGCTGGGCAGGGCTCAGGTGGGAGGGCGGCCCTGTGCCCTCCATCCTCTCTCGGCTTATGCTACTCGCTCTTCTGAACTCTTGAGCATCCCCTTCTTCCCTCTGCAGTAGCTCCAGGACATATACGTGACTGTTGCTGTGGTTGTGGTTCTGGAGTCTGTCAGGGGGCAGGCAGACTTGGGTACCCTGGCGCGGGGTTCTCATTTGAATGTGATCAAAGTGCAGCAGTTTGGTCTAGGATTTCGAGTTACCTTCTTCCAGTCTTCTAAACCCGTCGGAGAGAGGAGAGCCTAACTTTTGATTGTTTCTGGTCTTGCTTACTTCCCGGCTGTAATGGATACTATTGGGAGTGTAGGAGCGCTGCTTTTATCTTTCCACTCCCTAGTCACTTTTGACAACTGTTTACCAGAAGCGGTGGAAGGTGGGGGGGGGCGGGGTTGGAACAAGGAGATAATGTATATCTGACAATGGGTTAGCATTTATGTGGTTGGAAAAGTATTTAGAGTTGAGAAGACTTCGATGATATTGGTAGGATTTTGTTTGTACAGGGCAGTATCTTAAGTTAATTAGTTTATTACGAGTCTTCAGATAGTTTGAACTTTGACAATTGTTGACAGGTGGAATCTCTTCTGGTTTGGAACTTTAAGTCTGGTATTTAAGGTTTTAAAAGTCTGTGATATTGGGCGGTGGTGGCGCACGCCTTTTAGTCCCAGCTTTTGAGAGGCAGAGGCAGGCGGATCTCTGTAAGTTCGAGACCATCCTGGTCTACAGAGCGAGTTCCAGGACAACCAGTGCTACGCAGAGAAGCCCTGTCTTGAAAAAGAAAAGAAAAGAAAACAAACAACAGCTACAAGAAAACCAAAACAGCAGCAACAACAACAACAACAACAAAACCACCTAAAAACTCTTTAGAAAAGTCGGTGATGTAGTTGCCTAGTTAAGTCCAAATGACTATGTGGTTCTGCCTTGGTGTTCAGTTTTGCTATTTAATTTTGACTTTACTAACTCCAAGCAACAATACTTTGCAACACAATGTATAAGTTTCCAAAAACTTGCACCTTCGTAATGGCTTGGTTGTAGCAGATGACAGTTTCAGCTGCGCACTTAGCAAGGTGATATAGGCGTGTAGCAGTTTGTGTGGAAACGGTTGTGCCCTGAAACCCGAGTTTTAGTGTGAGCCCTGGGTAGGATGCAGTTGCACAAAACACACAGTGGACATCCACCCATGGCAGGTGGCTCAGATACCCAAGTGTGCAGACACGCAAATCCCTTCTAGAAAGTTATGTAATCTTTGAACATGTCCCCATCTCGTGTGCTTTCGATCATCTCTATACTTCTAATACATAATATGAAAATATTATATAGGTAGTTTTATACTGGATTGTTTAGGAATAATGTAAATAGTTTGTACACTTTTGTGTAGTTTTTTTCCCCTGAATATTTTACATCCAGAGTTACAGGCTTTTTATTTATGTTCTGTTTATTGGTGATTCAGAGTGAACATTAACTGCTTATATATATATGTATATATATATATATCCACAACCATACCGCCCTGAACGCACCTGGTCTCAGAAACTAAGCAGGGTCAGGCCTTGTTAATGCTTGGATTGGAGATGTACACACAGACCTCAGTTTATTGTCTATAATATAAATTTAAAATACCAAAGCACAGTGTAATATATATCAGTACATTTTATTCAGTTATTACTGTTACTGATGTATCAATTTTGAATTTAAGCTTAGGTCACATTCTTGAGACATTTAACTTTCCAGAATTTGAATCCAAAATATACTTAGACTCAAACATTTAGGATAAGGGGATTCTCAATTAGCATATGTTTTACTAGCAGATTTTAGCAGTCCTTGGAAGTGATTATTCAAGAAGAGTGCCTCTCTGGTGATCCTTTGTCAGCTGTGTTTATCGTGTGGGACTCATTGTTCCCTGAAGAAGGGGAGCAGTTCTCATCTTTGAGATAATTTTCTGTCTTAATAGACTTAGCATTAGTGCCCCAGAATGCAATTTTTTTAATTGAAAGGAGTTATGAAAGCTCCAAATATTTATTAAATTCTAAAGGAGAATAATTACAGGAAAATCACTGCATAGTTGTTTGGCTTTGGTAATGCTTATATTTGAGAAAGCCATGATGAAATAGGTGTTGACAGCTTAAACCAAAGAATAATCTGAATACCAAGTAAAGGAACATCTTCAGATGAGAGTCGGTTTACCAAGAAGTTATTGGGTCACAGTCTCTGTGGTTGGGAAGACATTGTCATCTACAAGTCTGGTTCTTTGAGTCTAATATTCCTCCTCCACTTTGAAGCACTCATATCTATCTCATTAATGGTTTTTGTCCTTTAATCAAATCTACACTCTACTCTTTTGTGGGATTCATCTTTCTTTGAACCTAGCATTTAGGATTGAAGTTTTGACCTTTTACATCAGTTGATTACATGGTTTAATATATGAAAAGTAAATGTTTATTTTTCTGGTGTGTTTCTGATTATGTATTTATTTTTGTGACAAATGAGCCTTTAAGTTGTATTATTTTCTGTACAAACAAAGTGTTTATTCATGCAGGCTCATAGATGTGGCTGCTAATGTTGAGGACAGCGTTGTATTGTGGACTGCTAGTAGGAGTTTTGTGGTGGGCAGTGTGTTAATCAACTGTGTTACTGTAATGAAATTCCTGAGACAGGATACTTAGGAAAAAAAGAAAGCTAATTTTGACTTATAGCTTTAGAGATTTATGTCCAGGGTTGTATCTATTACTTTGGGCCTTTTGGGTGGATGGCACAAACCAGGAAGTAGAGTTAGAAGGAGAGATGAACAGACAGGTTCTGTAGTTCACTTGAATTGCATCGCTTTGCCTCATGATGCAAGGATTTCCTATTACGCCTTACCTTTTAAAAGGTCCACAGACCCCTGCTACCACTGCCCTGAGGACCAAGCCTTTCCTGACAGTCTTTGGGGGTGCATTGGGCACACTCATCCACACCTTAGCACATGATCAGAGGTGGACCACTTTAGTAGCATATGCCGGTAATACCAGAACCTGAGAAGCTGAAGCAGGAAGATTTATTCCAGGCGGATGTCTTTAATTCTTATTTTTTACCTTTTGTGTCTCATGTTTTAGTCCTCTCTATGATCTAGATCTGTTACCAAAATATAGTGTAATTCTAGAACAAAATCTGACATTGTAGGATTCTGAGAAAAAGAAGAAAGAATACATCCTTTACTTTGTTGTATTTCCCCTTTATTTGGAAGACTAAGTAGTAGCTAGGGATAAAACTTCCTGGGAAATTACCTTAAAAAAGATTTGTTTACTTTATTTTTGTTTTGTGTATTTGAGTGTTTTGTCCAGATGTATGTATATGCACTACCAGTGTGCCTAGTGCCTTAGGAGGCCAAAAGAGGGTGTTGGATCCCCTGGAACTGGAGTTAAGGATGGTTGTGAGCTACCATGGGTGTGCTGGGAATTGATGCATAGTCCTCTGCAAGAGCAACATGTTCTTTTAACTGACGAGTTCCTACAGGTGAATCTTGAATGTTTTATGTTCTCTGTAAAAGCAATCAATTCTATTTGTATGGTGAGCAGCTTTTTACTGGTAAGAGTACAAGACTGGAATGTGGCTTATACGTTGGGGTCTGTAGTTTTTACTTCATTTGGTATAACGTTCCAGTAGGATATAGACATCTAGGTGTGAAGAGAAGCTGTGAAGCCATGCATTCCAGCAGTAGACTGGGGGAGGAAAGCAGTGATGATCTAAATGGAGGTGACAGCATGTAAAGAAGTGGTGGACAGGGCGTACTGGGATCCTTTAGAAAACCAAGAGAGGAAATGGCAGATGATCGGCAATTCAGATACAGTAATAAATAGTGTATTAATCAGAGTTCTCTAGAGCAGTGGTTCTCAGCCTTCCTAAGTGTAGTAATCCTTTACTACAGTTCCTCATGTTGTGGTGACCCCCAACCATAAAATTATTTTATTGCTATTTAATAACTATAATTTGCTACTATTATGAATCGCAGTGTAAATGTCTGATATGTGACCCACAACTTGTGAACATATGCTCTAGAGGAACAACTGATAGAAAAAATATATATTATATATACAAGTGGCATATATATATATATATATATATATATATATATATATATATATATATGGTTTATTAGAGTGGTTCACAGGCTGTGGTCCAGCTTGTCCAACAATGGTTGTCTCCCAATAGAAAGTCCAAGAATCTAATGGTTATTCAGAGCACGGGCCGGATGTCTCAGCTGGTCTTCAGTGTATATGGGAATTCTGAAGAAGTAGGTTCTGTTACCAGAGAAGCAAGAGTGAGAGCAAGCAGGCAAAGAGCAAACACTTTCATTTTGTCCTTTCTGTAGCTGCCGCAGATGGTGTGGTCCAGATTGAAGGTGGATCTTCCTACCTCAGAACACCTGGATTTAGGATGGTCTTCAAACTTCTTATAATTCAATCAAGAAGATTCCTTCACAGGTGGACCCAGCCCCTTGGGTTTTAGTTCATTCCAGATGTAGTCAAGGTGATAACTAAGAATAGCAGTCTCAAATAGCTTCTTGCATTGGTGGAATGTTATTTTTGGCATGAAGGGTGTTGGAAGTAGAGTACACTAGGGTAGACATGTTGGGGACAGAGCTAACCTGTGCTCACTGATAGCAATGGTAGAGGGAAATATAAAGGTCAGAAGTGAGCTTTCTGGAGGTGTTGTAGGGTGAGACCATCTACTTAGGAAAAAGATGTGCATTCTTTAGGTTCCGAATAGTGGAATAGCCTGTAACAAGTTCATCAGGGAACTTAGGATCGGTTCAGTTTTATTCAATGGTTGAGGATCATGTTGCACACTCATATACTGATTGATAATCATATAATGGTACTTTAAGATGCATTTTTTGCCTTCAGACTTTTCTGCTCCGTGCCCCCCCTCCCAGGTTTTCTATGTGTAGCTCTGGCTGTCCTCGAACTCACTCTGTAGACCAGTATGGGCTCAGATACACCTACTTCTGTCTCCCAAATGCTAGGGTTAAAGGTGTGAGCCACCACACATGGCTGACGTACATTTGCTTTTGTTGCCTTCAACATCGATAGAAATTTTATATTTCTAGGTATTTTCTCAGTTGATCAAAGCTTTTGTTTTCTTGGCCTTTTCCACACCACTTCTCTAAGTTTTGTGTTCTTTTATTTTTCTTCCCATAATCAACTGGGTATATGATATGGCTTTGCAGCATCTTCCCTACACATTTATGTTTGGGCTGAGAATGAATTCAAGAACAATTAAAGATACACATTACATTGATGTTAATGTATATTTGGCTAATTTGTTCTCATTTTGTTGGAAAATGACTGATATAACTGATATTGCTCACCTATGTGGCATTCTACACTATTGTAAAGCATCTTATTACTTCAGAGTTATTTCCCAACTTCTGTTGTTTTAAAAGAATGGTTACATTTTATGATAAAGAGTTAATACTATAAACTTCCCAATTAAGTCTACTTTGATGTATCATTTTATGGTTTCCTCTTTTTGATTTGTCATCTTTTCTCACCTCTCAAACTTTGTTGTCACTTTTTGAATCTACCAGAGCGTGACCTGAATGACCTACTAAATGGAATGTTTTCATAATCACTATTGAAATTTTGGCCCTTACCGTTTATTCCAGGCAGGCCTTGACCTCACAGCAGTGCTCTTGCCTTAGCTTTCTGAGTGCTAGGATTACAGGCGTGCTTTGCCCTCTCACACACCCAGCTGGTGCTGAGTTGATTCCATGTCCAGCAATATATCTTTATTTGAAGCCATATTAAAGAGCACCTGTAATCTTTATAAAAACTAGTTCTATTGCTGGGAATGTAGGGAAGCCCTGTGTTTAATCCCCAGCATACAAACTAGGTATGGTGGTACACTCTTGGAATTGCAAAACTGGAGATGGAGGCAGGAGGATCAGAAGTTAAAAGATTATCCTCTGCTGTATGTTGAATTTGAGTCTAAACTAGGCTACAGGATATCTTACAAACACATACACACACAAACACACACATACATACATGACTAGTTGTATACCAAGTAGAGGTTAGTTTTTTTTTCCTGCCATGGTTCTTCCGATAACTTGACAATTAATATTTTTGACCATGCTTAGGTGATATAAAGTGTCATGAAGTTTAGCTTTTTTGGTTTTGCTCATGAGACAGTTTCTTTTTTTAGTAGATTAGTGTGAGCTGTTACCTGGTCTGGATTTTGTTTCCTAATGTGTTGTCATTTGAATTTTTACTTTCTATTAAGTGATTGGTTTAGTTTTTCTGAGTATAGTTTTTTTTTAATGATTTGTTTAGCTTTTTATGTACTTTTGCAATTTTTGTTTCTTATTGCTAATGACAACCCGTTCCTTTTAGCACCTTTGACTTTCTTGGTATTGTGTGTTGGATTATAGAAACACCTTGGAGAATTTTGGTTTTGGTATTACTGAAAAATTATCCTTCTTGATCACATTGCCTTTCCATGAACTCTACAGCAAAGAATGCTTAAATGGAACCCACTTTTCTTCCATACTGTTGTTTGTTTGTTTTACTTTTGATTTTCTTCCAGATGTGGTCATGCTGTAAGCTGGAGAGCCTCCTGCCTCAGCTTCCTGAGGACGGGCATTACTGCAGCGCCACACCCAGACATTTCCATACTCATTTGAAGCAGTACTTCTGTAACCGCTTAAACAGCATGAAGAGCTGTTTGTACTTTCAGTTAAGGTTTCGCCTGGTTTTAGTTCCCATGTTCTTTGACTTACATATCTTTTTTTAGTTAGCCAGTTGTTAGGCTAGCAATCTTCCCCTAAAGGAGAGAGATACCAAATTTTACAAAGGCTTTTATAAGTAGCTCATAAGGTAACAATTACAGTTGAATGTCCAGGACAGAGGGGTCCAGGTCCAGTGCACAGATCCCAGACTTAGAAAGCGTGCGCTAGCAGGCAGCGTGCTTACTGGCGTCCTCTTCTGCATCCTTCTGTTCATGCTCTAAGAAGACACTTGTGATTCTAGAGTGTTACCCATAGCTTTGTCTAGTTGTAAGTTTTAGGCTCATGTGTAAAATGTGTAAAAGATTTTACTGTTTTAATTCTCTCTTTTTTGGTTAAAGTAGTTCAAAATGTCAAAAATTAGGAGGAAGGTCACAGTGGAAAACACCAAGACCATATCTGAGAGTACATCCAGAAGACCTAGTGTATTTGAGAGGCTTGGACCCAGCACTGGCAGCACAGCAGAGGTGAGTTGTTACACTGTGGACACAGGGAGCTTATTAGGAATGTCACTCAGAGGCAGAGCTCTTACCTAGCCTATACAAAGGGACCCCCACCCTCGATCCTGTGTACTGGGGGAACACTTAAAATACTATTGTTGAAGTTCTCATTGCTACTATAGGGGAAAATGGGTTGTTTTGTGATGGGATTTGTTTAGCAAATTTTACTTTAGAAGAGAAATGAAAGAGGGATTAAGGTTTGTAAATTTCTCATTGTGTTATAATGTTTTTGTTTTATATATCCAATGAATTTTGATATGAAAGAGAGGCTAAGGTTTGTCAACTTCTCATTGTGATATAATGTTTTTGTTTGTCTTACATATGCAATGAACTTTGGTCCTTTCCTTGCCCCATTCCAGTAGCACTCTACCCCTGCCCACACCTTCTTGTGGTTTATCATTCCTTTATGTATTGAGTAGTAACACCCCCACTCCCCATTTTCTTGTGGTTTATCATTCCTTTATGTATTGAGTAGTAACACCCCTACCCCCCCCACCCCTTCTTGTGGTTTATCATTCCTTTATGTATTGAGTAGTAACACCCCCACCCCCCCCATTTTCTTGTGGTTTATCATTCCTTTATGTATTGAGTAGTAACACCCCCACCCCCCATTTTCTTGTGGTTTATCATTCCTTTATGTATTGAGTAGTAACACCCCTACCGCCCCCCCCCACCTTCTTGTGGTTTATCATTCCTTTATGTATTGAGTGGCACGTGCATAGCTGGCATTTGGATCACTGTGATTTGATGTTTCCTTCAGATACTCACATAGTCATACCTGTTTCCTAGACACAGTGCCGGAACTGGCTGAAGACTGGCAGCTGCCTCTATGGAAATACTTGTAGGTTCATACATGGCCCTTCACCTCGTGGGAAAGGTTACAGCAGCAATTACAGAAGGTAAACTGAGAATTCACACATTTTCTATAGTATTAACAAGCAAATTTTGCAATTTAGTTTAAAAATCTGAAATTGAACCATATATTTAGTCAGATTTTCTGTCTTGGGGTAGTCTTAACAGTTGGATTGACAAGATCTTTTAAGATTAATAAAGCATTAGCTTTAAAGTGTATATATTTGCATGCCTTTCAAATCAGTGCACCCCTATGAGGAGACTGAGGCTGGCGATGAACAGCTCCTAAAAAAACCCCTATCTCCTACTGCCCCAATTTTGTATTAAATCTGTTTTTAAGCAGAACTTGGAGGTGTGAGAATTTACTTTTCTTCAAGTTAAAACTATTTCTTCCTAATGCAGTAAAGTTTAAATAAGGTTTAATTGTAATTTTCTCAAGGCCTTTTAAACTTGAGTCTTCTACAAGCTTTGTTGTGAAATCTACTTGCCACACCTCTGAGGGCACTGTGTTAATATACATATGTTTAGGGGCTGGAGGGATAGGTCGGTGGTTAAGGGCCTGACTGCTCTTCTAGAAGACCTGGGTTATTTCCCATTATCCATCTGCATAATGACTCACAACCAACTGTGGCTCCAGTCCCAGGGGATCCAATATCCTTTCTGGCCTCAGGCACCCAGAATGCACATGATGCATAGTGATACATGCAGACACCACACGTGTACACATAAAGCAGACAAAGAAATAATTTTAAGAGTGTTTATATGTAGATAAACATTTTCTATGCAGAACATATTTGACTAAACTGAATTTGCATAATGAATATCTTTTTACTATTTCTTTTGTCCCCTTACAATTTTGTAATATTTTAAAAGGTAACAGATACAACGTTTTTTAAAGAAATAATTTAATCAGTAAACAGAGTTTACCTAGTCCTGAAATTATATGTGCCGATTGCTAAGCCTACAGCATTAGTAGGACAACTGAAAATTAGCTACTGGAGATTTTTTTTAAGTGTGTGTGTGTGTGTGTGTGTGTGTGTGTGTGTGTGTGTGTGTGTGTTCATGTGAGTATAACACCTTTGAATGTGAAGGTCAGAGGACAGCTTTTGGGAGTGTTCTCCCTTTCAAGCCTGAGTGACAATCACTTGTACCCACTGAGCCATCTTGATGGCTGCTGGCTTTTATTTTAAGGCACATGAAATATTTTCCTAGTAGGTAGTATATCCAACTACACACACACACACACACACACACACACACACACACACATGAATGAATGAATGGGAATGCTTTACCTCTTACTATCCTTTATCTACAACATGACTGCTCTGTTTATGTGGTGAGCAGGGAGTAACTCAAGCTGCCTTTTGCATATTCATTTTCTTCAGTTCGTTGTTTCTTACTCATATTCCCAGTACTTACCACCCCATGGAAGCTAACCTGCATTTTGACTGGCACTGGGAGAAAACTTCTGAATATTGTTCATAGTTTTACATCTTACTATTTAAGCTGAAACATTTTTCAGAAATTTGGGCACCAGAGACTTAAAATTGCATAATTCTTATAAAACATCATATAAATACAGAATTTTGTTGTTTGTATCAAAGGTCACCGGAAAGACCTACAGGTGACCTCAGAGAAAGAATGAAGAATAAGCGTCAGGATGTGGACACTGAGTCCCAGAAACGGAGCACAGAGGAGTCATCCTCACCTGTGAGGGTAGGTGTAACATTTACAAGCCCACTTAAATTTCAGTAGTCATTTATTCTGTAATTTTCATTTTAAATATGAAGTGGTTTGCTAATCTGTGGTGGATCTGTAACTAGACACTGCAGTGTCCTGTGTGAATAAGTGTAAATTTGTTTGTTATTTTTTTTTTTCAAGACAGGGTTTCTCTGTGTAGTTCTCACTGTTGTGGAACTTGCTCTGTAAACCAGACTGGCCTCTGAATAAAAGTAATTTATGAGGCACGGATAACTGTCCATTCTTTTGTGTATTTAAAATGAAAAGGATTGAGCAGGAGAGTTCAGGCTGAACTTACAAGATTTTTGTTCCCTCTCGGAACTCCTGAGTACCTGAATGGAGTGCACAGTTTCAGACTCCAGGATATTTGCAGTGTGTGCCCCATGGTTGGTTTTCATCCCTCGGTGAGGAAACCCTCATCTTCTAGCAGATCTTCTAGCAGTCATTCCTGTCGTCAGCGGACCCTGAGCTGAGGCAGTCATGAAAGCCCTCCTTGTTTATGAATTGTTCACCCTGGCACTTTATATTATGTGTCATTTCTTGCGACTAATACAAATACTAATACTGTATTTGTATTTCACATGTTTTCATTCTCTTAGCATTGATCAATATTTGGGCTCTTTCTACTCCTGCCCCCATAATGTGAGTGAGAACATTGATGTACAGGTTTTTGGTCCGCATATGAGTTCATTTTCCTCGGTGTAATCCCGGGGGACAGAATTGCCAAATACATGACCTATTGGTTACTTTCCTGTAGCTGTGACAGAAGTGGGACAGAAGCAGCTTCGGAAGGGTTTCTTTCGGCTCAGCGTTTGAGGGTGCGGTGTGCAAGCGGTATGTGGATGCAGGAGCATCCACAGCCAGCAAGCAGAGAGCAGTGAGCGCTCTGCTTAGCCCCCTTTCTTCTTGTCATTCAGTTCAGGATCCTAGTTCACAGGCGGGAACTCCCCATTTCACCAAACCGGAGTCACATCTCCAGGTGATTGTAGGCCCTGTCACTTGGAGCGTCGGTGTTAGCACACAGTGCGATGACCACTCTACTTCTGAGCAGCTGCTAACGCAGCGCTTCTCGTACAGCTCCTCGTGCTGTGCTGACCCCGACCATAAAATGATTTTTGTTGCTACTTGGTAGCTGTAAATTTGCTACTGTTATGAGTTGTAATATAAATATCTGATCAACCCACACATTGAGAACTACTCTGTTCTGCTGTCATTTAAAGGTTGCATCGTTTCTACTTCTAGACAGTAGGATGTGAAGGTCCCCGTTTCCCCATATTTTTTTTTCCATCTCCTAATCTAATTTGGTTTTACTTTGTGTCTTCCTAATAGCTAAGAATGCATGCTCACTGACTGTTGATGCATGTCTGTAGATACTTTGTCTATTTTTTAAAATTGGGCTGTCTTTATTGAGTTGTAAGAGTTCTTTATATTTTGAGTACAGATAAAATATATTTTTTGGAGATTTCAAGTTTTCATTTTTTTCTAGTTAGTAATAATGTGAAATAATTGTATATTTATATATCATCAAATTTCTAGGATAATTATTTTGTTTTACCAATGTTTAATACAAATCTGAGTAATTTTTTAAAGTTAAAAACAGCAAAAAATAAGATGACTTCTAAGATTTTGTTTCTATTCCTTTTTTATTCTGAAATAAGTTAAAATTTAAGAAAACATCAGAATTAGCTTATAATTCCTATATTTGCTTTTATTTTTAAGATGCCTAAAACAAATTTTCTACCATTCTGTGCATTGTTGTTACTGTTTTTTCTAAATTGGGTCAGTATCTTATCATGTCACCTGAACTGTGCATAACACCAGGTTCCTGGGCTCAGGTGATAATCTTGCCTCAGCCTCTCCTGTAGCTGGTACTGCATAGGCTGCCAGCATCGGACACAGCTGTCATTAATGTGTGTATGCATATGTGCATGTGTGTGCATATGTGTATATGTGTGTGTACATGTACATCTGATTCCTTAGAACTGAAGTCAGCTCTTAAGAGTTCATATGACATGCATTGAAGATAAACTGTAATTAGTGTAAGAGACAGGTACAAGTATTTACAATGTAAATACAGTACCTCTAGGTATTGATAACTAAACTCTGCTATCTGTTTCCTCATCTATAAATTATGAACTGGCTTTGTTATGTTATGAGGAAGGGATAAGATTGGCTATTTATGCTGACTTTTAATAATATAATGGTTAAAATGAGTTTTTTTGTATGTGAGCATTAATTTAGGTTGTTAACACATCTAAACATATATATGTATATGTTATAAAGGCTTATGTTTAGATCACATTAGTAGATAGCAAAGTTGGCTATTAAGAAATTTAAAGTCTGGGGCTGATGAGATGGCTCAGTAGTTAAGATCACTGGCTACTCTCCCAGAGGACCTGAGTATAATTCCCAGCTCCCACATGATGCTCACTACTATTTATAACTCCAGTCTCACAGGACTGGATGCCCTCCTCTGGCCGGTGAGAGCACCAGGCACTTACTTAGATGAAACAAGCAAACCTTAAAAGAAAAACAAGTGAAGCTTGATTCTTGCTTTCATCTCTGTTGTACTCAGCAGCGTGTGGTGCTGCTCTTCTGTCAGAGAGCAGGTTGATTTCTAAGAAGGACTGCATTATATGGATAACACAGGCAGAGCTCAGATGAGCATATGAGTTTTTAGGGATTAGCAGATAACTCCTTCTTTGTCACTGATATTTACTCTAGGATTAGTCTAAATTATAAGGGTGCTGGATTACCCTTGATTTTTGTGGGGAGGCAACTTCATAAATAAACGAATTGTAATCCATAGTATGTGATAGGATGTCAGAGGTGCTGGCAGAGTGCACAGTGGACAAGGTAAACAGCTCCCTGCAGAACCAGAGAACACTGACAGGGAAGGTTAGGCTTGTGGGTGAGAAGACAAAAGGGGGATGGTACAGTTAGCTGTGGAGAGTGTCAGAGGACCACCAGTGTGCTTGAGGGGCTGTGGTCTGTGTGCTGTGTCGTGCTCTAGCATCAGAACGTAAACAGCACAGGTTCTCATGCACAGCCTCAGTGGGAAACCTTGGTGGCCTTGTCTCAACTGAAATGTGCTCTAAGTATAAAAACATGTACTGAGTTTCAGATACTTGGTATGAAAAGTAAATAAATCTCAGTTTCTGCTGGATTACATATTGAAATGATAGAGTTGGATGCCTTGAATTAAATTAAATATATTAACATTTTAATTTTACGTGCTTTATTCTTCTTTCTGATGTGGCAGTGAAGAACTGTAAGATTGCCGGTGCTCTTGCATGTTTCTGTTAGAGAGGACAGTCTTCTTTATCTGAACTGAATGCAATGCAGTTAAATCTACAGAACCTTTCAAATACACTAATTAAATTGTATGTTCTTATCTAACAGAGGTTTGTTATTTTACAGAATTTGAACATAGCAAATAAGTTATCATTGAGAGCACATTTGGCTCTGAATAGTCAGTGAGAATAGTCAAGGATTTGTTAATGATAAAGACATAAGTGCGTCCTGGGAGCTGTCCCCTAAGAGAAGCTGTGCAGCCACGTTTCAGAGTAGGTTAAATAATTCATCGTAATAGCAAAGTGTCAGTTAGAGTTTAGAACCCTCTCTGGGTGTTCCCTTTGTTTATATAGACTCTGTCCTCAGGACAGATGGACAAGAACAGTATTCATTTCAAGATGGTTGGCCAACATCTAGTGTTTTTACACATTGATTGGTTTTTTCCTTGTATTTTGTTTTGTTTGGTTTTCTATTGTGGTAAAATAAATACAAGAGTTGTCATTTGAGCCTTTTTTTTGGTGTTTTTATTTTGTGGGGCTTCTTGGTTGCTTTTGTTTTGAGACAGGCTCTGATACTGCAAATCAGAGTGGCCTCAGACTTACAGTCCTCCTTCCTTAGCCTCAATTCCCCAAATGCCACCATGCCCAGCTTCAGTGTTAAATTTAAATGTTAGTTAATTCAGCTGCTTTAATCTGTCATTTGTATGACCATTTCTAGTTCCAGTCCCTTTCCATTCTCCAAAATTGTCAGTTGCTTTAATTTTATGCTCTCAACCTGATGATAATATCCTAGGATAGGGACTCTGCTTTAGACTTGTTATTTTCATGGGTTAATTTAATTTGGCTATTATTAAAATTACATTTTCATATTTAACTGTGTAGGTAGAGCTCAGGATGATTGGCCAACATCTAGTCTATTCTAGGTGTATTATTTTGACATCACACACATACTACACTAGATCTTATCCTAGTCTTAGTTGCCAAGTTCTGTCCTATTATGAACCAAAACTATGTTTCTAGTATGGAGTGCATGTGTCCAGGAGAAGGCACTCTTCACTACTAGTTTTGTATTACAGTCCCCTCCTTAACTGTCTTCCTCACCCCTCCTCCCCCAGCCGTGTACTTTGTTTTTGTATTTCTGACTAGCAGGGGTTGGAATGACCCTGGCTCAAGAAGGGGATAATTCCATAGCTGCTGCAGTAAGGAGGACTCTTGCAGTGGGAAGTGTTAAGGTAGAAGGTTAACAGTTACTGACCATATCTAGAATAAGCCTTGTGACCTTGCTTTAAATCTGTATTATTATGGAGCCTGTTTCCGTTTGCCACAAGTTATGGTAAAGAACAAGTGGGGAAATACAAGCAAGAAGTCTCAAGAAAGAGTGAAACAGTGTACTTGCAAAACAGAAAGAGTAGAAAGGCACTGAGCTAACAGTAGGAAGCTGATTGCTGTGGGGGTAAGTTGATCAAATGTTTACTGAAAATGATACATTATAGAAGAGGAGGCTAAGAGCAAGAGTGTAAACATTTCTATTTGGAAGAAATTTCATAGCAAACAGTACAGGGATAGTTAGGACATTATTTTCCTCATACATAAGAACCCCACATGGTTGCACATGGTTGTACTATTGAATCCTGCCCAGATTCAGAAAGGTCAAGAATGGACATCTTGTCTTCTTGACATACGAACTTCAGCAAAGAACTGAAACAGTGTGGATTGGAATCGTTTGAAGGCTTGTCTAGTCACGTGTCTCAGAGTTGATAGTAGTCATTTGGAAGTCTCAGTTCCTCTCCATGTGGACCTATTGATGTGGATAACTTGGGCTCCCTCTCACCCGAAGACTGGATACCGGGGGTTAATAACCTCCCTCTCTCTCTCTCTCTCTCTCTCTCTCTCTCTCTCTCTCTCTCTCTCTCTCTCTCTCTCTCTCCCACACACCCACACACACCCTGCATAGCAAAGAAGAGTAAGTGTGCATGTGGCCTGCTTCCTGTTATTATAAAATGGTATCAGAAACCAAAATCTGGGTGGTGTTAGGATGTCTCAGCCAACAGGCTACAGAAATAATGTGTCCTTGCTGATGTCTTCAACTTCTAAGTTCAGGTCACGTGTTCTACGCCTTAGCTTGTGGGTCTTTATATTGGACACAGACGTTGTTTTTAAAAACTTACTTTTGAGATACAACTTGCAAACATATTGTACCCATTCTAAACATATAGTTTGATTTTTGACACATGTATATATTATTCTTAATAGGGTGTTACACTACAATCAAGATACAAAATATTTCTGTCAGCTCAAAATATGTCTCCATTCCCCATCCTAAACGCAGTCTTTAAATGTTCAAATCTGTCATTTGATTGGAATCCTGTAGTGTATATCTCCTTGTCTCAATTCTTTCACTGTTATTAATTAATACTTTCAAAATTCAACCACATTGTTGTGCCCATACTTTGTTCCTCTTCTTACTAAGTAGTCTGTGAATCAGAGAGTTTGTTCATGTAACAGTTGATGGGCATTGGGGTTTCCAGGTTTCAGTTATTTAAATCCAACTTAAGAATGAGGGTCTAAGTCTTCGCATAGGCATGTTTTCTTTGACTAAGTACCTAGTTGTAGAGTACTGGGCCATCTGCACAGCGTGGCTTCATAGAGCCTGCTGAACAGCTTTGCAGAGTGGTGATTCTATTTTCCATCTCCCACGAAGTAGGCAAGTGTCTGTTTCTGTTCTTGCCACGCTATGGCATTGTTGATTTCTTTTTCATTTTAGCTCTGCGGGCAGGCATGGAGTGCTTATACTTATTGAGGTTAATGATGTTGTACATCTTTTAATTTTGTTGAAGGGCTATTTGTTTCTATCTCTCTCTCTCTCTTTCTTTGTCTCTTTCTCTCTCTCTCTCTCTCTCTCTCTCTCTCTCTCTCACACACACACACACACACACACCTTGTATTGGCCTTTTGTTTTGTGGTATATTTTCTTCACAAATTATTACACACTTGCAATTCTTAGGTTCTGGATACCAGACCTTTCTGGAATACATGTATTGCAAATGTGTTTTTCCGATGTGTGTCTCTCTTTGTCAGTTACCTTGCGTTGTTTTGACACCTCCCTCCTCAGTAGTCTCTGGTAGTTTCTTTGTTCCCAGTAAAATAATGTGTCCAGCACTTTGCATACATGTACTTGGAGGCTTACTACTGTTAGATTACTCATGATTTATAAGGCCTTTCACTAAATGTGATCAGGAAGCATATATGTATTTTCTCTTAGACAAGTTGTAATCATTCAGATTTAGGATTTTAGGGCATTTACAATCGTATTGCTTTCTTGTGCAAAAAATTCTAGTCCCTCTTTACATTATCACACATTTTATATTATATTTAGACAATATTATTACTAGCAAGGTGTTAGAGTTTGCATGTAAAATGTCTTGTACAGGCTCATGTGTTTGAAAACTTCGTCCTCAGTTGGGACATCTTTGGTGGATTGTACAGTGTTTGGCCGTTTGACATTTTAGCTCATTTTAACATTTATCCAGTTCATTCCAGAGCCAGGCAATTGAATTACAGAAACAAACAACAAACAAAAATCCTTTTACAATGTTTTAATTACATTTATGATGGGGGAGGGGTCAGCGCAATTGATGCGTGAGGCCTGAGGCCTGTTTTTGTTTATGCCAGGCTATCTTTTTTTTTTTTTTTTTTTGGTTTTTTGGGTTTTTTTGAGACAAGGTTTCTCTGCAGCTTTGAAGCCTGTAGACCAGGCTGGCCTCGAACTCACGGAGATCCGCCTGCCTCTGCCTCCCAAGTGCTGGTACTAAACTCGTGCGCCACCACCGCCAGACTAGGCCAGGCTATCTTGAGCTCTTGCTCCACCTGCCTCTTATGCAGACTGCAATTACGAACACGCGTCTCTGCTCTCAGATGTGTTTGCTATGATTTTGTGTTGTACCTGTATCCGGCAAGTTGGACACGCCCCGGATGGGAAGCTGGGCAGTAGAGCTTCATGGGAAGAAGTGGGTCACTGAGGGTGGACCTAGTGGGTTCTAGCCCATCCCTGTTTCCTGTCTGGTCTCTGCTTCTGGTCTATGGTCGGGTCTCTGTTCCTTTCTTGACATGGTGAGCTATACCCTCGAACTGTGAGCCAGAATAAACTTCTTCAGTGTTCAGTTGTTGTTTTTTGTTTGTTTTTTTGTCTTTGTCATAGAAATGCAGAGTAACAAATGCATGGGGTTATTGAGAAGTTAAATTTCTTTGTAGTTCTTAGGATACACCTTATTTTGGGATATATCTTGTTTGGGGTATTTCTGTTAAATCTAGTCGATAGAGATTTAGCTAGTTGCTGTATTTAAATCACCAAATTAGTACATGCATGAATTAATCTTTGTCATTCTAATTTAAGTGTTGGGATTTATTTTTAATTTTGTAAATATACAAAATGTGATTTCAAAAGACTTTACATTTAAAAAGTTTGACTTCCACATTTTGATTACTCTGTCTTGTTCTTCATAGACTACATTTATTTTTTGGTTCTGCTTTTATCTGTATATATGTGCACTTGTATATTTACATATATTAAATGCATTTGTTGATAGACACACATGTATATGCACATAAATTTGTGTGTAATGTTTTTCATACATAAAAGATGACCTTCTATTTCACATGAGACTTTTTAAATGTTTCTCTTACAGGTGATCATTCCATAGCAATATATTGAGAGATTTCTTAGGTTTTTTCCTAGTTACATGGTATTTCATTGTTTGACTAGACCCTGTGTTCTGTGCATGGCGATTTAGGTTAATTCAGTGTTGCTCCTGCTGTCCAGCTGTGGTGAATGACTGTGTACTTGTTATATTTTTTAGCATGTCTTAGAGCAAGATATATCTGAAGAAATACATGCTGTGGCAGAGGGTCAGGGCCGACAAGGCTAGGCAGTCTCATGTTGTTGCTGTGTGTGTGTGGGGCCTATTTGTTTTCCTTTTCTCCTTTGGTGTATTGCCATAATTGCTTCTCCAGCAAGATAGGGGACTGATGGTGTGTCGGTTTAGTTTTAGTCTATATTTCTCTTGTGAAGTTTAGTCATCCTTCTGTATCTTAAATGTTTGGAACAAAACTTTAAATATGTTTTATCTGAAACACTGGAAACCAGAAGTGTTTCAAATTTTAGATCCCCCCCCACAGATTTTAGGATATTTGCATATATATATATATATATATATATATATATATATATATATAAAATGAGCTATCTTGGGAGTGGCAACCCTATCTCAATATGAAATTTATTTGTACCTCATGTAATGCGTACATGAAGCTTGAAGGTGATTTTGCTGGGTTTGTATGCCTGTGTTTTTAATGGAACCTTTGCGTGAGCACAGCTGTAGGTTTCCACGTGACCTGTGCTAGTGCTCATAGTTCAGATCTCGGGCAGTTCAGATTCTGAAGTTTAGAATTAGGGACGCCAGCCTGCAATAGCATTTTGTTTATGATATGTAGTATAATAATTTTCACTTCTCTTTTCAAAACTTCATGTTTTTAGAGCAGTTTAGGTTCACAGCAGAACTGAATGGGAAGTACAGAGACTGCCCGAGTGCTTTGTCTCCCTTCACTGTCGGTATCCCACCAGAGTGAACTGTCATCATTGGTGTCTGGAGTGTATTTAGCCATTTGCCTGATGGAGGTGTATTGATTGTCTCCCAGTTTTAGCAAATATAAATAGTCCTCTGCAGACTGATTTTTTTTTTTTAATGTGAACACAAGACTTTGGTTAAATACTAGGGAGTGTTGCTGCTGGATTGTGTAGAAAGAGAATTAAAAGAAAAGAGAGGGAGGGAGGTGATAGTAGCAGAAGAAACTGGTTTAGCCCAGCCTGACAATACAGGCCTTTAACACCAACTTCTTGGGGATGCTAAGGCAGGAGGATGGCAAGTTCAGGCAAGTACCTGCCTGGGTAATTTAGTGAGACCCTGTTTAAGAAAACAAAAGAATGGGGGTGGGTATCTCTGGCATAGCTCTTGCCTAGCCTAGCCTGCTACTACAGATTCAGTCCTCAATAAAACACACAGAGAGAAAGAGCAGAGAGCAGGGTTTGGTGGGGAGAAAATAGACACCTCGCCTGCCTGTATCAACAGTTCTTCAGATTTTCATCTTGCATGCTCACTGATAGTGAACGAATCCTGCTGCCCACAGCTTATTGGCGTCTAGTGGTATCATTATATGGAATTCTGTCTTCTCAGAAGTGTGTGCCTAACATGAACTTTTTTAATTTCCTGCAGTTTTCATTTGCCATGAACAAGTGACTTGCCATGTTGAACATCTTTTCGTGTATTTGTCTGTCATCTGGATGTCTTCATTTTGGTGAAATACTTTTCTTTTGATCAGGTTTTTATGTTGTTGAGTTCTAAGTGTTCTTTCTGTGTTTAGGTAATGTACTTTGTATGTTTGCAGATGTCTTTTTCAAACTCTTTCCTCATTTTTAATTGTTTTCTCGTTCTTTTGACAGTATCTTTCCTAGTATGAAATTCTTCTATTTTAATGAAGGCCACTTAATGAATTATTTCTTTCATGGACTGTAACCATGTTCATTAAAATCACTTACTTGAGATAATTTAGATATTTTCCTGCAGATTTGCCCTTTATATTTATGTCCATAATCCATTTTGAGTTAATTTTCGTGAGAACGGTGCAGTCTGTGTCCAGCATCACTGGACACCTAGCAGTTCTGCACTGCCCAGTGCAGACGCCTTTTTTTCATTGAGTATTCTTTGCTCCCAGCACACATCACTTGATCTGTCTGTGAGGGTCTATTCTCAGTGCTTTGTGGTGGTCTCTACTGATGTGGTGGTCTGCTGTTAGTTTGTCTGATACCATAATATCTTGATGACTGTAGCTTTCTTTATAGGAACTGTTGAAATCTGCTGCTTCAACTCTCCAGATTTGATCTTCTCTTTTCATACTTTTATTTATTTCTTATAGCATCAATTTAAACTTCAGCATCAATGTATCAGTACAAACTTTAGCATCAATTTGTCTGATTAGTAGCAACCTGCTGGGGTTTTGATGGTAACTGTATTCAATCTGAGGTCAGTTCTATTGAAATAGTGTCATGTGTCATAATTAGCATCAGTTGTTAATTTGACACACACTTGAAAAGAGGGAAGTAACCTCAATCGAGGAACTGTTTCCTTCAAATTGACTTATGGGTATATCTATGGGGTGTTTTCTTAGTTGCTAACTTATGTAGGATGGCCCAGCCCACTGTGAGCAGTGCTGTCTCTAGATAGGTGGGCTGGGCTGTATAAAAAAGAGAGCTGAGCTGGAGAGATGGCTCAGTGGTTAAGGGCATTGATTGCTCTTACAGAGACCTGGATTCAATTCCCAGCACCCACATGGCAGCTCACAACTGTTCATAACTCCAGTTCTGCGTTCTAGGAGATCCAACACCCTCACACAGAATATATACAGGCAAAACACCAGTGTACATTGAGTAAATAAATCTTCTTTTAAAAAATTTAAGAAAGAGAGATTTTTTTCTTTTTTTATTTATTTATTCATTTATTTATAAAAAATTTCCACTTCCTCCCCTCCTCCCAATACCCTCCCATTCCCCCCACTCCCTCCCCTCCTCCCTCTCCAGTCCCAAGAGCAGTCAGGGCCTCCTGCCCCGCAGGAAGTCCAAGTTCCTCCCCCCTCCCTCCAGGTCCAGGAAGGTGAGCATCCAATCAGACCAGGATCCCAGAAAGCCAGGACATGCAGACGAAACAAGACCCAGCGCCATTGTCAATGGCCTCCCAGTCAGCCCCCATGTCAGCCACATTCAGAGAATCCGGCCTGATCACACGCTCGTTCAGTCCCAGTCCAGCTGGCCCTGGTGAGCTCCCACCAGACCAGTCCCCTTGTATCAGTGGGTGAACGCACCCCTCGCGGTCCTGACTTCCTCTTTCTTGTTCTCCCTCCTTCCGCTCCTCATTTGGACCTTGGGGGCTCAGTCCAGTGCTCCAATGTGGGTCTCCGTCTCTATCTCCATCCATCGTCTGATGAAGATTCCCTCCGATCCTGCCTTCCTTGCCCGCACTCTCCCTCCATTCCCTTCCCATCCAGACCCAGGGAGTCAAGTCCAGTGTTCCAATGTATGTCTCTGTCTCTATCTCCATCCATATATCTATGGTGATATGCAAAACATTCATCAGTATGGTCATGGGCTAAGGCCAGTCCAGGTACCCTCTCCTCCACTGCCCAGGGAACAGTCTGGGAACCTCTCCTTGGGCCTGGGAACCCCTCCAGAATCAAGTCTCTTGCAAACCCCAAAATGGCTCTCTTAGTTGAGATGTACACCTCCCCGCTCCCACATCCATCCTTCCTCCCTCCCCCCATCCCACTCCCCCAAGCCATCCCCAATCCTCCCCCTCTCCCTTCTCTCCAACCATCTCCCCTTACTTCCACCTCCCCACGCCTTGTGCACCCAAGTTTGCCTGGCAATCTTGTCTAATTCCAATATCCAGGAGGATAACTATATGATTTTCTTCAGGTTCACCTTCTTATTTAGCTTCTCTAGGATCACGAATTATAGGCTCAAAGACCTTTAATTAAGGCTAGAATCCACTTATGAGTGAGTATATAACATATTCCTCTTTTTGGGTCTGGGTTACCTCACTCAGTAAAGCGTTTTCTATTTCCATCCATTTGCATGCAAAATTCAAGATGTCATTGTTTTTTACCGCTGAGTAAAACTCTAAAGTGTATATGTTCCACACCTTCTTTAACCATTCTTCTATTGAGGGGCACCTTGGTTGTTTCCAGGTTCTGGCTATTACAAATAGTGCAGCTATGAACATAGTTGAACAAATGCTTTTGTAGTATGTTAGGGCATCTCTTGGGTATATTCCCAAGAGTGGAATTGCTGGGTCCTGAGGGATTTTTTTTTAAAAAATACCCAGCAGTGATGGTGCACACCTTTAATTCCAGCACACTGAGAGGCAGAAGCAGGTGGATCACTGTGAGTCTGAGGCCAGCCTGGTCTACAGAGTGAGTTCCAGGACAGGCTCCAAAGCTACACAGAGAATCCCTGTCTCAAAAAAACCAAAACCAAAACAAAACAAAACCTGGAAGGTAGCTGAGCAAGCCAGAAGAAGTAAGCCTCAATGCTCTCTGCTTTAGTTCCTGTCTTGGGATTTTATCTTGGCTTCCCTCTATAAAATAACCCCTTTCCTTCCTCAGTTTGATTTTGGTCAGTTTTTTGTCATAGCAGAAAGCTAACTAGAGCAGCATGTTATAGAGAAGATCGGTAGATTAATGAAAGTGTAAGAATTATGTAATAAAAAATCTGTGATAAACGTGAGATGCCTTTGGCTCTTGGCCTGATAGAAAAGGTATTTATTGAAGGGATGTAGTAGTGATGTCCAAACATTTAAAGAGTAAGCTTGTAGAAGAAGTACTAGATCTGTTTTGCATAATTTCATTGATGAGAGTTAGTTCTAATCATTAGAATCTGGGGAGATAAAGACTAAGAAAGAGTAATTAGAGCCCTCTAGAAATGGGCGTAGAGGAATGTACAGTAAGGAGCTGTCACTGGAAACCTTTAAATTAAACCTTTAATTTAACCCTGTTAAATTTTCTAAGAACTTATATAGTGTTATTAGACATTTTCTTCTGTATGGTTGGAATTGGATTATATATTTCTTTCAAAGATATAACATTTTATTTGGCTACCAACCCACTTATAATGTTTGTTTTCAATGGTTAATCTCAATACTTTTTATTTCAGATTCTTGTAATGTCTCCTTGCTATGTAAGATAAGACTTGTAATGAACATAATCTGCTCTACAAGTAAACATTTAAGAAAAGTGAATATACCTCAAAGTAATTTAGAACTTTGTAAGCATTGGATCTCTGAAATAGAAGTAACCTAAAATACTTTCCCAAGTTAGGCACAGACTTATTAGTTATCACAACTTGGTCTTAATTGAAATAACCCAGTTGTAAATCGTACTCAGTTCATAAATTTTTAGGTTTTACTATAAAAATATTAATGTGTTTGATCATAGACTGCACTGCTACTGAATATGCTTTGAAATGTTGAGAATAATGTTATTTAATGATGTTATATGAGAATTTCATATAATATGTTTTGATCATGTTTATCCCCATTCCTCAACTCCTCCCAGACCCACCGACCTTCATGTGTTCTTGTTCTTGACTCCGCTCCCCCTTCCATTTAAACCCATCCAGCCTGTGTTGGGTGTGGAGCTTGCCCTGGAGTGTTACTGATTCATCAAAATTACACCATTAAAGAAAATGGGCTTGCTCTCTCCCAGCAGCAACCAAATGACAAGTTTCTTAGCTAGGAGTAGGCTTCATGCTCACCTCTACTCCACTCTGAGATTTTGTTTGGCTTGAGTTTGTGCAAGTCTTATGCATGTGAGTTCATATGTGCCACTGTCCTGTTGTGTCCAGAGCACACTGTCTCATTGAAGCCACCCGCCGCCTCTTACAGTCTTTTATTCCTGCTGCTGAGAAAATTCCTGACCTTTGAGGGAAGAGGTGTGCTATAGTAATGTCCCACTTAGGGCAGAGCACTTTGGAGTCTCTTTTTTTCTGCGCTTAGACCAATTCTGGGTCTCTGTTAATTGGCATATACTGCAAGAAGAAGCTTCTCTGCAAGGGTTTAGAAAGGTACAGATCTGTGGGTATAGAAGTAAGCCATTAGAAGTCCTTTTTCGTGCTGTATCCATTTAAGCAGAATAATAGTAGATTCTCCCCTAGGGCCTATCTACCTCCAGGTTCTTGGCCTCATTGAGTGCCAGGCATATGTTACATCTTGTGGAGTGGGCATTAAGTCCAATCAGGAAAGTGGTTGCTTACTCCCATAGCATTTTTGTGAGTATTGCACAAGTAGGTCTGTCTTGCTAGACAGGCCATTACTGTGGCCCCCTGGGTTCACAGCTGGATAAGACTGATGATGACTTTTCTCCTTTAGTAATGTGCACAGTATCTGCCAGCACTGTGAAAGCTAGCCATTAGGGAGGAAACTTTCAGTTTAGTACCAGCTAGATTTCTTCATGTTCTGTGTGGGTGAGTGATGTCTTTAGCAAAAGAAGCTTATCAGGTTCTGATCAGGGTAACCAATAACAATGGCAACAGTTTTACATTTTTAAAATTCTGAATAATCTATTCTGAAGTATTTGGCCTAAAATATTGTGGTCGCTTAATAGTATTCCAATATGAATACTAACTTTAGAATACATAATAAAGTATAAGAAGGGTTATGCTTCTAACTAGTATATTCAAGATTCAAAGAAGCTATCAAGCTATTCTACTAAGGAAATTCAGGAAGCTGAAAGAAGACCATGCTACATATGTGATAAAGGAATGATATGCCTAATAGTTAGAGACTACTGAGTAGAGAGAATGGAGGAACGGGTTCCTGTTGTCCTGTCATGGTTAGTCCTGCTGTGATGCAACGTCAAACCAAGAGCAGTTTGGAAGGACAGGGCTTATTTGGCTTCCATATCTCAAGTCACAGTCCAATATATGAAGCCAAGGCAGGAACTTGTGCCTGGCGCGTCTGTGAAGGCAGGGGGCTGATGCAGAGGCCATGGAGAAGTTCTGCTTGGTGGCTTCCTTCTCACTGCTTGCTCAGCCTCCTTAGAGAACACAGGAAAGCCAGCCCAGGGGTGACCCCAACCATAATAGGCTGGGCTTTCCCCTATCAATCAGTAGTTAAGAAAATGCCCTACAGGCCTACCTAGAACTGAATCTTAAGGAGTCATTCTTTAATTGAGGCTCCCTCCTCCCAGATGATTTTAGCTTGTGTCAAGTTGACATAAAGCTAGCCAACACACTTGTATGTGAGCTAAAGCCTCATGTGTTATCAAGATAATTTTCTGTATTATGGTTTAAGTGGGATGGTTACTGTATAATAGAAAAAGATATAATCTTCTAATTTGAAATTCTACTACATGTTGAAGCCTGAGTACAGACTGTATATCATGTAATTGAAGTTCTATGTGATCTCTGGACAGAGTTGAGTTGCACTGAAAAACATGGGCAACTTATGATTAGACAGTCCTTTCCTATAAATATGAACTATTGTATAACTGGTGAAATGTAGTCATTATTGTATTTCTAGTTCATAATGTGATCCAAATAGCATGCTACTTACAGGTTTACAGATTATCTTGTGTGGTTTGCTGTGCTAGCACTGCTGCTCTGTAACCCTTGGTATTTACATTAGAGCTGGGTTTGTGTGGTCCCTTAGAAAGCCGGTTGTTGTATTTAGGATTACCATCCAGAAGCTGTCTTAGACATGGGCAGTTCTCCCCTGGTGCTCCACAGCCTGCGCTCCTCCTCTTCTTTTCAGCGTCCTGCAAACACCGTTTCTTTATTTCTTAGTCTTTTGTAAGTTTTCCATGGCAGACATCATTCTTATACAGGCTTTTGTCAGCCTGTGATACCTAGCAAGCGATTTTGGAATTAATGTTTATAAATTGTACCTAAGTGTTAAAGTTTAGAGGGATTCTTTAGAGAAAGAACACTTTAAAGAAAAATTAATTTGTGTTTCAGGCAACCAAGTTTTATGACTGGAATATTCAGAAATGTAAGCACTTAATCTAACTGACAGTCATGGTTAGTGTTTAGAATATTCCATAAAAGTGGTAAGTTCCCTGTGAAGGGCTTCAATTATTTCTTGCTACTTAATAAAATCTGGTTTGGAATCTTAAAGAACAGGGTATTCAGTTGAATTGCTGAAATACTTTATAAATTGAATTTATTACTGTTTTCCAATTTGAAGTGTAAGCCACTAAGCTTGGGATATCTAAACCCTAATATTTTCTAGTATTTTAGGGACAGTATTAAGGTTTAACATTAATTGTGTTAAATATCATTCACTTTAACTAAAATAGGTTTTTAAAAAGATTTTTTAAAAGGTTTTATAAAATTACTAAAATGAATTTGAATGCATCCTTTGGGTATAGGCAAGTAGCTGTTATTTAGGACAGACGTTTTAGACGGTCATTTTAAGAGTCTGCTCAATGGGTTAGCCTTTTTAAAGTTGGATTTTATATGTGGTCACTTAGCTAATCTTCCATTGTACTTTATCCATTTGAAACTTTTTTACTGAGTAGATTTTCACATAGAAGCTTAATATGGAGTAGAACGTCAGAGTATTGGGTTTCTTTACACTTTTAAAAACGTCTGAGCTACTTTTTACATTTATCATATTGCTGTTCTTTAGTAAAATAAATTTTTTTTCATGTGACTGCACTAGAATTTGCGGATAAATGACTTACAAATCCTCCTCCCCCAGAAGCAGGGCTGAGTGAGGTGGAAGTGCAGTGTACTCAACAGTGGCTTCACACCGTTTTAACCATCTGGTAACCTGAGTTTGTGTATGTCTCCTTTGTAGAAAGAATCTTCAAGAGGGAGACACAGAGACAAGGAAGACATAAAAATTGTTAAGGAGAGAACTCCAGAAAGCGAAGAAGAACATGTAGAATGGGAGACTAACAGAGATGGTGAGTTTGAAAGTCTTTGCTTGGCTTTCAGAATCTTGATTGTTCACTGGCCTGTTGTGAGTTTTGAGGTACCTTTCAACTGTGATCCTCACATTGCTTCAGAATTATCCTGTTGATGAGAACTGGATTGTCAGGCAGAAACAGATATGTAGTAGCAGCTCAGGTACAGCAAAGGAGGTTTGCACTATCTGTTTCAACTTGCTCTTTCTTTCTCCCCCACTCAGAACTTTATTGTGTCCTTTGGAATTTTCTTCCATTTGTAAACCTTAAAATTTCACAATACTAAGTTTTAAAAATTTAATCTAAATTTTTTTTACGTAAAATAATTTAAACGAAACTATTAAAGTAATTTCAAGAAATTGTTGGCTTTAAGTTTTCAGAAGAAAGTGAAGTTATGTAATAATTGAATACTTATATTTATAAAAATTAGAAAAACCATCTTTGACTCGTTGTCTTGCCAAGTAAGCACCATAAAGATCTGTCTTCTCCACATCTTTGATGTTCTGGTGAGTGAACACTCTTAACCAAGGAATCAGCATTTGTTGACTACATTGTAATATGACTTATCTCTTCACCTGAGGGTGTTGGCTTTAAGAACCAGTACCTTTTCAGTGTGAGCTGAGGACAGACCAGTGCTGGACACTGCAGTATGTAGACTGTTGCCTGTTACTGCAGATAAGCTTGCATCAGAGCACAGCCCCTGCCCGTTTGGTTACATACTGCTTCTGAGTTACAGTGTCCTGTGACAAGGACCAAGAACTTACAAGACTAAAGCGCTTGTGACTATTATTTCAGATGCTGTCTGAGGATGCCACTAGACTAAGATGGGGAAGTACTCTAGTCACTTTCCATGACTGGAAAATCAGTACTTATTGAGGAAATCACCAGTGAAAAAGTTGTTGCTATGAATGTGTAGAAATTTTGCTTACGAGTAATTCATTGAAATTTTATAATACCTCTTCTATAAAATAACAGGAAAGGTATAATACCCTGTTGTGGTTAATGAATTATTTAATATATTGAAGGATTTGAAGCTCTTTCATTATGTATAAGATATCTTTCTATTTCTATATAAAGTCAATATATTCCATTGCATTTGAAAGCCAATTTCTTCCTTTCTCATCAATTTAGTATATTTATTATATGTTCTCTTCTATACTTGTGGTTTTCTTATGTGTACATGGGGTGTAGGGGAGTATGGAGGGGGCTGTTGAATGAGAATGACCCATGGGTTCATATATTTAAATGCTTGGTACCCAGCTGGTGGAACTATTTGGAGAGGATTAGGAGGTGTGGTCTTGTTGAAGGAGGTGTGTCACTGAGGATGGGCCTTGAGATTTCAGAAGCCAAAGCCGTTCTCAATTAGCTTTCTCTACCTCCAACTTGTGGATAAGGGTGTAAGCTCGCAGCTACTGCTCCAGCCCCATGCTTGCCTGCTGCCATGTTCCCTCTCCTATGATGTTTTTTCCTTCTTGCTTCCTAATTCTTCTCTTATTTATTCATCATGTAGAAAAACAACAAAAAATAAAAAAACAACCAAAAAAGTCATTGCAGGAGAAGAAAAATACATGAAATGAAAGTTCTTTGGTAATCTTGGAAGCAGATTCATTATCCTAAAATAAACTATAAAATCTCAAAGCCACAGAAGACTTGAATGCATAAAATTTAAAAATGGTTTTATAACTAAAGAAATTAAAAGTAGATGTTATACCAGAAGAAAATACTTGATATATGTAAGCATTAATAAAGATATCAAATAAACATATAATGAACTGTCACAGATAATAAAGAAGATAGTCCCATTTTAAAAAAAACTCATGAAATTTTAAATGGATAATGCCTAAGAACTAGAAATGGCTAATAAGTATTCAGCTATGCTTCAGGGAAAGACTCTTAAAAACAAAGACAGAATTGTCTACCCGTCAGTTTCCCAGAAATAAAAATACTGTTTTTAAGTGGTAATTTCCATTGGCAAAGTATTGTGTGAGTTCAGTTTGGCCATAGTAAAATCAGAAACTGTATGCTGATTCTAGCAAACCTAGCTTGAGAAACTTCATAGAGAAATACTTGCATTCCTAAATCAAGGCAGTTACTATAACAGCCCTGTGTATAGCAGCAAGACATTGGCATCCCTCAGGAGGAGACTGGCTGCGTAAGCCATGTTATACTTAGCTTATGAAATGCTTTGCAGATACTAAAGTAAAGATACTTGAGCTGTGTGTGTGTGACATGGAGAGACCTTGTATATGCGACAATGTTTGTAGTTTTGTGGGTGAGGGCGTTGTTCTTTTCTTGTTTTGATACAGGATCTTTTTTTGTGGTTCACCCTAGCCTCAAACGCATTCTTCTGCTTCATCCTTCCCAGTGCTGTGAGCCAGTATGCCTCACAGTTCTGTTGCTGTATTGAGAATTCTATGTATGCAGCACTAATCTGCCATTAGTGTTGGCACTATGAAGACCGTTGTGGTGGTCTAAAGGGAATTTCCTATTTCTCTGTACTCAGATTTGCTTAAGACTTAAAGTGAAAGTGTGTCATAAAACAAGGAAATCAATCTCAAATATTTAGTCTTTAATCCTTTTTGTAGTTTTTAAAGCCTATTTTTAGATAATAATAGAAACAATTTTGATATTAAAGAGTATGAATATTCTTAAGACTTTACCCATATTAGTAAATCATTTTACAGGCTAGATATACTAACTTCCATTCTACCACTATACCCTTACTGTGCCTCACCAAACAATGCTGTAATAAAAATGTTCTACAAAACATGTAGAAGATTTATTTATATGTCATTTATATCTTTTTTGTGTGTGTGAATTACTTTATCCATGTACTCAATCATCTTTTCCATTAATTAATAAGAATCTGTTTAAATAACATCAGCTTTTCTTTGTTGTGTTGGCATCTTTTTGTTCTATATTTTTTTCTGTGTTAAGTATACTATTGTCAACATATATCATATTTTCCCAATGACTTAGAGTCATACTCTCTCTATATACTGTGTAATCAGTCAGGCAGTGAACATAGAGTTACACAGCAGGCAGGATGGACAGTGGTGCTGCAATTCATTTGAACTATGCGCAGCAATGAAGTCTGTTTTCTTGTGTTTAAAGTAATCAAGTGAATGATGTTTAGTGATTTTATTTTTTAATTTCTCATTTTATTTATTTACCTTTGGATGGCAATTGTTCTAAAGTGCTAAGGCTGTACAGGAACACATTGGCTTGTGACCAAGCCACGTATGGTCAAGGATTAGACTGGAAGTCAATGGATTCCTTCCTCCGGGTGTCTTGGATGAGGGGTTGAGTGCCACTAACTACTGAGAACAACTGTATATTGCAGTAGAAGATCTTTTAACATACACCCCTTCCCTTCACTCTTTAAAAATAAAAGACAAACAAGCAAAGACAGTCCTTATCTTTTGCATCAGAAAAGGCTGGGCATGAAAGGTGACAACCAGATCCATTGAATGAATGATTGGTCTGACATAAAAAGGTAATCTAAGTCAATTGAAGCAAAAATGCTAGAAATCCTTAAATTAGCAACTGGGACTGGGCCAGACAAGGAGATGCAGACCTCTTACCCCAGCAATTCAAGGCCAGCCTGGTCTACAGAGTGAGTTCCCAGACAACCAGGGCTCTTACAGAGAGAAACCCTGTTTCAAAGAACAAAGAAACAAAATTAACACACATTAATGTTAAATTAGTTACCTTTGCTTTTAGACACAAATCAGTCCTCTCCCAATCAAAAGGGCAGAATTAGAGAACTGAAGTTCCAAATTCCTGGCCTAACCTTCCCTTAGTAAAGAGGCTAAAGCAGGGACACAGGTCCTCTTATCCTGTACGAAGAATTGAAGGCCTTGGTGCCCTCAGTGCGTAGCTCAGTACTTTAATTGTGACTTTTGTTTTGCTTTCATCCAGTTTTTTCTGTGCTGGGGCTCAGAGCCATGGCCAAAGCAGATAAATGCTCCATCACTGCTATATCCCAGATTGAATTCTAGCTGTTAAAAATCACGTAACAGAAACCACGCATCTGATAGCCACAAGACACTTTCAGAAAATATAGAAACCTTAATATTAGATTTTCAGAAGGAATTAAGTTCTTCATAGAAATATTATTCTAATGAAAGAATACACTTTTAAAAGTTCTATAAAAGTTTACTGAAAAGTCTAATTCTCTACACATAATTATAATAGTGTCTAACAAATAATGGAATTTGTATTTTAAAGATTCTGACAATGGAGATATTAATTATGATTATGTGCATGAGTTGTCATTGGAAATGAAGCGTCAGAAAATACAGAGAGAATTAATGAAATTGGAACAAGAAAACATGGATAAAAGAGAAGAAATTATCATTCAAAAGGAGGTATGTGTATTGAAGTGAATGTATTACTAACATAGCCATGGATATTGAGCACAGAAGTCAGCTCCAAGCTGTAGCTTAATTCATACTAACACAGTGGTAAACTATTCAGCTCCCCACATATCAGCGCCACCATAAAAGATTAATCATTCAATCTTTACATGAGGTTTTAAGTGGAAAATGGTTTTGCTGTTGGACCAAACGGACACTCCATTGCCTGTATCCATCAGCGTGATACAAAATGAGTTCTACGCATCTCAGGCCCCTGATGTTTCTAGATTGTCCTGTTTATTTTTCTAATGTACGGAAATAGAATTTATTTGGAAGTAATTTCTGATTTTCCTGAGGAAATTTTCAAAATTTTAACTTTAAAGTACTTTTTTGATATCTGTATTTGCTAGAACTGCTTAGTTAATATATAAGTTCAAAGCATGGGTTCTGGAGTTGGTCTCATGTTGGTGGATGGAACTGCTCTGGTTTTTATTCCCCTCACCCCCAACTTTTGTTTTGGTTCCGCGAGTTTCTGAATTGCCTTGATAACTAATTTGACAGGTTTCCCCAGAAGTGGTGAGATCGAAATTGTCTCCATCGCCCTCTCTGAGAAAGTCCAGTAAATCGCCAAAGCGGAAGTCAAGCCCCAAGGCATCTTCAGCTGGCAAGAAAGAGCGGAAGGCTGCTGTGGTGGCTTCTCCACTGTTGGACCAGCAGAGGTCAGTAGGTGATTTCAGTGCCGGAGAGCAGGATGTTTCTGCAGTGCCGCTAACAGAACTGCTTGCTTGGCTAAGAGAGTGACTCTGCCGTGCTAGTCTAGCCCTTTTCTTAGGGTCGTAGAGACAAGGAAACAAATATCCATCCACACACTGGAGCTTTTCAACTCTGGGATTAGTGTGTGTGGTATGTATGCGTTTTTATACTTTAGACAATATGTATCACTTTTCAAAGTAAGTACTATTTTTTTGATTGTTTTTATTGAGCTATATATTTTTCTTTGCTTCCCCTCTTTCCTCTCCCCTCCCCTCCTACCTTCTCCTATGGTCCCCATAGTCCCAATTTACTCAGGAGATCTTGTCTGTAAGTACTATTTTTATATATCGAACTGGAACACAAATATATCCTGCAACTTTCTTTATTCAAGTTGCTTTTTTTTCCTTAACATATTTTAGCTTTTAGTGTTTATACTACATATTTATCTTTCTGTTGTCCCATGTCTTTGTTTACAGTTTATAAGCATTGTATACACAGGGAGTGTTCTACTTATGTCTCTGTTTACATGCCACGAGAGTAGCATGCACTCAGCAGTATGTGCATTGATTAGATATACTGTGTACGTGATATAGCAGTCAGCTAAAGAAATCAAAATAGGAATAATGAATATAATTACAGTAAGGACTAAGAACAAGACAGGAGACAACTCCTTTATTATGTAGTTTGAATTAAGGTACATATACTACTTTTTTTTTTTTTTAACTAAAAACATGCCTTAATACTATTTGGCAAGTCTTGTTTAGCTGACCCCACAGTAAAGCTCATGTTGTCTTCTGCTTTCAGACCGTAACTCAGGCTTCAGTTCCTTTATCTCTTTGCCTATGTAAGATGGGGCCTACTCAACAAGGCAGATAGATTTTTCACTCAAATACCTCAGACCAGTTTAGATGCTGTAAGAGAAATCTTAAAAGAACAATTCCAATTAAATTCCAAAAAGAATTCCAATGCTGTTGAAACTCTTTTTCTCACCTCAGAATGAAACTCAGACTCCTTAAGAATGACATTTATACTTTGACCTTTTTTATCTTGTCAATATTTTTGTTTCATTCTGCCCTGTCTGCTTAGTTCTTAATGCTCAATCCTGTAGACTTTAACTTAAATTCCAAATTTTCTGTTAGGTTTCTCCATTTTTTTCTTACTCTACATAGTTTCTTTCCCCATCAGAATTGTTGTAGATTCCTTTTCATCCTAATTGCTGTTTTCATTATATTTCAGCTATGGCCTGTGTATTTTACAACCATTATTAAATTTGAGCTTCTTGAAAATTGGCTCTTGATGGTTCATTGTTCTCTCTCTGCACAGCTCCTCATTTGCTTAGAACTTTTGCTTTGTGACAGGTGCTCTCGGGATCCTCTCTTTGTTCCTGGGACTGAGTGATACTGTGAGGGGTCTGAAAGAGGGTGACCTTTAGGTTGGTGTGAGCCATCCTGACTTCTTCTTCTTCTTCTTGACTGTACAGCTACTCTCCGTTCATCCATTTGTCTAACAGGTTATATCACCCAGGCAGCCTTTATTTTCTTACCTTTCTGTTTATGTACTCCTTGAAGCTTATTCTCCTCATAGAAATTTTTAATAACTATTTAGATATAAAGCGTTGATTTTCATCCTGTTTTTCATATAATCTTTTACTATTTACTATTATCTTATCCTTTTATTTATTGATTTGAATTTCATCACATTTGTTTAAGTGCTATATTTCCTATATTCCAATATGTTGCTGCCCTTAAGATGTAACATTAAAATATAGAGAAAAAGGTACTGTAAGACAGTACATTATAAAAATACAAGGAAAACACTAAATTAAGTATAGCTTTTTTGTTTTTAATTGAGACAGTCTTATGTAGCTTAGGCTTATCTCTGAAACTTCCTTGAATTGGTATTACTACCCTCCCAAGTGCTGGGATCATAGGGATGTGCACCAACACACCCTGCACAATTATAATGTTTAATTTTAATATTTATTCTTATTGTGTATAGGAGAGTGAGCATGCTCATACTGCAGCATGCCAAGCATATGGTGGTTAGAGGACAACTTTCAACTTCTGGTGGTCATTTGTCTCCTGGGATCAAACTCAGGTCAACCGGCTTATACAGCGAGGACTTCTACCTGCTGAGTTACCTTGTTAGCCTTTGTACAGTATTACATTACCTTTAGTCTGCTGTGTGTCTGTGTGTGTCTGTGTGTTTCTAACAATTAATGGAGGACCTTGGATGGGCTACATAATCATTGTATCACTGAGCTACATCTGTAACCTGCAGGTAGCTAACTTTTAATTTCATTGCCTAGTCATACTATAGACTGTTTGAAGACCTACTAAACTCAAGGATGGGACTCTGTTAAAACTGAATAGGGTATTTCAACCAATGCTAGTAAATCAACTGAGTGACAGACTCATTGATCTTTTTAGGTTAGCATAATGGATAGATGTAATTACTGGTAAATTAAGTCATACCTTTCTCTGAAAGCTGATGCTTTCTTTGGTGCTCATTCTAAGATGTAGTGTGCTGGTATCGGGAGATGCACATTACAGAGTGATTTTTGAATAAAATGCATTTTCTCTGATTTGACCATTTGCTTTTTTAACTTGGATAAAGTTTTCTATCTAGATACTTTTATAAAGACAAATATGAACTGTGTTTAAAGTTGCTCAGAATAGTTACAGAGTAATATAAAGATGATAAAGGTAGACAGTGGACTCTATGCCATGAGTAGGAAGTATAATGTATTATGTTGCTAAAAAAATACCCAGCAGACTTTAAAATGGTGAACGATCTTGCTGAGCTCAGTCCCTTCATTTGGAAAACAATGCAGTATAATAGAATTTTGCTTTCCAACCCTGTGTTTTTAAAGGCGATATGAAGAAATTCCAATTTTACTACTTTTTAAGTTTGAGAATTTCATCCATGTGTTTACTGTGTGCTACTTCTCCTTCTCCCGGCTCTAGCTTGTCCTGCGTCCTTCCGCCCTCTCTCGAGCTCTTCTGTAGTTATTTTATACGCACCCCTGCATGCGTGCACGTTGGTGTTGCCCTTATTAAGTTCTTTAAGGCATTTCTGGTTATGGTAGCAACTGCATCCTAAGATGTTGGTGACTTAACACAGCAGCAGTTTCTCAGGCATGTGGAATCAAATTGGGTGTTTCTGGACTGGAGAGATGGACAGTCACTGAAGTGCTGACCTGCAAGCATAGAGCCTGAGCTTGCTCTCCAGAGCCCACATACACAGATGGGCATAGTGGTGTGCGTTTGTAGTCCCTGACTGTGGAGACTCTGTGGAGAGTAGGAAGGAAGCTGGCCAGCCAGACTAGCCTCATTGGTGAGCTACCGGCGAATGAGGGACCCTGCCTCAACGGAGGTGGGCAGCCCTCGTAGGGTGACATGTGAACCTGGGCTCTAGCCTCCACACACGTGGGCAAACGTGTACCCGTGGGCCATGTTGAAATTTTCTTGGGCTTTCAAAGAAGTTGAGAGAATGGAATGAATATATAAGGAAAATAAATGGATATTGTGTTTACTTAGCTCTGTGGCGTACAGTAGCCTGGCATATGGAAATCCTTGAAGAGTCATTTCAGAGAACTGTACTGTAGAGAGTTTAGTGCTGGGCCAGGAGGAAGACCAGTGAACATGCAGCTTGTGTCTATTATGTGGAATAATGTGGAAATAAATTTTTATGAAGGATTCCACCATATATTCATCTCTAAAATCTTAGAATGAATGACAAATATTGTCTGTTTTTCCTTTAAAGTGGGCAAAAGTTTAGAAATAGAGGCATTTATTATGACGTTGTGCACAAAAGGTTTCTATAATCTCATGATGTATTGAGGTTTGCAGCTATTACCGTTGTTGGTAGAAGACAAGGATGCAGAGATTCGGTCATCAGATTTTAAGACTCTCTTACTTATGTAAGTGTTATCTACACTAATAACAGAGGGATATGGACCAAGAGAGCTTAATTTTCTGAAGACTAACCATGAGTCAAATGCTTTTATGCTTTTAATCTTTTTAACATCTTACCAGCAATTCTGAGGACTATGCTATCCATTATAATAATATATTCAGTGAATCTTGGGACTACAGAAAACTCAAGGTCATATGAAATAAGCTCCACTGGAACCTTACTCGAAGTGTGAAGTCAAGGGGCTCCTTAAAGTCCTAAGAAAATGTTGGACAACTAAGAGCAGATGGTGTATTCAGAATTGTCCATACAGAAAGCAGGAATAAATTTAGAAAATTAGATTCATAAACTTAGCACATTCATAAGAATATTGCATTGATGGGTTTAGGTTTTCATTGTTGTTGTTTTGAAATTGGAAAAAGTCTGTGTAAAGACATTTTTGGGAGGAAAGATTTTCATGTACATTGAAATGATTAAGTATGGAATTAGTCAAATGGCTGTGACTTAAAAATATCCAATTGAAGACAAATGTGAGATTCTGGGAGAAGCCCCTGGAGGTTGTTGCTACAGTCGCACCTCTTGCTTTTCTGCAACACAGTTGTGGCCAAGAAACCATTGCCAAGTGAAGTGTTTATCCTTCATGTTTTCTTCAAGAATTTTAAATTTGGGGTTGTATGTTTCGGTCTTTGATACAGTTTGAATTAATTTCTGTATGTGATCCAAGATAAAATTTTAGCTTCATTTTTGTTTTGTACATGACTATCTAGTTTTAAATGAGTAGATATTAAAAGGAAGAGACAGAGAGATATTGAAGTGTGTTAAAGATCTTTATAATGTTATGTTGGTATGGTATTTTTCCTTTTGTATTTCTTGCTTTGTGGTTATGACTGACTTAGAATTCTGTGAAGCATGGGGTGGCCTTGAATTTACAGCATTCTCTCCTTAGTCACCCAAGTGCTGGAATGCATCACCATGGCCACCCAGGTGCTGGGGTTGCATGCATGCATCACCTTGGCACCCAGGTGCTGGGGTTGCAGGCATGCATCATTGCACCTCATGATGCTCACCTTTTTCATCTATGTTTATATATGGGCTAAAAACATGCAGCTTTAGCAGTTGTTTTTATAATGTTATATCTTTTCCTGAAACTCTTCCACTGTCCCTAACTTCTCTTAGAAACTACCCTTTGGAATGACATCACTAACAAGCATTGTTTAGAAAAAAACAGTAAATAAGTTCTTTGCTCCTTCTCACTTTTCCCCTGCATATTGGCTGTTAGTATACAGCGTAGTGAATGGACAAGTAATTGAAAAGAAGGTTGCTGATTTTTAAGAAGCACTTTAAAATATCCAGGTGTGGTTCCAGAAATATTGAGACTTCTAACTATAGCTTTGTATACCTTCAGGACTTCAAAAAGCAACCAAAGTAAAAAGAAAGGGCCACGTACTCCTAGTCCACCTCCTCCTATACTGGAAGATATCATTCTGGGGAAGAAATACAAAGAAAAGTATAAAGTGAAAGACAGGATAGAAGAAAAACCAAGAGATGGAAAGGACAGAGGACGGGATTTTGAAAGGCAAAGAGAAAAAAGAGACAAGCCAAGGTAAGTAGAATTGTTTAGTCAATATTTATGTAAAACCAAGACTTCTGACCGTGCAGAAGCTGTGTGGCTTTTTACAATTATTTTTGTTTCAACTGTATATATTGTTTAATAGTTTCTACAATGAGTCGTGAGTTATGTGTTATTTAACATCAAATTATTTTAGTGTATTTACTGTAAGTGAAAGTGGAAAATGATAGCCATATTAGATGTGTAAAGTTGGCATGTATGAATGGCAGTGTGAGACACATCCTCAGAATGTCGTTCTGTACATTTGAAACTGCGTTCGTCACACGGTACTCTCCCACACACATTCTGGTGTCTCTGTGAATTTAATGGCTTTGACTCCTCATGGGCAGAATCATGCAATATTTTACTAGAATATTCCCTTTAGTATAATGTCTGGAGAGTTCATCCATATTGTAGCACGTGGCATATTTTTCTTCTTCATAAGGCTGAGTAATATTTCATATGGTGCAAATCATACTTTGTTTGTTCATTCCTTCATGAAGAAGGTTTCGCCTTTGGGTTGTTTTTAAATAGGACTGTTTTAACATGGGTCTCTAAATATCTCTTCAGGAAATACTGCCAAGTCTAGTACATAAAGTTTTCTGCTGTTTTCTTTTGAGACTTATATTGTTTTGATGTGTGGATTTGAAAGGTCGTCTGGAGGTTGAGTTTGCCATCACATTTGTTGAAATGACTATTCCTGTTTAATTAATTCTGACCTCTTTGTGGAAGGTCATTTGAGCATATGTTTGAGTGATTGTTTCTGAGCACTTACTCATTCTACTGCATGGTTTTGTATGTGTTCCATGCACAAATGTATGCGTATGAGATAACACTCAAATCCGCTAGGACGGTCACTATAAATACAACTTTGTGCTTTTTAAATATATCTCTGTACTATGTTTTGAATTCTGAAAGTGAAACCTCCAACTTCAATCTTTTTAAAAATTACTTTGGCTCTTTATTTGAGTTCCCCTAGGTTTCCATAACTTTTAGGATACAAATTTTCTCTTGTAAAAAAAAAAAAAACTATTGGAATTTTGAAAGGCTTTGGTTATAGATTGCTTTTATAGTGTGGGTAGCTTAATAAATCTCTTGTTTTTTATTTTGTTTTTTTAACAGTCTTTTGCTACCTTCTTTTAATATTCCTAAATTTATTATTTTGGATGTGCTATAAGTGTATTTTCTTAATTTCCTTTTTAGTTTGTTTATTGTAGTGTGTAAAAGCATAGCTGATGTTTTATGTCATTTCTCCTATAACTTTATTTGAACTCATTTATTCTAAAAGGATTTTGTTTTGTTTTTGGAGAATTTAGGTTTCCTACGTGCAGGATATTGTCATCTACAAATATTTTTACTTTCCTTCCCTTTTAGAGGATATTTATTTATTTTTCTGGCTAAGATATTGCAAACTATGTTGAATAGAAAGAGCACCCTTGCTGTCATCCTTGTCTATAGGAAAAGCCTCCATCTTTCTCTGTTAAGTGGTATATTAACTGTGGGCCTTTCATAAATGGCTTATTGATTATTATCATCATTATTTCAAACAGGACCTTACTGTGTAGCTCTAACTGGCTTGGAGCTTGCTATGTAGACTAGGGTGGCCTGGAACTTGCAGAGGCCTTAAACTCTGTCTTCTGAGTGCTGCTGGGATTAAAGGTGTGTGCTACCATGCTCAGCTCTACTGAGTACTAGTAAATGCTGTTGAATTTTGTCAGACATTTTTGTGAATTAGTATGCATGAATGATTTTTTCCTTCTTTTAGTTAATGTGGTATATTTTATTACTCATTTTTCAAAATGTTACACTACCCTTACATTCAAGGAATAAACCCATGTGGTCATGGTGTGTGCACTTTTAACATGCTGTTCAAATTACTTTGCTAGTGCTTTGTTGAAGATTTCCGTATGTTCATTTTCTTCCTTGTTTATAAGATTTGTGAAACACAAAAAAAAAAAGATTTGTGAAACACAACTTTGATGAGAGCCAGATTCATTCTTGATTGTTTTTCAGATTAATTCTTCTGTAAATTTGATGCTTCCCTTGGAAAAGCATATTTCTTTCCAGCGATCTCAGTCTCTTTCTGTCTTCTCTCTCTTTCTCAAACAGGATTTAGAAACATTTTAAGAAATAGGGAGATGGCGTGGTGGTCTGCAAGCAAGAACACCTGAGCTCAATTCTCAAGTGCAAACAGAAAGCCAAACATGGCTACATATGTCTGTAGCCCTACCACTGTGGGGTAGAGACAAATGGGTCCTGAGAGCTAGCTGGTCAGCCAGCCAACCTAGTTCAGCGAGAGACCCATTTCTAGGCAGTAAGGCAGGGATTGATAGAGGAAGTTACTCGGTCCTGCTCTGGCCATCTCATGAATCCCTCCCCTGCAAAGGAGGATTTAAACAGGAACTAAAGGAGAGAATGGCGCGGGAAAAGGATACAACACTCTTCTGTGAAAGGTGTAGGCTTCTCAAGAGAGTGGCCAATCTTCTTGAGTTTTTCATGTAATCAAAATTTTGAAGTTACGTGATCAGGACAGACATTTTACAATCAAGTAAATTGCTTTGATACAAAATCCTAAGCAAATTATTTGGTCTTTGACATTTATTCAGCTGCAAAATAACCATAATACACTTCATTGGATTCAAGTCAGGACTAAATGAAAAAATACTCTTAAAACTAAGCAAAAATTATAAATGCTGTTTTTCTACCAAAATGGCAGAAACTTGGGATTATGCAGTAGAATTGGCTAGATTCATACCTCATATTTTCAGTGTCAATGCTTATATAGTTCTACTGTATTTTAGAGCAAGCCAGTTTCATTACTTAGCTCAAACCTTTTATATAAACAGTGCATGTGGAGACTCGGGTCCATTCAGGCTCTCAACCATAGCTGCCACTTCCTGTCTTGATTGCAATTTTTCTTTTTCTCTAGAGCTTCTTGGTCATTGACTTTTTTTGCAGGGGAGGGGGTGAACGAAAAAGAGCATCTCTCTATTATGTAGTTCTGTCCTGGAGCTCACTCTGTTTCCTGGGCTGGGCTTAAACTCACAGAGACCCACCTGTCTCTGTCTCCTGACTGCTGAGGTTAAAGGTGTGGGCTATCATGCCTGGCTGGTCTTTGACTTTTAAAGTAGTAGAGGAGAAGAAAATGTAAGGCTCTTTAAAATCAGTATTTTCTGAAACTTAAAAGAATGTATGAGAAGAAAATATGGTTACGATGATAAAGTCATTATTTGGTGATAGTATTTGGGCTTTAATTTAATTTTGATTATTTTAAGCTTAAACTGTAGTTTTCCTTTTAGGCACCAAGATCTAATAGAAATGTGTTACATAGTATTGTTTTAAAGATACTGTGGATTTACTGGGACTTTTGTGTGTATATTCTTTGAGCTAATCATCAAAGAATATTATAGATACTCTTAAATCCATTTTTTAAATGTAATTTAAACAGTTTATTGCAGAATAGGCCTATCTCAAATGGTAGCATTTCTTATTGGTCTTTCAGTTCCTTCAGTATTTTGATGGCAGACTTGATTGTGTTGCAGTGGCCCCGCCAGCCACTGTTCTCATGCGGAACCACAGTGCCAGATGCCAGCAACTCTTCTCTTCATCTTGGTCTTGCCACAGAAGGAACAAGTGTCTTGGCATGCTAGCTGATTTCAGTTTCTTCACCATTTTCCGGAGGAAGGCACCATAGCAGGTCCTATATTTCTTAACGCTCCGGCCTTTGTGGTACATTTAGCCATGTTGCCAGAACCGAGGCCCCAGCCTTGAGAGGACCTCTTGAGTCAGTTTTAAGTGTAACCTAGAAAGAAATTGAGAATTGAAGTTCAGCGGCAGTCATTCTTCATTTTTTATTTTTAAATATTATTTTTTGTTTTAGGAATCATAATATAATTAAATCATCTCTCCCTACCCTTTTCTGTCTCCAAATCCTCCCATGTACTTTTCTTTGTTCTCTTTCAAATTTATAGCCTCTTTTTTCTTTGGTGTTTGCATGAATGCATGTTCCTAGCTACATAAACACAACCTTTTTAGCCTGTAGTGTTATTGCCTGTATATTTTGAGGGCTGACCATTTGGTATTGGATGACCAATTGATATGCTCTTAGGGAAGGCTGTTTCTCCTGCTCTGAGTATTTGTTAGTGCTGGTAGTTGTTTGTCTAGGTTTGAGGCCTCATGACTCACCCCGTCCACGTTAGCATGTCTCTTGGTGCCATCCTTGTTCAGCTCATGTTTAGCAGTCATGTTGGTGAGACTTTATGGGTTTAGCTTCTGACATTTCCAGGAGATCCAGTCTCACAGCAAACTCCATGATCCTCTGGCTTTTTCCACTGTTTCCTGAGCCTTAGTTGTAGGAGTTGTGTTGTGAATGTTTCTATTGGGACCAGGCTCCACAGGTCTGCATTTTGATTGGTTGTGGTCTCCTGTAATGGTCTCTGTTGCCCTTGTGGGTATAAAGACACAGAACGCAGTTGGGGATTATTCTGGCTTAGTAAACTGATGGTTGTAGGTTCATCTCCAGGATTTCTTCTAGAGCTTTTGTTTGCACTTGACTCATAAATCACTTACATCTTTAAAATGTAAGTGATTGTAATTTTATAGCATTGTGAATTAAAGTTTATTCTGGGTTATTGCCTGTACTTCCACTTCCAGCTTTCATTTTATATCTCATCTTAAGAACTTTCTGTGGCTGGAATTGAAAACTCTTAAACAAGTTTCTTGTGTTTACTCATAGGTCCTCCTCCCCAGGACAGCACCATTCTCCTCTGTCTTCTAGACATCACTCCTCCTCCTCGCAGTCAGGATCGTCTGTTCAGAGACATTCACCTTCTCCTCGTCGGAAAAGGACTCCCTCCCCATCCTACCAGCGGACTTTAACTCCTTCTTTACGGCGTTCCGCCTCTCCTTACCCAACACATTGCCTGTCTTCTCCTCAGAGGAAGCAGAGTCCTCCAAGACATCGCTCTCCAATGAGAGAAAAAGGGAGGCATGATCATGAACGGACTTCACAGTCACATGATCGGCGTCACGAAAGGAGGGAAGGTATGCTCTGTGTTTGAGCTTTTGTTTCTCAGAGTTCTTGTACTTTATTTTAAAGTTGCATATCCATATTTATCATTACATGAGGAATAGAAGAGGATTGTGTTCTATTGAGTCTTCTGTGACATCTGGACTGGGTCATGTAAAGTATTAAGTATGTACCAGTAGGCACTTAGAAGTATGTAAGTTGGTACCTTCTAAGCCCTTTTAATGAGTACTTTTGGCTGTTTGAGTGTTAATTTATTGCTTTCTATGTAACTTAAAAAAAAAAGGAGAAAAATGAGTTGGGGACTTGGCTCAGTGGCAGAGTGCTCGCCTAGTATTTGCAAGACCGCAAAGATTAGTCCCCAGCATAGGACAGACAGACAGACAACCCAAGGAAGGTGAAAGGAAGGAATGCAGCAGATAATTTACCCAAGTTTATGAGAGCTGAAAGTGTGATAAAAGGCAAGGCCAGGGGAAGCTCTCAGGTCAGCGGCCAACTCCTGCAGTTTCTAGGTGTGGGTCACCAGTTCAGGCTAGATGCTTTATAGAATAATAACTCATATCTTTGTGTGCTTTATGTATTGTGCTGTCTGCATGCATCCATGTTTACCTATGTGTGCACATATGTATGCAGTTGGGAGTACTGAGTGTGCATCTGTTGGTGTCTCCCTTATTGCTGTCCACCTTGTTGTTGAGACGCTCTTTCGCTGAACCTCAGCTCACTGAGTAGTCCAGGCAGCCCCAGGCATGTGCCATCACATCTGGTTTAATTTTGTCATTTACCCTTTATTCTGCCTTTTTCTAACATGAATCTCTTTTTGTAATAAATCTTAAATGCTGTGTGTGACATGTATCGTCTAGTTCCCTGAAATTGTGAACAGTATTAGAGTTGTTTCCTAAACTGTGTTACAGAAACTCGAGGCAAAAGGGATAGAGAAAAGGACACCAGAGAAGACCGAGAGTCTGAACATGACCATAGGGATGACAGAGAACCTCGAGACAGCCGGGACCGGAGAGATACTAGAGACCGTAGGGAACTAAGAGACTCCAGAGACATCCGGGACTCCAGAGAGATGAGAGACTATGGCAGAGATACCAAGGAGAGCCGTGATCCCAGAGATTCCCGGTCAGCTCGGGATGTACATGACTACAGAGACCGTGAAGCTCGGGATACTCGGGAAATTCGAGATGTTCGGGATGCTCGGGAAGTTCGCGATGTTCGGGATGTTCGGGATGTTCGGGATGCTCGTGATGCTCGAGATGCTCGCGATGCGCGGGATGTGCGGGATGTGCGGGATGTTCGGGATGCTCGCGATGTTCGGGAAATCCGGGATGTTCGGGAAACCCGGGATGCTCGAGATGTTCGGGATGCTCGAGATGTTCGCGATGCTCGCGATGGTCACCGGAAGGAGGATGTGTACCAGGAAGAAGCCCGCAGTTATGGCAGAAACCACCTGAGAGAGGAGAGCTCTCGAGTTGAACTAAGGAATGACTCTAGAAATGAGTCTCGAAGTGAAATTAGAAATGACAGGATGGGCAGAAGTAGGGGGAGAGGACCAGAATTGCCTGAAAAGGGTAAGGTGTTTGGCATGTTAATGAACTGTATCTTGAATATTCATATAGAAAACATTAACTTTCTTTAGGTTTCTTTTCTAAATGTCTTATTGTGTACATCTATTGTTAGCGTTTTGTGAGAGTAATTTGCAGTCAGTTAAATTCCACATTGGAATTACCAGCTTGAATGAAAAAACTAATTACTAACAAGTAGTGTTTGGGTAATCATCCCACTGTACTGACTGATGTAGAACACTATGAAAATTGATACAAATACAACAAAATCACAAAAAGATAATTTCTAATTAACTGATGTATATGTGATCAAATGCTTATTCAAGTAAAGTTAAAGTGATATATTTTCAAAATTGATGCCAAAGTAATTGATTTATGTATTCAGTAATTGATTTATGTATTCAGTATTTATTACTTGGTTCAAACCATCATGTGTCATTTTCTTAATCCAAAGAACTGTGAAATATTTGTGACTGTTTCTCAACTACTGAGATTTAATCATTTAATCCTTCCTGATCTGTTCCTCTAACCTCTTCCCAAGCACCACAGATTCCCATCTCTTTGTGCCTCTCTCTGGCTTGATGCTCTAGTCCTTTTGGGGAAACACATTTAAGTGTGAAAGTCTTTTGGCTTCTTTATAATTGTCTTGGCTGTTGTTTCAGGGAATTTTTCTGTTTGTTTTGATCTTGACATATGACCTAGATTGGTCTTGAACTTGAGATCTTCCTTGCCCTTCTTTCTCTAGTATTGGAAATATAGACATGTACCATTAAGCCTAGTTTTTAGACTTTTCTTCGTTCTTTACTTTTTCATGTAAATATTAGAAAATTTTGCAATTTCATGAAAAGCTGTTGAATTTTTCTTTAAAATATATTTGGCATATTATTTAATACCTTTTCCTATTAAAATTTTATGCATATTTAAATTTTAAAAATCATAGCTGGGTGGTGATAACATACACCTTTAATCCCAGTACTTGGGAGTCAGAGGCAAGTGGATCTCTGTGAGATTGAGGTCAGCCTGATCTACAAAGTGAGTTCTAGGACAGCTAGGGCTACACAGAGAAACCCTATCTTGAAAAACCTGAATAAATAAATATTAAAATATATTTGGAAGGAATCAAAAATTCATAGGCTCTTACAAAGAAATGAAAGGGAAGCTTCTGTGCACTGGCTTTGCCAGTGTTAACATCTTAGCACAGCATCAAAAGAAGAAAGTATCTTGGCCACAAAGCCTGTGTACATGAGCAAGTGTGTACATAACGGTTACATGAATAGTCATACTGCCTTCTAATCAGGTTAATCATTACACTGTTGAAAGATTCTCATGTGTTGTTCCTTTGTAGCCACACCCATTCCTTCCGCATCCTGGACTCCTATAACTCTCTGACAGATCTCTTGTTTCATGAATGTTTTATAAATGAAGTCATGCTGTATGCATTTTATTGGCACTGGCTTTTTTCACTTAGCACAATCTTCCTCCAATCTGTTGACAGTTTTTCCTTTTTATGGCCAAGTGTATTGGTAGATTTACACCATTTGTTTAACTCTTCACTGCTGAGAGAAGTTCAGGTACCTTCCAGTGTGGTGACTGTTATGAATTACAATACTTAGAAAAATGAACATTTATTTTTTTCATATCTTTCTTTGTTGAATTTTTGTTTTGTTTTGAGACTTAAGTCTTCCTGTAGCCTGGCTTTGCTCTCCCGTTCCTCCTATCTCATTCTTTCAGGTGCTGGGATTGTAGACTTGTTCAGCCATGCCTACTTTCCACAGCTTTTAATAAATTTTGGTTACTATTTCATTTCATCAAATTACCTTGGTTCTGTATTGGAATATTTTCATAACAAACATACAATTAAAATAATATATATATACCTGTTTTCTCCAACTTTTCATGATGTTTCTATTAAATATGAAGAAGTAGTTTTTTGAAATTTTTTTTCTTACTGTTTTGGGAGTTTAAGTCAGCCTTACAGCTTTTTGTTTCCATCAGATGTCTTCCTTATAGATAGGACAAACTACGGCCTAACTTACTATGCTGTAGGCAGTCTTTAGACAACTTGGGTCTCTGACCCACATAGTGTTTTGTTTTGTTTTGTTTTTTTCGACAGTGTTTATAACATTTTAGAATTTAAAAAATTAAAACTTTATTCTGCTTTGAATAAAGATTGTGACTGATAAACTTGTTGCATAAAATGTGTCTGTTAAATATTTTGAACATCCTTTGTGTAGGAAGTCGAGGCACAAGAAGTTCCCAAATGGATAGCCACAGTAGCAGCAGCAACTACCATGACAGCTGGGAAACGCGGAGCAGCTATCCCGAGAGAGACAGATACCCTGAGAGAGACGCTCGCGATCAAGCCAGGGATGCTTCTTTTGAGAGAAGGCATGGAGAAAGAGACCGGCGGGACAACCGGGAGCGAGGTTGGTCAGACAGCCATATGCCCTTTAGTGCTCAACAGCTGGGGGGTTGTTCTTCAAATCTGTTTCAAGTCACTGCTTTGCAAAGTGAAAACAGATTCTGTTGAGACTAAAGAGTAGATGCAAATCCCCGAGATGGGAAGTAACTACGCTGTCACGTCTCAGAGAACGAAAGAAGACTGGTGTGGCTGTAGTATGCTGACGTATGCCCACGTGTATTTTCCCAGTGCATACAGACAGCTGAGGTGGGGTGATTGCCAGGACTGTGGGAAAGTAACAATTCTATGGAATGCCGAGAAAGCTCTCTTAAGTAAAGAGGTATTGTCTGTATTAGCCCAGAAATTGTGTAAGCTTGCTGGAAGGAACAGTGTTAAAGTGTAGAATTGGTATTGATGAAGTAAGTAGCCATACAGGCCAAAAGAGACTCGTCTGCTCCCAAGTAGCAAACATTAAGTTATGGGGCTGCGGTGAGGGCTTCTGTAGTAGGTAGCAGAGCAGCTGGAGGAAAAAATTACAAAGGGACTTTACACAACTATAAACAACCTCTAGGCCAGACTGGAATGGTCAGATTCCAGTGCTTCTTACTGGCTACAGACAACTGGTTTTAAGCACGTGGGTCTGTCTGGGTTTTTGTGAGAAATGTGCATCATCCAGTTGGGGAACTGAAGGCCGACACCGACCACTTGAACTGTTGGCGATGTCATCATCTGACAAGAGCTGAACAAGTTCTGTAGTAAGGAAGCAACTGTAGAGATGGGGCTGAGAAAGAAAGTGTTAGGATGAAGTCAGCGTGCTGTGTAGAATGGGACTGGGAAGCATTGAAGAAATGCGTCTTTGAAAAGGGCATTTTAGGGGCGAGAACAGGATGCCAGTTTGGCGTGGTGCTGTGGCACTTGTAGGGCCTTTGTATTTTTCTTTAAGATGGGAAGTTTTGGCTGGGATCATAAAGGTTTCATCTGCTAAGGAAGTGGCTGGGCTCTCGAGCTTTTGGTGCTGCTGTGTCAGAGGTCACAGATAGGAACTATTGGGAAACTGTCATATTGGGTGTGGTTATTTCGTAATGGTGATTTTGGTTATAATCACCAAACTAGAAATTTCTCCTAAACTTGGTCTGCTGGAAAAAACAGTTGTGATGCAGTAGATTCATTTCAAGTTGTAATGAATTTCAGCAAAAGGAGAAAGGAGTGAGGAAAGCAGACTTTTGGTTCTGGTATTTCTGAGTAACTCTGGCAAAGTTACCAGAGTCACTTCCACACCAAAGCTGCTAAGGTTTTATAGAAAGAATAGTAAAGACTGAGCAGGATTTCATCGTGTTTGAGCTTGAAAAATCTATGAACTTTTGAAAGAAACCTAGAAACTCATAAAGAGTAAATGTAGACAAATGTTACTTTTTAGCTTTTTTTAATTTTTCCTTTTTTAAAATGCAGTCAGGGATAAGGCAAATTCAAGTTACTAAATTAAACCTAGAAATATTCTAAAATGATTAGACATTCTAGTTGCCAACCTGTTGAACATACTGTAGCATGATTTACTGATTAACCAGCAAGTAGACATTATGAAGTATGAAAGTAATCTCCGAGATTACAGTGTCAGTAGACATTATTATAGAGCATAAAAGTGGCCTTCTGGACTACAGTGTCCTAGAGCACGTCCTCATGTTTGCTGTTGAAGGGGGCTGTCTCTTTAGAGAAGAGCCTGTGCTGCACCCCAGTGCACATTTTTGATCCCAGATTAGTTTCCTGTTCATCCAGGCATTTGAGCTGCATGTATTCGGTTTATGGGGTTTTTGTGAAGACTGGGAAGAGAGAAATACGTGAGAGACAATGAGTCAATCATTTTGAAAATTTGATTATTTTAAGATTTGGAGGCATCAGTACCTCTAACTCTAGCTTACTAGAAATTAATATTGCAGCCACAAGTTTTAAACTTCTGTTTGTTCCTTATTTTCTCACATCTGTACTTTGGTCTGTATGTATTTGGGGCTGAAACTGGAGGTGTAACTTAGAGGGAGTTCTTTTTCCTTCAGCTCCTGTATTCTACACCTCCTGCTGCCCCTATCCTTTGCCACCAGTGTTCTCAGATCCTGCTGGGGGACAGACATGACAGAAGTGGGGTTGAAGTAGTGGGCTGCAGACAGGGTGGGAGCATGCGGAGTGAAATCAAAGATACATCAGTGCAGGGTAGGGATTGGTGGGAAGCAGAAAGCAGGGTCGCTAGAGGGCAAGTGAACATCATCGTTAAGAATATAGTGTTTAAAGGTTAGACGATGAAGTTAAAAGTAAGTTCAGTACCTGGTCTATAATTTGTTCCTACTGTAGCCTGACACTCTATTCAGATAAGATGTGAGATCACCTATAGATTGTCTGACAAATCAATCACTGACAAACTTGATTTTTATTGTAGATCAAAGACCAAGCTCACCTGTTCGACATCAGGGAAGGAGCGAGGAGCTCGAGCGTGAGGACAGAAGAGAGGAGCGGAGAGTAGACAGAGTGGAGGAGAGAAGAGAGGAGCGGGTTCGGGACAGAGACAGGGACCGGGAGCGAGAAAGGGAGCGCGAGAGAGAGCGGGAACGAGATCGGGAGCGAGAGAAAGAAAGAGAAAGAGAACTAGAAAGAGAACGAGCTAGAGAGCGGGAAAGAGAGAGAGAGAAAGAGAGGGAAAGGGAGCGAGAACGAGAGCGAGATCAGAGAGATCGTGACCATGATCGAGAGCGAGAAAGAGAGAGGGAGCGGGAGAGGGAAAAAGAACGGGAGCGAGAAAGAGAAGAGAGAGAGAGGGAAAGAGAACGTGAACGGGAGCGTGAAAGAGAACGAGAACGAGAGAGGGAGCGAGAAAGGGCAAGAGAAAGAGAAAAAGAGCGAGAACGGCAAAGAGAATGGGAAGACAAAGACAGGGGACGCGATGACCGCCGGGAGAAGCGCGAGGACATCCGGGAGGACCGGAGCCTCAGAGAAGGCCACGAGGAGAGGAAAGCCAAGTAAGGAGGGCGGGACTAAGTGTCAGTAGAGTCCAATGTCCTTCCTGCCCCTCTCCACTGACTGTAACGCAATCACTTCATGTGTATGCATGCCTATTCGTGTGCATACATTTATTTGGTCTTTAAAATGTTTGTAGTTGTCTAGAAACATAGTTCTGAGTTCTATTTATGGATTCCAGGGCTATATTTTTCCATATTTGTCTATTTCTTTTCTGTCTCCCTCTCTCCGCATTAAGAATAATGAATGCAAACTTCAGACATTGTAGGCAAATGTACATTTCTTCTTAGTTCTGTCTCCTAAGATTAAAATTTTTAAGTCTTTCTCTTTCATGTGGTTTCGTGCTTTGGTTAATATTTTTTTTCATGTGTCTACTGTCTTACAAAGCAGTGTTTTTGATTCTTGTTTTATATCTAACCAACCCAAAAATTGAAAAGAGAAAGTTAGGAATGCTGCTCCCTGTAACCAGAAATAGTTAAATGAGACTAATAACTTCGTCTTTTCATTGCTTTCTCATCTCGGTTCTCTGAACTGACCTACAACTTTAAAAAAAATGGGGAAACATTGTTTTATGTAGGATTGCTGAATTACCATAGTGTTTGTTTTATTATTCTAATTTCAGGTTTTCTTAAAAGTAATTTAAATGGTTTTTCTGAAGTTTTAAGTTCTGCTTTATCCTAGTTCCTCAGCTACCCCTTGCTGTTAACAGTTTGCCCTGACGTGAGCAGTTTCTTTCTCATGTCCTAGTGGGCTCAGTGTGTCTCTTGCTGCTGTCACTCAGACTGCTGGTGCGTCTGCAGTTGACTCGAACGCTCACAAGGCCTGGAGGGCCCGGTGTGCCTTTATCACAGGTCTAGCAATCCCACTGTCTTATTTCTCCTCCACATGATCCTTAGGCTGACAGGAGTCCTTGAGTCCTCCATGTTCATACAGTGTGACTTATAGTCCATTTTCTTGTGTATAGCAAGTCCGAGCCGACCCAAATTTAAACATTATGGAGACAGACCAGCTCTAGTAGAGCTGGGTCCTGTGAATTGTCACGCTATTCCTGGGGCTGTCCCTGCTCTTATGTTCACTCATATGTGTAAGGAGCTGTTCTACTTTCTCAGCTTTTGGCCCTGGTATCTAGAAACAGTGTTAACTCTTAGAAATTTAGTCTTGGGTGACTAAAAGGTCAGACTTTATGAGCATGTGAGAAAGCAGTAGGATAATCTACCCCAGGTGTTTAAGCTCCTGCTCAGCTAAAGGTTAGCTACAGTAACAGATACAGCGAGTACCTGGATTATGTCTTGACTTGCCATTAAGCAAGTGATTTAGTTCTGTGGTGATAAAGGGAATTTTTACAGTGTTTCCACAATGTGCCCACATGGTTCTGTACGTTTATAACTAATTTAACTCACTTTAGTCTGAAGAGAAGGGCTGTTGCGTTTTTGCCCCAGTTTCAGATGACAGAACTAAGATTTGGGGACTTCACGGAACTTACTTAGGGTACATGAAAGTACTGTGACTGTAAGTCACACTCACAGCTTTTTAACTCCTAAAATGATTCTAGATTTTTCTTGCCCCTTTTTTTCCCCCCGGCATGAGACACATAAAATTGACAAGTTGTATTATAGAGTACATTATTTTATTGATTTTACTGCGGGATGTTACCAGCTTGTGTTTAGATCTGGCAGGTTTCCCTTGAGTGTTTCATGTGTGTGAAGAGGGAACAGTCCCTGTGGGTTTTAACTCAGTTTTACATTGTAGCAAACTGCCTTTTGTGAGCACAACTCTGACAGTGCTACTTTTCTGTGATTGTAATTCTACTTAGAGTCAAGAAATGCAGGTAAAGAGCAGAGTATTCTTTTCCCCTGTGGAACTTTATAACTTGTATTTGTCCAAATTTAGGAAACGTTATAGAAACGAAGGGAGTCCCAGCCCCCGGCAGTCCCCCAAGCGCAGGCGAGAGCATTCTCCAGACAGTGACGCCTACCACAGTGGGGATGACAAAAGTGAGTAGCTTTTCTGATGTACATGCTCGTTGTAGCATGAGCTCATCTTTGACGCTGATTGCAACTGATGTGTCAGGCCTTTGAAAATGTTTCTTTTCTGTGCTGCTAAATTGTCCTTGTGTAAGTAAAGCGTGTCAGGAATCCCATTTTACAGAAAGTAAAGTGTGTCAGGAATCCCATTTTACAGAAAGCCACTATCTTTTCCTAATTTTGGTACTTAGAGATGTATTTTTATTTTTATTGCCATTTTGAAAATTTTGAAGTGAAAAGTGAGTTTGTAGTTTAAATATGATGTTCTGTTTACTGACCTAATGGAGATGTAACTGCTTTTATTTTTTGTATAGATGAAAAACATAGACTCTTGAGCCAGGTCGTACGACCTCAAGATTCTCGCTCTCTCAGCCCATCCCACCTCCCAGAAGACAGGCAGGGTAGATGGAAAGAGGAGGATCGTAAATCAGAAAGGAGAGAGAGTTCAAGGCGCTATGAGGAGCAAGAACTCAGAGAGAAGGTTTCTTCTGGTGACAGGCAGAGGGAGCCAGCAGAGAGCGTGGACAGCTCAAGAGCTCGCACACAGGACCTCATTAGCCACCGCCAGCCTGAAGACCGCGACCGCGATGGGTCTGATCGAGCCCACGATGAAAAGAAAAAAGCAAAAGCTCCAAAGAAGCCTATTAAGAAGAAAAAGGAGGATGATGTTGGACTAGAGAGGAGCAACCTTGAGACATCTGAAGATGCTCAAGTATTTTCACCAAAAAAAGGACAGAAGAAGAAAAACGTTGAGAAAAAGCGTAAAAGATCCAAAGGTGATTCTGATGTCTCTGATGAAGAGTCGGCCCCACAGAACAAGAAGAAGAGAGGCCCGCGCACGCCCCCTCTGGCCATCAAGGAGGAACTGCTTGACATTTCCACTGACAAGGATGGCTTGCTCGAGGATTCACTAAAGAAGGAAGATACAGCCTTTAGTGACTGGTCGGATGAGGATGTGCCTGACCGCGCAGAGGGCATGGAGCCTGAGCACACCGCAGCCACTGCCACTCCTGGCAGTACCCCTTCCCCACTCTCATCTCTTCTCCCTCCCCCGCCTCCTGTGGCTGTTGCCAGTACTGCATCCACTGCTCTTGCCTCCTCAGCTGTTGCTACCTCTGCCATTATTTCCAGCTCTGCCTCCACCTCCAGTGCCAATGCCAGTGAAGACTCACATAGAAAATGCCATAGGACACGAGTGGAGAAAGTGGAAGCATCTCATGTGGCCCTAGAAGATCCACCACATCGCAAGCTGGTGGATCAAAAGAGGAGCAGCAGCCTTGGAAGCAACCGGAGTCACCGTAGCCACACCTCTGGTCGCCTGCGCTCCCCATCTAATGATTCTGCTCATCGAAGTGGGGATGACCAGGGTAGTCGGAAAAGAGTGCTGCACAGTGGCTCCAGAGACAGAGAAAAAACAAAAAGCCTGGAAATCACGGGAGAAAGAAAATCTAGGATAGATCAGTTAAAGCGTGGAGAACCCAGCCGAAGTACTTCTTCAGGTATAAAGTTGAATTGTGATCCAGTTAGTGTTTTCTGTGGTAGTGTATCGTATACAAATTATAACTCTAAGGCAGTGCCAGACTGGTTTTTCTACATGCTGCCTAAAGTTGCATGCAAATTCAAAACAAAACAAAAGCTTAACCATTTCATTTAAATCATATTTGTTGCTACTTTAATACCAACACTGTGAAGAAGCCTATGTGTTATCCCCAACAGGATCATAGTGGCATGCTTTACTGATTGAGCTAATGTAATTTAGCTATTTCTCTTTCCTGCAGCCAGGGCTACCTTTTGACCATAGAAAATAAGAGTAATTACTATAGTAATTAGCTGTATTAGTGCTTGGTCTTCTGCGTTCATGTGTTGATGCTTTGGTCTATAGTGAAAATAGGCAAGGATGCTCATGGAATTTAATTTTCACTTTATTGAGAGTTTGGATGTATAGGATTACAGAATCTAGAAATACAGAGTATATAAACAACATTAAAAAATAAAATAGAGAAGTTATAGAAGTGTAAAGGACTGTAAAACGAAGTGTTCTGTTTGTTTATTAACTTTCATATGCACACTCACTTTAGATCGCCAGGATTCCAGAAGCCACAGCTCAAGAAGAAGCTCCCCTGAGTCAGATCGCCAGGTTCATTCAAGGTCTGGGTCATTTGACAGCCGAGACAGGCTTCAAGAGCGAGATCGGTATGAGCATGACCGAGAGCGGGAGAGGGACCGGAGAGACCCGAGGCAGAGGGAATGGGACCGGGAAGCTGAAAAAGAGTGGCCGCGAACCCGAGACCGAGATCGACTGCGGGAACGAGAAAGAGAGCGAGACAAAAGAAGAGACTTAGACAGAGAAAGAGAGAGACTGACCACTGACCCTGTGGACAGGGACAGAGACCGAGATAGAACTTTTGAGTCTTCTCAGTCAGAATCTGTTAAACGCAGTGAAGCCAAACTGGAGAGCGAGCACGAAAGAGACCTTGACGGCAGTTCCCGGGACTCAGCAACCATGGATAAAGAAAGGATGGACAGAGACCTGGGGTCTGTGCAAGGGTTTGAAGACTTGAGTAAAGCTGAGCGAACAGAGAGTCTGGAAGGTAAGAGCACGACTCTTCTCTCTTGGATTGCCCCATTCCTTTTCCAGTTCTTTGCAGGACTGTGTTTCCTTTTGAAGTCATCCGTGAATAAACAGATGAACTGACTCCATTCCACTGCAGTGGAAGTAGATGGAGAAGGAAAGCCTGTAAGAGTGAAAGTGTAACTGGGATATAATATTTCATCAAAGACCTGAATGAGATGAAGAAGTAATGATTGAAGTAAAGGGAGGGAACAGAGTGTTAAGAGAAAGAACAGTCACTTCTGTTGCCACCTAAAAATTGAAGTGATAGCTCACTTGGCGCATTACCTGTAGCTTTTATTAACCATCACATCCTTTTCTTACATGATAAAAAAAAGTCAGCTGAGCATAATGGCTCACACCTATAGTCCTAACTCCAGGAAAGCTGAGTCTGAGAATCAGATTCAAGGTCAGCCTGGCTTACATAGCAAAACCTGTCTCAACTTGTGACAAAAATTGAAGTGAGCAATTAAATAGCTGTTAGTGGTCCCTGTTTGCTAGGGCAGTTGGAAATGAGCATGTTGTACCCCCAGAACTATTTGATGGCAGATTGACTGTGAAGCCTGATGGCGCTCCCTTTCTTCCAGCAGAACACAGGGCCATATCGGCCATTTGCAGGCAGAGCCTGTCTTGAGTGCATGGGACCTCGGTCCCACTCCTTTCCTCTTCACCTTTCACATTCCACAGTGCCAGACAATCGACTCATTTTAGGGATAGGGATGATGACTTCAGTAAAAAGAAGGTTATTACAATAGTTCAGTGGGTTACAGTTCAGCTAAATCCAGTTTGGTTACGCGGAAAGTCTAAACCTCCTTTAAAACCATGGCTTGCGCTTTCATTTTATTTATTCTCAAAATTGAGGTGAAATGTATTAGAAGAAAGCTAAGGTAGAAATGTCTTTGAAGTTAAATGGTTGTGTGTGTGTGTTTTAAACAGGTGTTGTTGAGCAGTCTAATCAGATAACCAAGAGATGTAAACAATCACTTTTTAAATCAGTAGATTTTACTATAGGCAAAATGTTGTCCTGCAGCAATTCACAAACAATAAATTGTTATTCTTTATGTCCTCCTCCCCAGACCCTAGACAAACTGACACAGGCATTTCCAGCCTCTCACCTGTCTTCATCCTTCCTTTTTCCTCTTACCATCTTGAGTGTACTACTTGAATGTGTTACTTCCTTTCCGAGCTGCTCTTTGAGCTGTGTCCATTGTGTGTCTGTGTAAGCGTTCCTGCTCTGTGTGGAATGACCTCCCCATGTCTTCATCCCCGTATCCTCCTCCTTAGGAATCATTGCTGTGTGTTACCCATACTCTGTGTGTAGCATTCCTGGTTGAATAATACACAGCCAGGTTAACAGGATGGCTTCTCTGAGAATTCTCTGGAAATTCTGCCTCCCTGGGACTCTCCAGTCTTACAGTCAGAATTTACATCATTGTTCTGACATAACCTTTTCTTTCCAAATCTCTGGTTATTAGTTTTTGTTTTATGTGGGGTTTTTTGTTTGTTTGTCTTGCTGTATAATAGCATTGGTCTTTAGAAAGGCGGGCTAACTCCCAGTTGCCTGTTTTCTCTTTTAACAAAAGCTTCATATTCATCACATTACATTTTCATCTCAATTCTGAGTATAAGTAGCATCGGGTCACTAGTTACAGTTCTAATGGAAGTACAACTTTGGGATGTAACTGAATAAAATTGAACTAATCATTATAATAGGTTCATTAGAACTGGAGTTACTGTCTTCATCGTGAATGTATCATTTCTTTATTGCGACCATAGATAAAATGGTATATTTAGAAGTGAATCAGTTGCTGTATCATGTAAATATTTTCTTATTAGTAAGAGCTTACAGCCAAAGAAGAAGTATCCTCATTGTATACAAACCCACTGTGATGGCAGGCAGTGATTTCATAAGCCAGCAGTACAGTGTTATTACTGAGAATAATAGAGTACATAAGGGAATTTTCTTCTGCAGTGTAGAAAAACTATTAGAATGATGAGAAATATTTCATAGCCTCATACTTTTTATGCTTCAGATGCATACCCATGAGCCTGTGGTTACTGTTTGCAAAAAGGGTTATAGATATATAAAATATGTAGCTTAGAAATAATTAAACTTATTTATACTTTGGGAACTAGGTTTACAACTAACTCAGGAAATAAAAGCTTAGTCTAGGTATAGTTGAGGAGAAAAGTCAATAAAAATAACAAAATAGAATTTGTACTACTGATGCCAACAGAAGCACTTACTTTCTAGTGTAGTATTACAGCATTCTTCCAAAAATTTCATTCAGTAAGGAAATGAAAACATTGAGACATTGAAGCGGAATTGAGAGAGAGGCAGGGGCAATTAACAACACTTTGACAGTAGTCCCTCGCTGTTAGAAAGTTCATATTGTGAGCTGAACATCAGAGACGAAGATTTGAGCTTAAAATGCAGTTTGAAATTGGTTTGCTAGTTTTTAAAATGAGTTTATTTGGGTAAAAAAATTACTGTAGCTTTTTGGAGTTAAACTATCCTAAATGTTCAAGTGTTGTTGAAAATTAACACAAAAAGATGACATGAAGTAGGAGAACTAGTTGAAGACAGGCTACAACAGGAAGGGAAATAGGGGTGAAATTGCAAAAGTTCAGTATATGCATGTATGAAACTGTCAGTTAATACAGTGTACATACATACTCAACATTAGTTCTGGAATTTTAATTCTGACCTAACAGTGTGTTTGGATATTGCTACTGTATCTTTAATATTAAAAATATAGCTAGTTCAGTTTTATTTTTCAAATTAAAGTTATCAAGTTATTATCAAATTATTAATTGGCAAAGGAATGTGGTTTTCTGGTTTAAAAAAATATTCTCGCGTCCTTTATTGTGCCCACCAGTCGCTGTCTTTCAGTTTCACTATTGCTCCCTTTTATTACTTTTTTGACATGAACTTGGTTTGTCTGTTTAGCAGGAGATGACGAGTCGAAGTTAGATGATGCACATTCGTTAGGCTCTGGTGCTGGGGAAGGATATGAACCCATCAGTGATGATGAACTAGATGAAATTCTCGCCGGGGATGCAGAAAAGAGAGAGGACCAGCAGGAAGAGGAGAAGATGCCAGGTATTGCATTGCAGAGTCACAGAGGAACTGGAGTGTAGGGGGAATGTGCCCTTTGTTCTCCTCCATAGTAAGTAAGGGCACGTAGGCTCTTCCCTCTAGGTCTTAAGGGAAGCCCATTAGAAAGAATATTAAAATACATGCATCTATATTCTTTAATTGACACTGCCCTTGAAAGAGTCCTAGGTCCTAGGGAAAGGCAGAATTGTAAGATTTCTTTTCTAGAGTTTAAGATTTCTTATTAACTCACCTAGAACCTCACCAATTCCCAGCTGCTTGCCAATGTCTGACATGGTGGGTACAGGACTTCATAATTGTGGTGACCTGAGCCAACTTTTTAAACACCTCTCAAAAAGAGTGATAGTTGAGATTTGTTTGAACACAGTTGATGAAGTTCCTTTTCTGCATGTGTCCATTCTGTCTTTCCTGTGTCCTTACTGTGGTCTGTGCTCTGCCCGGCCCACTGGAGTAAGAACTGTGAAGCAGCACCTTGACACTTAAGGAGCCATCTGCCTCGTCAGGGCCTCAGCATGCAACTTTTTAATTTATTTGATTTTTTTTTCTTTTTTTTATTTTTGAGACAGAATCTCATGTAGCACAGCTGACTTCAAACGCCCTGTGCAGCTGAGGATGATCTTGAACTTCTGATTCTCCTGCCTGTACCTCCCAAGCCCTGGGGTTATAGGCATTGGCTGCCACGTGTGTTTGTTTTACTTTGTTGTTGTTTTAGCATTGGGAGTTATTTTGATTGACCTGGGTATATAAAATGTACTTATTTCATTTGTCCTTCTATTTCCTAACTTAGAGATGCAGCTTGTCACCTCATTTTCCTGAGACTATTTGCTGTGAGATAACAGTCACTGTGTTGCTCTTTTATGTTCACTCATTTATTTTCTGGGGATGTGGTGCTTGCTGCAGGACAGGTGTGGAGCTCAGAGGGACAGCTCTTGGGACTCGGTCAGTTCTGCTTCCACCGTGGGGTCCAAGAATCAGACCGAGGTTGACAGCTTTGACTTCAGGCACATTTACATGCTGAGCCATCTTGCCAGCCTCGGACTGCATTTTCCTGGTGTGAAATAAAGTTCTGCTCTGTGATTCTTTACCTTGTTTCCAGATCCTTTAGATGTGATAGATGTGGATTGGTCTGGACTTATGCCAAAGCATCCCAAAGAACCGAGAGAGCCAGGGGCTGCGCTCTTCAAGTTCACACCCGGAGCTGTTCTGCTGCGAGTCGGGATTTCTAAGAAGTTGGCAGGTTCTGAACTATTTACTAAAGTTAAGGAAACATGTCAACGACTTCTAGAAAAACCCAAAGGTAACTTGGTTTTGCTTTAGTAACATGCCGTAACTATGAGTGTGCTCTTGGGAAGCATTCCGTTGGTTGTCTTGTAGAACCTGGGCTCTAGGAACTGTTTTGGGAGTCATATTATTTCTTAAATTCAAGAACGGCTTAATTCTGGTCGGGGGGGAACCTTGGAAAAGAAAATGAACTTTCTGTATCAAAAATACTCTGAGGGTTGAAGGTTTAGCTCTCTGCAGAGCATAAGCACAGGGCACGGGGCGTGGCTCCAGCACCGTGGAAAAGAGAAAATGCTTTCTAACAGTAAGTTCACGCGTCAGGATGCACGAGGTTCCATATTTTCCCTAAGCCATGTTTGGGTGACTTGACAACCCTTTCCCCTGGTTTCAAGCAGGTGTTCCCAAATGTGAATGTCCAGGCTGAGGATGGTTTAATGTGTTGGGGAGGGTCCCTAATCTGTATTACAGAGAATACCCTTCTTCTTACCTAATCTCCATCTGTTGGTGTCAGCTGTAGTTGGAATAGTTACATCACCACTGTCCCTTGTCTGCAGTAAGACACACAGCAGTGCCTGGACCGGAGGCACATTATGTTTAGACTGTTAGTATATTTAGTCAGAAAATATTTTATCTGAATTAATTTTCGCCTTATAACTGTCAGCAAATCTGAACTTTTTAATTTATGGATTCTGGTGTTTTTTGGTTTGTTCTGTAGTTCTATAGCTTACTAATAATTCTGTCGATGAGACTGAGAGAAAACTGTTTTTAAAGTTTTATGAGCCCATGTCCTTTTGCCTGTTCCCATAATCAGTAAAGTTCTCAATTTTAATACTACTAATAAATTGTAACTATGAACATTTTGTGATCTGAAAAGTGACCTAAGGGTTCTTGCCACACTCTTTTTACTTTGGTTAAGTCTTTGGCCTCAGAAAAAAACTCCTTTTAACCCCAGTTCTTTGTTTACTTTATCCCAGCCTAATTTTTTAATCAAATTTCTCGTTTTTCTTTCTTATTTTCTTGTCAACTTAAGAGTTTTCTCTTTCTCTTGCATGGTATAATCTAAAACTAATCTATTGTGCCTTAACACATCGTCTATAACATATTGTCATATAACACATTATGTTTATGTGACTTAGACATTTGGCTAACCCCTAACAGCCCTTAGCTAATGTTATAGAGGTCACTGTCTCTGCCGTGACTACTTTTATATCTTGCTACAGAAGAGTCCTGAAATGTCAGAGTGTACATGATATTTAATGCTAGGCCAGATACTGAATCTTATTTAAATGTTCTCACTTGACCGTTCTTTCAAGTCTATATATAATCAGGGGCCTCATTCCCTCTCTAAAGTCTGCTTTCAATACACCTTAAATTTAAGATAGCATCACACTGTTGTTTTCATGGAAGACTAGCCATGTAACTACATGGAAGACAAAGGTACTTCATGAGGGACCATTGCTGCTCGCCTTGGTGAACCATTCACCAGGGTCGCTAATGTCAGTAAGTCAGAGGAGTACTCAGTTAAGTCAGTGCTGACACTTGCCTCTCGCAGGGAGACTTAACACATGCTTGTTTTGATTAAAGATGCAGATGGCCTTTTCGAGCATGAGCTAGGGGCTCTCAACATGGCTGCCTTACTGCGAAAAGAAGAGCGAGCAAGTCTCCTTAGTGACCTGGGACCATGTTGTAAAGCATTATGTTTCAGACGGGATTCTGCAATCCGGAAGCAGCTTGTGAAGAACGAAAAGGTACCGCTCAGTGGGTGGTAGGAATAGTGTATTTTCCATCTTAACTGTTTGTGAATTTGCTTTCCTAATCTGCCAGATACTTAAGGGAAGAATCCACATTTCCTCCTCAGCAGTGTTGATGGCGGCTGTTGTGAGTGATAGTTGTCCCTCTAGACTCCATACATGAACGTTTATTCATGTGTGAGATGTTCTCCATGCTTCTTGGGATAAGCAGACACATAAGAGTGTATGCAAGCATTTGCTAGAGACAATAAAGGTGACTCAGAAGTCAGAAATGAGAGTTACTCGAGATTTGAGAAGGAGCTGATAGAGACTGAAAGAGTCTTGGGTTTTTTGTTTGTTTGGTTTTGATTTTTTCAAGACAGGTTTCTCTGTAGCTTTGGAGCCTGTCCTGGAACTAGCTCTTGTAGACCAGGTTGGCCTCGAACTCACAGAGATCCGCCTGTTCTGCCTCCTAAGTGCTGGGATTAAAGGCGTGCGCCACCACCACCCGGCTGAGTCTTGGGCTTTTTAAGGTTGGGGAAGTAGGACTGTAGGTGAGTGTGATGGACATGGGCAGTATGACAAAAGAAAATTGGTCCTGTAAAGTCAGAAAAGCATTAACTTAGTAACAGTTTACAGGACTACATAGGAAAACATTGACTTCTCTTTCTTTAGCATTGCTATAAGGAATGATAGACAGGTTTGGGGGAGTAAGTTTATAAACTGGAAATATGTAAACTCTTCTCTAAAGATTAAAATGGACACAGTTATGAGGAATGGGAGACATTTTAGAAAGTCAAGTCTGGGACTGGAGAGCCGGCTCAGCAGTTAAGAGTGCTTGCTGCTATTTCAGAGGACCAGAGTCCAGTTCCTAGTGCCTACTGTCCACGTATGTAACTCCAGCTGCAGGGGGTCCAGAACCCTCTTCTGGCTTCTGTGGGTGTATCTCTTCCTCTGTTTCCTCTGCCCCTCTGTCTCTTCCTCGCCCGTCTCGTCTCTCTCTGTGTGTCTTTCTATCTATCTACCCATCCATCCACCCATCTATAGTCTTCTTGACAAAAGAACTGTTTCAAATGACTTTTGACACAGTTAATCATTCTCCTTTGTGATTGCTGTTTTGTGTATACTTACTATCTCCTCGTTATTCTGCCCAGGTGGCCATCTCTCCTGGCAGCCTTTCTCAGCCCAGCATCTCTCTTGAGAGTATTGCCGCCCCCAACCCTAGACATGTGGGCAGTGAGTCCTCTTCGCAGCTGGGCACTGACAGCAGTCACCATGGTCACTGTGCAGTTGTAAATGATCACTTGTGTCATGTTACGGCTACTTCCAATAAGGAGTGCCGGTATCCTCAGGAGACTGCACACTCTGTAAAAAATAGCACTCGGGAGGCAGAGGCAAGCGTGAGGCCAGCCTGCTCTGTAAGAGCTGGTTCCGGGCCAGGCTCCAAAGCTACAGAGAAACCCTGTCTCTTGGGGAAAAAATTATGGTACTTATTGGTTGCTCCCCTAATATACTGTTGTGTCCCTCAAAAACTGTAGCAACTCAAACAGCCCTAAAACATCTCACATAGAATTGTTTAGACCCTTATACATTGTAATTAACAGACCATATGGCACATTGTGAAGTTTTAATGATTGATTATAAATGTCTTAATTAACCTATCTTCAGAGAGAATTGTGAACGTTCAGATTTCTCAGTGTTGAAGACATCAGCACTTGGTGGGCCTGTAGCCCAGGCTGTGGACTCTGCTCAGGAGAATCTTGCATTTGAGACCAGCCAGGGTTGCGGATAGTAGCACAAGCTACAAGAAAGGGACAGAGCTAACAGATAGTTTCAGACATGAAATGGTCTCGTGAAGAATACTGAGAGAAGCACAGAACAGGGCTGTATCCTGGGCCAAAAGCTAGATTCCTCTCCAGTGACAAATGTAGAAAAACCATTGATCACTTATTTGGCATTGTTTATAAGAGAATTACTTTGAAGTATATAAGTATAAAACATCTTAGAAAAATAGGAGAAAAAACACTTTAGCTTTTGAAAATGAATTTAAATGTCATATTAGCGGATAAAAGGAAGGAAATAATAGCAGATTAACAAAATTGGAGATAGAGGGACATTAGAGAAATAGCGAAACAAAAACTGTTTTGTTTTGTTTTGCTTTAGAGGCATGAATAGTACCCTAGCTAACGTGAAGAAAACACAAACGAATAGTAAGGAGAATCGATGGTGCTACAGACACCGTGGGTGATAGAAGAGTAGCAGAGGCCTGGGGCTTCAGTGACAGGGCTTGCATGCATGCCCAAGGCTCTGGGTTCAATCCCCAGCACTGAACACCAAAACAGGAGAAAAGAAAGAGTGTTCATATAAAGTCCAGTTTAGTAGCAATGACTAGACTGAGTCCTCACACTACCAAATCTATGTCAGAAGTAGTTTTTATCCAGTTTAGTTTAGACCAGTGGTTCTCAACCTTCCTAATACAGTAACCCTTTAGTACAGTTCCTCATGCTGTGCTGACCCCAGCCATAGAGTCATTGTCACTGCTGCTTCATAGCTGGAATTTTGCTGCTCCACTGTTAGGAATCGTAATGTAAGTATTTGGGGAGATAGAAGTTTGTGAAAGGAGTCACAACTCACAGGTTGAAAATTCTGGTTTAGGTCCTTTTAAAAATGAAATTTCTATTCCTGGACAGTCAGACTTGAAAATGTGCTAAATAGCTTTCAAAAAATTAAATAACAACAAAACAAACCCTGATTGTACACGGTGTTTCCAGAAGCAGGCGCTTAGGTCATAGCTCCAGCACTGCAATGCACACGGAGCATGCACACGGAGCATGCTGCTGCTCGTCCTCTCTCGGGAATGGCCGTAGATCTCAAAAGTGTTGGGAGTGGATCCTGTACCACAATCCAATATTGGCTACCTTGGAAATGAAAGACTGGACAGTGTTTTAAAGTCATTCAATGTGATCTACATATCAGACTAAAAAGAAAAACCACATGATTATATCAAGTGATAGTTAAGATTATTTTTCTCCCCAAGACTGGTCTGCAGAGTTAAGAAAATTTTAATAAAAATTCAAGATCTCTTTGTAGAGGTGAACAAGCTGATTCTTAAATTTATGTGGAGTCTGCTCATATCACTTTTACACAAAATAAAACCACTAAAAATAAATGATAGAATTTACCTACTCATTTCAAAACTTACAATGACGCAGGTATTTAAAATAATGTGGTATTGGTAAAAGAATATAATTTCAGTTAAATGGAAGTAAACAAATTCTAGTAGATGGACACATATGTGACCAGTTAAGAAGGACGGGGAAAGTAGTTTGGATTTTTAAAGTATTTGTATTATGAACTTATCATTCATCATAAATTAAGAGACTGATAGGAAAATGAAAAGAAAAATAGTAAGGAGACAGTACTTACAGTATACAGTGTTAAATATCCCAGATATATGAAGATAGTCTCAAGAACTAACACAGTAAGAGCACAACTCAGTTTTTCAAAATGGTGAAATTTTAAACAGATATTATGCCAGTATGGTTAGCATCAAGCACACGAATAGATGTTTGTCAATACTAGCTATTAGGGAATGAAAATTAAGACTGCAGTGAAATCCTCTTAAAAACCTATATCAGCTGCCAAAAAGAGCTAACCTGTTAAAACATGACCACACTCCCTCCAACTGAAACCACCGCCAGTGTTCATTGGCCAGTAGGTGAATTGTAACAGCCCGTGCAGTAGAGAGTCACTATCAACAAAACATAACCAGACTGTTGGCGCCTTGGGCAGCATGCACAAATCTCAAAGGCGTTAGGCTGAAGAGAGGAGCTAACACCAGTAAGTTAGGCCTGGCCTTTGTTTCTGTGACATCTGGGAAAGGTAAAACAATGGAAGTCATCAATGATTGTCAGCGTTAGGATTGAGAATGTGATATGAGTGCTTCATTAAGTAAAGACCCTGTCTACCCTGATTGCTGCTGTGTCTGCATGAGTCTGTAGTAAACCTCAAAGAAATACACATAGAAAGTTACTTTTGCTCCACCATATCTTAGGAAATAAATACATTTTAAAGAATGCAAATTGGTTCAGAAACCACCCAGTCATTTGTATTTGGGGTGCAGGGAAATGAGAGCAGTAGCGCAGTGCTTGTGCCCGTATCATTCCATGTGGTTAGGGACAGGACGAACTGACCAGATTGTCCCCTCCAGTGTAGCTTTAGGCATAGGTTTTTGTGTGAGGCAGTAGCTCCTCGGCACAGTGATGACTGACCGTCTTCTAGAAATGAGGTCCGTGCTACGGCCCAAGTGCTGAGACCAATAAGGAGTGAAGAATGTTGGCTTGTGAAGGAAAAATGAGGAAGAAGTCATGGTTCTTTCAGAACTTTCACCTTGCCAGGCAAAAGCAAGATTGAATGCAAGTGTTGCTCAATAGGGCCCCTCAGGAGGAGAGACTCAGCGCATACTGCCTCTGCTTCACTCCAGTGTTTGTTTTCTCGGTAGAAATGGTGAAGGAAATGCAGTTAATTGCTAGCTGGGAATGGTTGAGGAGCCCCGCCTTAGTAAGAGCTAGACAGGGTTACCCTCTGAAGCTTGCTTGCTTGGTATTGAACAGAGTCCTAATTTTGCTTTAACATCGGCCGAGTTCAGAGTCAGTGCTCAGCTAACGTTGGGGTTGGGGTGGAACTACCCCGCGTGTCTTTCCCACTGTGGCCCAGCAATATACAGTGTGTTGCTTTTGTTTTTTCCAATAGGGAACTGTGAAGCAGGCGTACACAAACACTCCGATGGTGGACAACGAGCTACTGCGGCTGAGTCTTCGGTTATTTAAGAGGAAGACCACTTGTCAAACCCCTGGACAAGACAAGATGGAAGACAGTAAACTAGCACCGTCCAGTATCCAGCAGGAGCTGTGCGTGTCCTAGACAAAAGTTTGGGCAGCAGATAGAACTTTCCTGAAGTTCTATAGTTTGAAACATTAATATTAAAGAGACAGAAGTTCATCAGCTAGACCAGGAGTGAAGAACTGATCTCTAGAGACAGCGGTTCTGGTTCTTTTAAGATTTTACATTAATTTTTATACAGTACTTGACATTCAGCCAAAATAATGTGAAAGCATCTAGATTTAGTAGTTTCCTCTGTGTCTTCATTAAAATTGAGGATTTGAGGATACCAGGTCATCCCTGCTCTTTAAGCCTGTGAATCCTCCCTGTGACATCAGTGCACTGATTTTCATTCTGGATCATCGTACAGACACTGACCTTAGTCCGAAAGGCAGCGTTGATGGGAGTCACTGTACATGCTGCAGTGTCATGTACAGCACCGGGGAGCGCAGGTCTAGGGGTGAGCCTGTAGGCAGGCTCCCCAATGGAAGCCCAAGTGTGGTTTTTCATTTTTTCTTTTGAAAATTCTAAAGAAAAAAAAATTGACTCACTGGGACTTTTTACACATGTACATAGTTACATTATATATTGGAAGTCTTTGGACTCTTGAGTGGGGTTTATTGTTTCTTGTCAGAGACTGTCTTGTTTTATTTTTAATAAATGTCTGTTTCCTTGTTGTAGATTTCCCTTGTTTTTATTGATCAGACTCCAGACACCTAGAAGCATGTATCGTCAGCATTGTGGGTCCATTCTTCCCGTGCTCGCATACTTTATGCTCAGTCGTGCAGCTGTGTGTGTGAGGGTGTTTGCAGGGTGTGCTTCCTTCCAGCTCTGTCATCTGAGGGTGAAGATCTGACCACCACCTTGCGATGCTGAGCTGCCTCCAAAATTTACTTTTTTAAATTCTAGACTACTTTGTTCTGTGTACATCTTTAACTCATGAAGTAGACTCTTAGGAGAACTTGGAATGAACTGCAGGCTAAAGAATTTGAGCGGACAGTGATCCTGAGGTGATAGTAGAAGAAATGTTAGGATTTGCTCATGTCGTTTCATGGGTTTTCGTTAAAATCACGAGCCTGTGTTGACTGTCTCTGCTTTCCTAGTCTCCTCTCTGAAGATTGCGTAATGACACTGGGGCAGTGTGTCTGTTAATCTTCTTCTAGGAGTAGCGTGCTGCCCAGTGAGAAGTCACTCTGCACACTTGGAAGAGCTCTCTGCTAAAGCTGAAGCCCAAATAAGAGTCAGCCTTGAACAGAAGATTTTACTAGCCTGTATATACCCTAGGCTTATGCATTTTATACACACAGTCATCCTTAAATCTCCTTCATGTCCTGGCCCCAGGTTACACTTGGAACAAATTAAGCAGGAACAGGAGACTTACTGCAAGTCTGACTACTTGGGTAGATGGGAGGTTCACACAGCAAAGAGATTTCCAGAATTAAGTACATAAGTGTTGTCCTTTTGAATAATTGTTACCCAGGGCCATCTTGCCCATCTGGCAGAATCATGATTTTCTCAGGAAGAGAACTGGGCAGGCCAGGACTTAACATTCATTGTGACCCCACACTGCCTCCTTGGACTTCTGTTAGAAGCATATTCTTTGGGGAAGGGCCTGATGACTGGTCATCCTGATGAACAAACATCTGCATCCTAACATCCTAGCATACTGCTTATCTTTGAGGTATTTTGGAGGCAGCTCTCCCTTAGCTAAGTTCTACTTTGTATGACTTCATGTCTCCTGAGCAGATGTACTGGTTAATCCTTCATAATATCAATTCTATTACTTTTTAGTTTCTTCTACATCTCAAGAAACATTTCTCATGTAGGATATCTACCCAAGCACAGGAAATAATCTTATTTTCAAGGAGCTTTGAAAACGTTTCTGAGAAAAATCACCGGAAAAGCAAGGGAGAAGTAAGCACATTTCCTGGTGTCTTCTTTCTAAATGCTCTAAATTAAAAACAAACAAACAAACAAACAAAAAACAGAAAGTTATGACCTCAGTGAGTGAGCACCAGCAGGAAGCCACATCCTTATTGCCGTGTGTAACTTTGTCCTCTAAGCATCAAGATTTAAAGTTAAAAGGAAAGAAGCATTTCAAGTCCTAGAACTAAGCTACCAGGATTGCAGAACATGACAAAAATTATGGCTTTCTCATTTGTCCACTAATGCTGAGAATATCTAAAGATATTTATGTTAGGTGTGATGGTGCATGCCTTTAAGCCCATTGCTTAGGAGGCAGAGGCAGATGGGTGGGTTTTTGTGAGGTCAAGGCTAGCCTGGTCTACATAGCAATTTTCAGGACAGCCAGGGCTATAAAGACAACTCCCCTCTCTTTTACAGATATGTGTGTGCATCCACACAGAGAAAGAGAGAGAAATTATATGCGCACACACAGAGAAGTCTGCCTGTCTTCTTAGGCTGCAGAGGAAAGCTTTAGAACAATCCACTTTGCATGAGATAACCATTTCCATAATTTCACATTCCCAGATAGAGAACACCATTCAGTCTTGTTTCCAAACTTGTGTTACGCAGATAAAATGCTACCTGAGCATTGCTGGGTCTCTTATAAAAGCTCTGGACCTAAAGTCCTGGAAAACACCTTCCAGTGTGTAAATATGGGCTGTGGTACTTAAAGCTCTCACGGGCTCGTTCATTTGCTGTAATGGTACCTTCCATCCAGCTGCTAGTTAGAAAGGACAGAAGTGTATCTCCAGTGCAAGGTGACTGAGATGAGAGCTGTGTGGTCAAACACTGTCCTCACGGTTGAGGAGAGGGTGACACTAGCTGGCGCAGCTTTTTATTTGGCAAAATTTTGTAAGTATGCCTAAGTAACATGCTAAAAGGCCTGGCAACTGAACACAGAAGATCCCCATCCTGACACTGGCCACAGATCTTCATCCTGGCCACTGAACTCAGTGTTAACGTCCTACCTCACAGCCACATTAGGAATTTTTTAAAAATTTTATTTATTTATTTACTTCCTTCCTTATTTTTTTTTTTTCCGGGACAGGGTTTCTCTGTAGCTCTGGAGCCTGCCCTAGAACTAGCTCTTGTAGACCAGGCAGGCTTCAAACTCACAGAGAGCAGCCTGCCTCTGCCTCCTGAGTGCTGGGATTAAAGGCATGCACCTCCACCACCTGGCTCTCATTAGGAATTTTTGACTTGTCCTCATCTGTGGAGCTTTAAGTCTGCAAAGCATCCCTCTTTGTTCCTTACTGTCCAGTCGAGCAAAGCAGCCGGGATCCATTGAACACTGGTGATGCTTTAGAACCTCAGGAGCTAGCTGCCAGCAGAGCCTGTGCTGCTTATTTTAAGGGTAGATGGGGTTGGAGAGATGACTCGGCCATTAATTAATAGCACTTGCTGTTTTTCCCAACACCCATGGGGCTCACAGCTACCTGGGACTCCAGCTTCAGGAGATGCAAACAGACACATGTAAACATAATAAATCTTCAAAAGTCTGTGGTGCTAGGAATATAGCACGTAGGTCAAACACTTGCTTAGTGGCTTGGCATAGATTCCCAGCTCAGGAGAAAGAAGTCAGTTTCTCCTTTAAAAGTTTAGGTAATAAGTTTCCTTTATTTACTGGTCTTTCAGCATTTTTCGTGTGAGTATTTGGTGTAGTGATAAACTCACTCTATTCTGAAGGTGACGTAGTTTTGTTAAGTGACTTTGTAGGTGAAACTAAACAAAATTTCCCAACTGTAGAGTTACTTCATCAAGTTAAGATTCTCTATCGGATTGTCTTGGTGTGTACTTTTGTGGATTTGTCAGTTTGAGTGGCTTAGGCACAATGGGATGAGAGCAGACTTTTAAGTCATAGTGATCATAAGGAAGGCAATGACTGAGCAGGGAAATGAAAGAACAGAGACTGGGTATGGTGGCTTTTGCCTTAGGTTGTTGGACAAGGTCTTGTGAATGGAATAAGATGCGACCTAAAAACTGCAGGGCCAACAGGGCAAAGACGGGAAGGAGCATTTGGGCTGAGGAACTAGAGAGACTGGGGTGTGCCGGACTATAACAGCTTCCTTAGGTGTACGACAGAGATACTGACTGGTATTGCTCAGCACCAGGATGGGGAGTGATACTTAGTATATTTGGAACAGTGCTGTTCTGGGATTTTCTATCATGTGTGTGTGCTGCCTGATGCAGTAGCCTCATGTGAAGGTGATTAACACTTGAATCGTAACCTGCAACAGGAATTTTTGCCTTCTTGTTTGACAGAAAATAGTTAACAGATAGCTGGCTCGGTGCTGCTATCTGGAACAGAGTGTGGAGTTTTCTCCAAAGCCCTTGTTGTAACCTTATTACTGTTTTGGTGATTGTCCATTACGGCAAGTGATACTGCGAATTTACTGCAGCAAGGCTTTTAGAATAAGTGGTACTAAATTTAGACCCAGTGTTACTGAAATAGGACAGAGCCCCACTGTACAGATAACTGGTCTTACCGTGTGCAGGCTGGGAAGCTGGGAAGCACAGCGTGGGATAATGGGGTGATGAGAGTGACCTGGGCAGGTTCTAAAAGGCAAGTAGAGGAGAAATGGGAACATGGCCAGGTAGGAGTGATCTAAGGCTTGGGCAGCTGGGCATGGCGGTGCCCGCCTTCACTCCCAGCACTCAGGAAGCAGGTTGGTTTCTATGAGTTCTGGATCAGCCTGGTTTACACAGCAAGTTCCCAGACAGCGAAGCATCCTTCAGTTTATCCAGGATGCCTTCTTGGCACTGACAAGCAGTTGGTGAGAGCGACACCTTGTTTCTATGGCTAAAATGTGATACAGGTCAAGAGAATTGTGTGAAAATGAATGGTTCTGACTGTATTAAAAATGCATTCAAACTAGTACAAAAATTAGTTAATCAAGATCCCAGCTCTCATTTCCTTATGTTCTGTTGAGATGAGCTCTCACTATGCAGCTCAGGCTGGCCTGGAACTCAGTCGTCCTTCTGCCTCTTGCCTCCTGAGTACTGGGACTAAAGGCATGAGCTGTCACAACCTGTGCCTGTTGTCATTTCCTCTGGACCATCCCATAGCCACTGGCAGCTACATACCTGGGCACGTCTCAGTCATATCTTCCTGTTTTCAATATTGTCGCCAGAACACTGCACACTGTGCCTCTGAGCATCACTTAATCTACAGAGAAAGGGACTGTAGCTGTAGCATGTTTTAGGTTCCCAGGACTTTCCCTTCTAGTTAAAAAAAAAAAAGAATCTGTGGATTCTTCATATTTTCCATGGGACACTGTCCAATGTCACAGTCCTGCCTTGGTCCCACATGGGCCTCCCTATCATGCCCTCATTCTGGCACCATCTATGTCTTCCTGACTCAGAGTCTGACCGTCTGTGAAACTCGGAGCGTTCCTATTCGCCCTCAGCATCGTCAGTGTTACACCGTAGCCACAAAGATGCAGTGATGGCCTCGCAGCAGGCTCTGAATGAATGCGGAGTGCTGCTTCCTCCACCTTGAACACTGCCTCCTGCTCGCAATGCCCCGAAAGCCTCCTTTCCCTGTTTGCGCTTGTTCTTCAGCTCCATCAAATGTCAGTTCTGCAAAAAGGCTTTGTTCATCCTATTCTGTCTCTCCATGTCGTATTTTCTATGATAGTGCCTCTTTAAAAAGACATTATTTCCTTGTCATCTGCTGTGACGTGTTTCTATATTTAGACAGTAGGTGCTTATTTTCCAAACTATTCTTAAGATACCGACTTTGCTTGGTTTGGTTTGCTTGTTTTTAGAAACAGGGTATCCTGTATCCCAGGCTGACCTCAAACGAGAGACGTAGTTAAGGACGGCCTCGCACTCCTGCCTCTCCCCCGAGTGTTGAGATTGAGGGTATGTGCCACCATACTTGGTTTTGTGTGGTGCTGGGGGAATTGAGCCCAGAGCTTCATGCATGCTAAACAGGCATTCCACAAAATGAGCTACACCCCCAACCTCAAGATTTCAACCTTCAAAGCACTGATCTGATCAATCAACAAGTCATTAATTGAGCAATTAATTCCAGTGGGGGTTGGCTGCGACCCCCTCCATGAGAGGTGGTTGAGGGAAAGTTTTTCAAGGCAAATTCAAAAGCACAGCAAAGAAAGTATTTGCTGGTTCAAGTTGGAGGCGGTGCTTTATTTGGCTTGCCCCTATAGCCCCTCAGTTGAATTTAGGTTCTGAGTTCCATTTTGGTTTGTGTAGATAAGAACTATTATTAAAGAGAAAGGAAAATGTGATGAGTGGGCTCCTGAGAAGGAGCAGACACCTAATTACCCTTCTGAATTAGCCTCATTAGGAGAAGGGGATCAGGCCTGTGAGCGGACCTGACCTTCAGATGGGAAAGGAGCGGGCAACACCATACATTAGCATGCCAGGACTTTAAGAACAGAGGCTTTCCCTGAAGTCTGGAGAGGAGTGGCATGAAGAGCTGGCTTAACTTCAATAGTGATGGAAGACTTGTCAGGAACAGGATGATGGGAAAGGACTGTCAGCCTGTGGGTCATGCTCCCTCCCTGCCAAAGACCATTGGAAAACACAGATATTTACATTATGACTCATATCAGGAGCAAAATTATAGTTATGGAGTTGCAATCAAAATGATTTTATGGTTGGGGGTCACCACAACATGAGGAACTGTATTAAAGGGTAGTATTAGGAAGATTGAGAACCACTACTCTAAAACAAAGAGAAAATATCTGGCTTTTATATCACTTCAGTGGGTAATGAGAGTTTTATGCCATGGGAGTTGTCTGGTCCAGTTTATGTGACAGAGAATGGGGGAGCCAGATGATGTAGGAGGGTCATCTGTCTATGTGTTACTTTCATTGGTTAATAAAGAAACTGGCTTGGCTTTTTGATATGGCAGAATTTAGATAGGTGGAGTAGACCGAACAGAATGCTGGGAGAAAGAATCAGAGTCAGGCAGACACCATGATTCCCCTTCCCGAGATGGATGCTGGCTAGACTCATGCCAGCCACGACCTCGTGGTGGCATACAGATTATTAGATATGGTTAGTCAAGATGTGAGAGTTAGCCAATAAGAGGCTAGAACTAATGGGTCAGGTAGTGTTTAAATGAATACAGTTTCTGTCTAATTATTTCGGGTGTAAACTAGCCAGGGAGCCTGGTGGTGGGAATGCAGCCCGCTGCTCCTTCTACAGCCAGACACTGCTGCCTCCTGCGCAACCCTCATGAAGAATTCCCACTGTCACAAGCCATCAAGAGCCATTTGAAGCAGTAATCCGCTTTGTCAAAATCACTGCTGCCGCCAGTCAACTGTTTAGAACCTTCCACATCACAGATAGAGCTTAAGTTTAAAGATGTGGCTTAAGACGACAAGCCTGTTCTCCACCCTGGGCAGCTGGTAAAAAGATTATTGCCTAATTAATCTTCATATTGTGCCAACGGCAATGCTAAACGGGCTCAACCTTGAATCTGATTGTTCACAGACAGTGGGAATTCCTCAAAGGACAGATGCAGCCAGGTTTCCTCTTAAACTTACCCACCTGACCAAGGAGCCTTTTCGTTATTTTGAAGTGTAACAGGCTAAGGAATAATTGTGAAATGGTATGAGGGCATTCCCAGGGCCACATAAGCTGTGACTACAGCGCTCTTCCCAAGCGCATTGACTGGCGTCTTTGGAACAGAACCTTACATTACAACTTCTAAGTAGATACTGGCTTTTACCTCCTGTCAGGATTCCTCAGGTGCAGCATAAATGAAAACATTCATCTCTGAGAAGCAGACAGTGGCGAGGGAGGAGAGAGAGGGGAAGGGGGAATTGCATTTGTCCCGCATCGGCTTTCATGGGCTTTGTTGAGAGATGATAGAAAACCCAGACCTCAGCTGGTCAAGGATTTCATGGATACTGATAACTACCATCAGTGCAAACCGCTGTTGCCATAGATCCCTATGTCAGCAACAACAGGAGTGCAATTGTTGTCTTCCCACAGTGTCAGAACAGTCGGGGCTTCTGACTTTTCACTGGCTTGTGTGGTGCTGAGGCTCTACTGGGAAAATATGATGCCTAGAGATTTTATAGACATAGAGCCAAAGGAAATTATAAGACAAGGCACTAAGTACATTGATGGGAACATCAGGCAGGCAGGTACCACTAAGGTGGGGTCTCAGATGATATTATTAGCTTTGGGGTGGGTAGAAGTCAATGATTGCTTAGCTAATACCTTCCAAAGGTTTTGCCTGATAGCTGAAGATGTTCCCAGGGAAGGCAGGATCATTTTTGCCAGTTAGTTTCAAAGACAAAAGACTTTAAGAATGGACTCACTTAAAAGGAGACTCAAGGACAGTTTTGTTAGGGTTTGAGAGTAAAACAACAGCACAGGCAAGGTGGAGACTCCAGCGCTGCCCGAAGGAGGGAGACAGAGAAGAGGAGGAAAGTCATGCTCTCTGAGTTTGTGTGCAGGAAAGCAGACAGGCTTGGCAAGCCTGTGAACAGCTGCCTTAGGTCGGGGGCCAGTCTACAGGGACCGTGAAATGCCCAGAGCGTCAGGACAAGCAGATTTAGGATGTTGATCGGTATCCAAAAGGTGAGACAGATGGAGGAAAATGAAAAAGTTATCCTTTTCTGGTTGACTGCAGAAAGGGGACAGACTTAGCCATGAGGGTCTATAAGCAGCCACATCACAGGAGGGGCTTCCAGGGCATATAAGTGCATGTATCAGTTTTCATTTGTATCATGTTTCTTGACATTTCCAAACCAGATAGCATTTCTAAAGGGTGGTTTCCTGCCTACGTCATTGACAGGTCCATTTTAATTAACTCTTGAAGGGACAATATTATGTTTGTAGTCTTACAATCTTTTGAGCAATTGAGAATGTCATGTTGCTACCCAGGGCAGGGGTATGACTCAGATCTCATTCTTCTCACCAAAAACCATGTAATAGAAAAGGGGGGTGTGTGTCAAAAATAAAATTAATTAGTATTTGAAAAAATGACCTTAGTGGGGAGGCCCGAAAAAGTGTTTCCACATTGATGAAAGGTCAGAGACTTGGAACTTACATTTAGTCTTTCAAGGTTATTGTGCTTCTACCTCAGTCAAAGATCCCACCTAGATTTAGAACAGAGAGTTCTGCTCTCTCAAGGTTATTGTCAACAGGTGTGGCTAATTGCCAGACCTTGTATTTCAAGTATAGAGAAGTAGAAGTAAATATGCTTCTACCTCAAACAAAAGTCTATGGATCCAACTAAGTTTCAGATCCCTTATGGAGATAGCTTTGGATTCTACCCAGGGAGTGGTTTGCCTACAGAAAGTTTTGGTCTAGGGTGTGAACATGACTTGTTCTATTCTAGCAATAGAATGTTTAACTATGGATGTAGCCTGTGACCTTCAATTGATAATGTTCATTTCCTTGGATCGTGATAATGCAGTTTTTTTTTTTTGTCTTACTCCTTCCTTCGGTCAGGGGTATTTAAAGCAGGTGAAAATTAAATACAGGGAAATTTCAGTACTGTCTGGAACTCCCTCCTGATACTATTACATGTTTCCCCATTTTATTATTTTTATCTGCATCTTTGTATTTTTTTTACTATATTTCTAAACCCATGCCTCTACCCTGGCAAGAGGTATTTTTGTTGAGGCTGGTCCCTGACCTTTACCAAGGGAAAGTGATCTCTTAAGTGGGCCTCCCCAAAGCCCTGCCTACTCCATTTTGTCTGGCACGTTAAATTTTAGGGCTAGTCACTCATGATGTCTTCCCTCCTTTCGTATGGTATTTCAAGGAGGGCATTTGTGGACTTCTTTAAAATGATTGTGTTACCAGGGACATGAGAGGTATGTCCAAGGCTGGTTGGGGATCAGGAGGAGAAGTGTCCACACTCAATGATTTCTAGGCCTGTGCATGTCTAACTAGCCACCTAATTAAAGTCAGACTGAGAAAGTGGATGCGAAATTGCTACTAATGGGGCTAAAGGATCTAGATAGTCCTAGGTTCTGTAATTCAGTTTTCCCATCCAGGTCCTAACCAGTTCCAACTTTACATCACTTCCAAGGTCAGATCAGAAGCATTTGGTGTGGGAGGGATAGTGTTGCAGGAAATCCTTCTGTATATGTGTTGCTTTTATTGGTTAATGAATAAAGCTGTTTTGGCCAATGGCTTCGTCATTCTCCAAAGAGAAATATAGAAAGCAAGTAGGCAGAGTCAGGGAGATGCCATGTTGCTGCCAAAGGAGAAGGTCCTGGAACCTTTCTGGTAAGCCACAACCTTGTGACAATACACACAAGGTATTAGTGAAAATGGGTTAATTTGGGATGTAGGAGCTAGCTGGAAATATGCCTGGGTCATTGACGGAACTGTGTTGTAATTAATACAGTTTCTGTGTGATTTTTTTTCGAGTCTGGACAGCCAGGAAGCTAATGAGCAGTCTCCTATAACAGGATAGCCTTAGAGGACAGTCCTAACACTTGCCAGCCAGCCTAGTAGAATCCTTAACACAGGTATTGTTTCTTCTAGAAACTTAAGTTTACACTAATTATACAGTGTGTCCCAGAACTATTTTGCTGTTTCTTTTCCCTTGTGAATTTTAGATGGAACAAATATGTATGGGTTTCTTTTGACCTATCTGGACTATATACATGGCAGAGATTTCAATGTTCTGCTTGAAAATGAAGAGGGAATTTTCCACTCTTTGATAAACAATTTCCATTGCTGTGAGCAGGCAGGACAGAGGTTCCTATTTGGGGGCGACTGACCATTGCCAACCATTAACACCACTTTCCTTACTTTCAGACTCTCACTCCAAACCCCATCTGTATGCAGACTTCATTCGTTCCTCTTTGTCTTTCTACGTGGGAGAGAAATTGTTTGTGTATGATATGAAGCCGGAGTTGGAGGCATTTCCTTGATCCTGAATGTGTTTTGAAAATATAAACTGAAAATCACTTCAATTATGAAAATGGTTTTTTTCCCTGTTGTTGGTGTATAATGTTAAATAAGCCTTTTGGTGTTTTTACTGTGGAAACAGCTTAAATCCTGAGACTCTAAATAAACCTGCTGAGAGTAAATCATAATTGATTTTAAAGACTAGCAACGGGCTCCTAAAACACCTCACAGTAGCTGGGAAGCATACGGTTAGTTAAAGTGGGACATCCCTAGGTTAGTGGGTAGCTTCTGACTGGTCAAACTTGGGTTCTGTTCCATTATATGGACTGAGTTATCCTAAGATTGTGTGCAAACCCAAGGGGGTGGAGCAGCCTCAGGACCGTAGTCTCCCAATTAGTGGTTTTCATAATCCCCACTGACCCACCAAACTAAATATCCAGTGATTTAACTTGACTACATTTCAGACTTCCCCCACAGTCCTGGATCATAACTCACCCGTGAGCATGAACAACCTAGAACATCCTTTCTGGAACAGTCCCTCCTGAGAACGGCCAGACTGCAGGGTAAATTCTTTGATCAACTGCCCCATCCCATTGCTTGCTGACTCAATCCCTACACTGATCCTTTCCATCCTATAAAAGAAAAACCTTCCTCCAGGTACATGCAGATCTAAGGTTCCTACTGCAGTCTCTCTTCTAATTGAATTTCTTTTTTGAGTGACATCTCTCTTTACAACCTGTTTTCAACTGTTGATGGTTTTAATTCTTCAAAGGTTTCAGTATTTTATTTATTGACTGTCCATGCATATAGTATGGTGAGCGTACCATGGCATGTGTGTGTTGTCCTCTTTTTAATTGTCTGCATTTTAAACTATGGCAATTGCAATTCCCCTGCTACCAGCAGCGGCTAGGCCACAAAGCCACAGCCTGAAGAAATTCTGCTCCCTCTGGCACCAACTCTTTCAAAACTACTAAGAGAACTTATCTAAATCTCTGTCCTGCTAAAGAATTCAAGATTCAAAGGTTGAGGTAAAACCTTGCTTTCCAGAGAGGCTGAATAGAAAACAGCTCACCTAGTTTGCCTCCTTGTGTCTCCTAAGAAGTCCTCATGCTTTTTCTTACCCCTCTTTATAACCCCTTCTCCACCTGGCTCCTCCCTACTACTTCCTGTCAGCTAGTTACTGACGCAGCCTCTGGACCACAGGTGAATTTTATTTAATCAAACACATCTTTGCATCATTAAACAAATGTTTCAGAGCACAAACAAAAGTAACCCACCTTAAAGTCGCATCCTACAACATTTCCCCCTTCTTGTCTAAACAAAAAGAAAGGTTTTAACTTTAACATAATGAGACTGTACAAAATAAGAACAATTATCAAGTAAAGATTACATTAATAATGTAATGAGTTCCAGTTCATTTATGTCTGGCAAATTAAAAGATAATACCCCATTATCTATCCTATCTTACTGAATCTAAAGTTTTATACCTAATTTACTCTCTATCATAACTAAGGAAAACTGCAGTCTTCAACTATATCAAAGACCCCAGAAGGATAATATTATTTGAGTAAACAAAAAGTGCATTGAAAATGACTTCTGAAAACTCTAGAAATGACAGACATCTGACTGCCAGGACAGTCACCCAGAGTTCCCTTGCAATGTTGGGGCATCCATCTTCAGCCTACGGGCACATAGTATCTGGCAGACTTTTCCATGAAACAGGAAATTTGAAAGGCTGCCCCACCTATATTGGCAGTCATGTTCCTTTGTGTCCTACAAAATTTCTAGAATTTTCTTCTGTGAAGCAGGAACCCTGAGGAGCCATCATGCCTTTTTTAGTCTGGCAAAGTTCACTGGTCTCTTTTCTATGGGTTCTGAATGTCCAGTTTATACAACATACTATCAAGCAGTCAAAAAAAAAAAAAAGCTTTTTGCCCAAATGGCTAATCTTTCCACAATGACAGCAAACTCCATAAAGAGTTTCTTCAATGCCCATCATTTCCCAAGTAAATTTGTGCTGCCAGGAGCAGATGTATCTCATTGCCTTGAAAAACCCTCAATTAAAAAAAAAAAAACAAAAACATGTAAGCTATTGTATTCTGTAGGTCTTTGAAAGGCTTGAAGATCATCTATCTATTTATCTAAAATATATCTCTATATTATAGAAAGCATACCTGGCATATCTATAAATTTGGTTGTTATAGATGACTAACTACTTACCTGTGTTTCTTGATTATCCTAAATAGTTTATAATAATAGTTTTCAATAACTAGAATTTTACCTTACATTTTTAAATGAACTGCATAGGTATAATACCTTAAACGAGAGCAAAAACACATATAAAATATGTTGTAGCAAAAATAACCTTAAATTGGTGTCAATATACAAAATCTTTTAAACTAGAGTAGAAGCATATATACAGTGTGTTGTAGCAAAAATTACCTTAAATTTGTATCAATATACAAAAGTCCATTAAACAAGAGTAAAAACATATATACAGTATAACAAAATAACAAAATTGACTTTGAATTTGTATCCATATACCAAAATCATTGCAAATGAGAAATATCTGAGGTTAATAGTTGTCTTTTTATCCTATATTCCTATGTTCCTCTAAATATAAAAACATCCATGACCCACAAAATAACCAAAGATCACCCATACCCCCCTTTCCCTTTGGAATGTGAATGTTGTATTCTCTAGACTGCTTCCTGCTGAATGTATTTTTAGGGCAAAGTAATTTTAGGATCCCAAAAAGAAAATTTGAGATAATGGCCATGTTCTAGGAAGATCAGTTATCACCTTTGTTGATAGATATCACCTGTCAAGTTTCAGGAGGTCTCCCCTGATCAAACCAGATCCAAATCAACCTGGAACAAATCCATAGCCTCTTGTTTCCTGTGGAAACAAAAACAAAACCCCTTCTCCAAAGTATTTTTGATTTCCATTTGACAAATACTTTTTTTTGATTTTTTAAAAATTAGTTATTCTTAAAATATCTAGGTTGGTTTGTTCCCACAGTCCCTCTTTGGACTCTTAGGTCTCTTAGAGGCTGTTCTTTGCTTTTCAACAATCAAGAAATTCAAAATCAATACAATACTATACAGGATCCAAACTCCCTGTATGCTCCCCACTTTTACATGACTTTTTTCTTTTCCATTACTTTTACTGTCTCTTTAAAGCTTTATTATTTTTAATCTACTTATTTCTTTCTACAACTACTTATACCCATTTTCTTTCTTTCTTAAGACCACACACAATGTAAAACACACTGGAACCTGTTAGAGGTCTTTTCCCATCTGGACCTCTTTTGCTGCATATCTTTTAGCCTTTTTTTTTTCTGTACACACAAACTTTAAACTATTAAGCTACTACAAGTGGATCCTCTGTGTACTCTATAGGCTGGCTCCACCCACACTCGGGTTGGGTCCATGAAAACCAAGCCTAAAGCTAGCACCCTAGTCGGAAGTGCATGACCAGGAACTGCATTTGACCTTTCTAGAGCTCTAGAATGCTGATGTTTGTGCTGTGGCAGGCATTTTTACTTTGTTTTTTGTTCTTACTTAATGTTCTAGGTGTTCAAGGGCTCACTGACCAGCAGAAACTCTCTGGCCAGAAACCCTTAAAAGGAGCCATATCCCTTTTGTTGTTGTTGTTGTTTTCAGAGTTCTCAGGCTCTAGATGGATATTCGAGCCCCACATTGGGCACCAAAATATTGCGCAATGTTTTTATTCTTTTGGTGTTTTGGGGGGCCCTTCACCCAGTTCCCAAGTAAATCACATACGTGGAGGTTTATTATTACTTATAAATGTCCCACCTTAGCTTGACTTGTTTCTAGCCAACTTATTGTATGTTATCCCAACTACCTTTTTCTTCTGGGCTTTTATCTTTCTCTATTTCTGTACACCTTTCTTTCCTTCTTACTCTGTGACTGACTGGGTGACTGGGTGGCTGGCCCCTGAGGTCCTCCTCTCCTTGTTCTCTTCTTCCTCATTCTACTTCCTCCCAGATCTCTCCTTGTGTTTACATTCTCTGCCAAGGATATAGGTGAGGCTATAGCCTTGCTCCTGCCTCACTATTGGTCATTCATCTCTTTATTAGACCATCAGGTGTTTAGATAGGCAAAGACCCGTAGCTTCACGGTTAACCAAATGCAGCATAAACCAAAGTAACACACCTTAAAATAATATTCTACAACATGTGTGGAAGTCAGAGGACAGAGGCAGTTGCTGAAGTCAGCTTTCTCCTTCCATGTGGCTTCCAGACACTGGGCTCCAGTGGTTAGGCTTAGCAGAAAATGCCTTTTCCTGCTGAGCAATCTCCTGCCATTAGTTTAGGGTTTAAAGAATTCCCTTCATGTCCATGTTCTTCAGAGAGACTGGGGGAGTCCTTCCAGAGGTGAGGGAAATGGTGCTTGGGGGAGGGGCCATTGCATTTCCTCAGGCATGAAATTTCCCTGCCTCTTCTCATACACTTACCGTGTGGACAGATAAGAGCACTTCCTTTCCAGACCTGGTGCTACTGACTCCATGGTAATTACTGCCCTGTCTGTCTTTGTTCAGCAACCCCCCAAACCCAACAGGGATTCTGGAAGCAGACCTCGAAACCCCACAGAGCAGTAACATCATAAGCCAGAAGAAGCTGGTTCCCCAAATCACTGCTTCCGGAAGAAACACCCAAGCAAGATACTTGGGTTGGATTTGTTTCAGCAAGGTCCTCCCTGACTAGTAGAAACTCTTTCTCCTGACCTAAGCTGGAGAAAGCCTCATGGAAGGTTATTGGGGGGACAGAGGACCCGGTCTGAAGCTATGCAAAATTTCCTCAAAGATCACCCTGTGGTAGATCCTCTCTGGACCTGGGTATGGCCCCTGAATCTCATCCTGCACATTCAGGCCCCAAGTGTACCCTGGGAAACTCTGGCACTTCTGTGCCCTCTGTAAGTGGGTGCTGAGGTGGTCTATCTAGCTCTCAAGTAGGAGTTTCAACTAAGTAAATCCACCTACCTACATGCCCAGGCCCCATGGGTGGAGTGGAAGAATTGAGTTACTTCCTTGACTTCAGGAAGCACAGATTCATGAGAAAAAGTCCCCCAACATGGATGAGTGGTCAGAAACGGTGAGCCAAAAGTCAAAAAGTCACAAGCATCCATTTAATTTCACCTTCTACACTCCTGAAGTAGGACATTTATTATCAATAGATACTACAGAGCACTCTGGGCCAGGCTCTTTCCCAGTCTACATCTCCGCACGTTCCTACAAGAAGGATGCTTTCAGCCTCTGCTTTCTGAAAACCTGCAGGCTGAAAACAACCGAGAGCTTTGCTCAAGGTCAGACAGCTGTACCTGGGCCAACCTCAAGGCCTGTGGAAGAGCCCTCCCTCCCGGCATGGAGCATGCCTGCTTCAGAGGGAATCCAGCACTGGAAAGAGAAAGACAGGTGAGAAAGATTCATTTTGTTAGACTGTCAGCTAGACGCTGAGTTTAGTGTTCTGTCTCTTATTAGGGTTCCAATCATGTTTTGGCTCTTAGCCTCCTGCCTGTGGAATTTTTGAAGGCCCTGGAGCCTTTAGGAAGTAGAGTCTGACTGGGGAAAATGGGTCAGTGGGTCCAGGTTGTTGAAGATGGCCCCGTCTGGTCTAGGGATCTCTGCTTCCTTATATTTCAAGGCACAAGGAGCCCCTGCCACCTGCTCCTGACACAGTGAACTCCCCCTTGTCTACCATTATGACGGACTGGAATATTTCTGAACTCTGAGCCACAAACGCCCCCTCCCTCTTGGTTGTTTCTGTCGGGTGTTTTGGACACAGCGGCACACACACGAATTTGCTCTCCTCTCACGCTCACACTCCTCTCCATTCCATAGTTTCAGCTGCCTTTCCCCTCCCCAACCTGGCAGAATCTCACCCTTAACTTCTTGTCAACCGCCCTTCAGTAAACTATGAGCTGATAATGGCCTGGTCCTTTGGAAATCATAGCACTATTGATCCGGGTACAGACTATGAGGACATTTGTTTTAGTCATCCTAATAAGGACCCGGAACTTCTTCCCTCCTATTTGCCTCAGTTCAACAATCAAGTCAAATCATAAAACCAAGCCCCCACCAGTAGATGGGATGTAGTCACTACCTACCTTAGGGACAGAAGATGGGCCTAGAGTGGGCCTGGGCTGAGTGTGTTTGCTAGCCTGGTTTGGCTCTGGCATGGCCTTTCTACAGAAAGAAATCACCTGCCAAATTACTTCAGCTTTGTGTGTCACCGAGATTATTGTCCCAACAATACTCCTGCCCATGGGCACTGAATGGTATTCTGGATGCTGAGTATAAAATAATGAAGATGAACTCACTTTCCATGGACAGCTTAGAGTCTGTGGGAACAGACTGCAGAGCAGTCAGGTGGAGGGAGACTCACGGGCGTTCCTACGGTTAGTGCGCACTGTGAAGTCAGCCGAGGCAGTTTAAAAGAACAGAAGTTTGGTTTTGGAGGAAGCAGGAGTCTCTCTGAAGAAGTGAGTTTTTAATATAACGAAATTAGATCACTTGGTAGAAGTCACACCTGACTGGAATCTTTTCAAACTGACTCTTAAGCTTTATTAGATATACAACTCAGCATTAAAAAAAACCCAGCTTCTTAGCTTGTAATATGTTTAAAAGTCTTATCGGCGCCTCTTCCCCAAAGGCTCAGCCATTTCTCCAAAACTTCTTGTTGTTTTCCGTGGGTATCTTAGTTACTGTTCTATTGCTCTGAGGAGATGCCATGGGGCTCACAGATTCCAGAAGACAGAGTCCGTGGTCATCATGGCAGGGTGTGGAACAGCAGGTGGTCAGGTGTGGTGCTGGAGCTGGAGCTAAGAGTTTAAGTTGGAGGCCGAGAAAGAACTAACTGGGAATGGCATGGTCCTTTGAAACCTCAAAGCCAACCCCAGTGACAGACCTCCTCCAACCAACAAGGGCATAATCCTTTCCAAACAGTTCCACAAACTGAACCAAACATTCAAACATGTGAGCCTATAGGGACTAGTCTAATCTAAACCATCGTAGTGGGAAATGATATTTAAAGACAACACTCTTGATTCTAGTTCTATGCCCTTTAAATGAATAGAACGATAAATATGTACATTCAGATATAGATATAGATAATAGATATAGATATTCTTTCCCCATGGAGATAAAACACTGTGAGTTGGTATCAAGACAAGCACACTTAAATTCAATTCAGAACCACAACGTTTTCCATTAATCTCTCCAGTCTCACACCAATATCATCTCTCTCCTACGTTAAAATTTCTGCTTCCCACAGCCGGTGAGCTGGTTCAGTCTGTGAAGTGTTTGCCACACAAGCATGAGGTCCTGAGTTCAAGCCCCAGCACCCATGATATAAAACCAGGAGTTACAGTGTGTCCTTCAATCCCAGTGCTGGGGAGATATTAATGGGAGAATCCCTGGGCCCCTCTAGGAGGTGATCTAGCCAGGCAGTGAGCTCCAGGTTCAGTGAGAAACCCCATCTCAAGAAATAGGGTGGAGAGATATTGACAAAGACCTGACCTTAACCTCTGGCCTCCACGTGTATGTTCAAACACCTTGACATGCACACATATACACATACAAACACACAAATTCTGCTTCACAGTAGCATCAGGACCACATACTTTCCTCTCCTTGAGATAGCACACACAAACATAGAATAATGGTATCAATCTGGCATTCCAGGATTAATAAAAGTGGTTTGAAATTGTTAGCACATATCAAATCTCTTTGTTTTATAAGGTGTTTGGAATAGAGCTTACTTTTGCTTGACTAGACAATCTGAAGTTCTATTTAGTTTTATAGGTTAGGTACGCCCATTTATTTTTAGTGATATGATTTATATATTCCACCTCATATTCTTTTACTGTGGCTCTTAGCTTGTGTGTTCTCTCAGATGTATTTTCTGTGGTTAAAAGGTTTATATTTTGAGGCTGGAGAGATGGCTCAGTGGTTAGGCACACTTGCTACTTGCAGGTCATTCTTCAGTGACAGATTCCTGAAAGCAGGGATGAGGAAATAAAGAATACGAGGAAGCTGGGGTCAGGAAGTCTTGCACAAGCTACGTCTTATGCCAAGCAAGTTTGTTAAGAAGTGCATCAACTTGTAGACAGTTTGCAGAGCAAGATGGGACAGAGTCTGCAAAAAGTTACCATACAATGGGCAAAACTCAGCAGGAAGCTAACCAAACAATGGCATAAGGGAACAGTATAACACAGAACCAGTATGCGGTGGCTTTTGGTGGTGGCTTTGGTGGTGGGGAAGCAGTGGGTTCTCAGGATCCAAAGCCACTGCGGCTCCGTCAAGACCTTGGCCCCAGGCCATTGCTGGCCTTGCCAAATGTAGTCCTGGTTTTAGGTGAAGGACTATGTTTCTTCTCCAGACATCAGAACCTCAGGGAAGGTCCTGGATTGGCCTTTGCCTTCAACAGCTGCTCTCAAGAGAACCCAAGTTCAAGTCCTAGCACTGGCGAACTTCCACTCCAGTGCATCTGATGCACTCTTCCAGCACCTGTGTGCACCTTCACTCTGCACATGCACACATACAAACATGTATACACATAAATAATACATACAACAAATCTTGTACCAAAAAAAAGGTTTATACTTTTGACCGAGTACCCATTTTTTGTTATTGTTTTTACTTTTAATTGCATTTATTTTATCCTGGACTTTTTCCATGCCTTAATAAGGTTTTTGTTTCTTTGGTAACATCTTTTCATCTGCACAGCCTCCTCTTCTGACTTAGGAAGAGTTTGTTTTCAGTGAGGATCTTCTCAATGTGGCAGGGGGAGCTCCTGTATGGATTAACCCAACCGCAAGCTGTGTAAGTCTGACAGCATAGCTTAGGTGCTTTCTTCCCCTGGGTACGCTCAACAACTAGAGAACCTACATCTAGACCCTTAGGCTTTCTGCATCTTAAAGTGTATGCAGCAAAAACACAGCTCTCTTTTCAGACACACCACCAATCCTGTGTCCAGTCCCACTGAGCTTTGTAATAACCCTTCTGTACACTGTGAAAATGTGCTGCTCTTGCTGCTAATAAAACTCTGATTGACCAATACCTAGGCATGATTTTCATGGCAGCGAGAATGCTGGGATGAAGAAGGGTGGAGTCTGAGGAGTCTCGAGCCAGACATGGAAGAAGCAACATGAGAAGTTTATAAATGAGGCAAATGAACCTCAGGGCAGTGCATAGATGAATAGAGATGGCTTAATTTAAGCTGTAAGAGCTAGTTAAAAACCAGCCTAAGCTATTGGCTGAACATTTATAATTAATAGTAAATCTCTGAGTGGCTATTTGGGGGTGGCTGCCAGGACACAGAAAAGTCCATTACACTGCTGTTTGGGCTGCATGCATCTACCGGGTCTACCATTAAAGTGCTGAAATGGCCCATGTGACTGCTTTAAAATGATGTCTTGTGGATACTTGGTGGCTTGAAAGAAGGGAGTGGTACTACTAGAAGGTGTGGCTTTGTTGGAGTAGGCGTGGCCTTGTTGGAGGAAGTGTGTCACTGTAGGTCTCTTATGCTCAAGCTATACCCAGTGTCTCAGTCCATTTCCTGCTGCCTTCTGATCAAGATATAGCCAGCACCATGTCTGCCTACATGCTTCCCACCATGATGATACTGAACTGAACCTCTGAACTGTAAGCCACCACCTTAATTAACTACTTTCCTTTATAAGAGTTGCCGTGGTCATGGTGTCTCTTCACGGCAAAAGAAACCCTACCTAAGACAGTACCCTGATGGCCTGATCAGTTCTGTGGGTGTTCTTAGGGTGAACTCAAAGACATGGACCTCTTGATGGGCATGATTTTGTAGGATTTCCTGGGTCAAAAGCGTAGCAAACTGTTCTCACAGGTCACGTGAGGCTGCTTACAGGAAGAGAAGGTGATTATCCTATTGTATGTTATGTTCACTTTATTTATGAGATTTTTGTCCCTCTTTTTGAATCTTACTCACCAATTCCTCATTTTAAGCTATATGATAGTAGCAAGTGATTTTTTTCTTTTCTCCTCCTCCTGTACCCTTCCAAGCATATTATTCTAAATAATAGTATTTTTCTCATGGGGCTTTGCTACTTCTCACTGGCTCTCCATATTTCAGTACTGGCTCATTTTATGTCAACTTGACACTAACTAGAGTCATTCGAGTCAATTAATAAAATGTCTTCATAAAACTGGACTGTAGGTAAGTCTGTAGGGCATTTTCTTAGTTAGTGTTTGGTGAGGGATGACCTAAACCATTGTGGGTAGTGCCATCCCTGGACTGGTGGTCCTGGGTTCTACAAGAAAGCAAACTGAGCAAGTCATGAGGAGCAAGCCAGTAAGCAGTATCCCTCCATGGCCTCTGCATCAGCTCCTGCCTCCAGGTTCCTGCCCAGTTTGAGTTCCTGCTTTGGCCTCCCTCATTGGACTATGACTTGGGATATATAAGTCAGATAAACTATTTCCTCTGCATATTGATTTTTGTCATAGTGCTTCATCTCAGCAATATTAACCATAACTAAGACAACCTGTGTACACATCATCAACAACATAAAATCTACTGTTTGTTATGATTTATGGTGTGTAGGTGACCCTGGCAAGTCCCACTGCAGACAGAAGAGGCCACAGAGGGTGGGAGATAGGCAGATATGCCATGCAGAGGGAGCTTAGGTATATAGAGCTTATTCAGTGGGTGTTGGGAAGATATAAAGGTGGAGGGGTTATGGAGGGGAGAGAGACAGAGACAGAGAAAGAGGAAAGGGGAGGAGGAGAAGGCAGAGGCTGTCTCTTCAGAAGAAAAAGGGACAGAGAGAAAAAGAAGAGGAGGCAGGAGACCAACTTGCCTTGGGAGGAAAGGGAAGATTGAGAGTGGGTGGAGCTTGTCTCTTAAAGGGACAGGGTACCCAGGTGACAGGGCAGGCCAGCGTAATTGTAACACTGCCTCCCATATTTCCACCTTAAGTTCCTTAAGTAAACATATACTGCCCCAGAGTCCTCATTCCCATTCCCCACTGATCATTTCAATTGTCTAAAACCTGTTCTTAAACCAGTTCCTTAAATTGTAACCTACCCAGAACAAAGGGGACTCTGTTCTTTAAGGTCATTTAGTATGGGGGGATAGTCCTGGCCACATTTGCGGTTTCATTCTCTGCTCCTTGCCTTCGGCAATGAACCATGGCTACACAAAGTTTGATGGTGGACTTGGGTTCTTTCCTTTTAACTGTGGTCACTGCGTAACTTGGTCCATGATGCTGCTTTGGCAAGTTTGAGAGCTGGGGCTCCAGCACATTCCGCTAGATCAGGGCTGTGATGGGGAGGGCATGTAACCTCTTCAGGCCTCTGCCACGGAAGGGGTCAAACACCCCACAGGATTCCTAGGTGAACACAAATATCGGAGGTGTTGGGGGGGGGAACTTATTCTATAGAGAGAAAAAGCTTTGGAATTTTAGGAGCCATGGGGGCTAGGGAATGACTTGCTTTTAAACAACTGATGACTAATGTCTTAATAACTTTATGAACTTCCTTTGGGATTGGAAATAACATCAACGGGCATCTAGTTCAACAGGGAAAGGAGATGGCAAGCCCCATTGTTGGTTTTTACAGTGTGTTTCTCTATACTTTTTGCCCTTACTGCTTCCAATTCTCGTCCTTCTCCACACACAGAAAAGATATCCTAATTAACCCAGTCCATGAATTCTTTAAATAATGCTGATCAAATGATCAATACCTAATCAGCCTTGTCAATTCTTTTGACAGACCCATTAACTAATGAAGAGGTCCTGCTAGCCTGAAGAGTGGCCAGCTAGCCACAAGAAGCATGTTTACTAGATTCTCTCTTCCTCCTGGGATTTCTTCCCAGTTATCCAAGCTTCCAGTCCAAGCGCTCAGATCACTCTCCCCGAAGACAAACAACAAGAATAATCACAAAAGTGGCCGCTTGTTCACCTTGTCTGGGGGGAAAAAAGACGCCTGTATCTGGGGACTGACAGCAGCCACCACCACTTCAGCCTGGCTTCCAGACTGTTGAAGCAACTGAGAGTGATCTTTCCTGAGGCCCATACTTCAGGAAGAAGAGGCAAGGACATGTTTAAACCATCCTGAGGGGTGGCAGCCCCTCACCCCTCATACTATGGGGATTAATCTGCTCAACGTGTAGACTCCAGGGAGATTGACTGCTGCTTGTGGCCTCTTCACACACTCAGTCCCGTGGTCCTGCTAAGGTCATTGTATCTCTCCTACTTAGTTGTTCCGTGCTGAAGCAAAACGTTGTGGTGGCAGAATTGTCGACGAGGAGGCTGCTTATGTTGGCAGCAGCTGAAAATCAGAGAGTCACAAGATGGAACCAGGGACATGACGCCACCCTCCCAGAGGCCTGTTTCCTCCAACCAGGTTCCACCTCTCAGTATCTGCCAATAATGACATCACGCTAAGAATTCATCAATGACTTAATCCACTGAGTAGGTCCGAGCCCTGATAACCCGGTCACCTGTCCATGGTTGAATCCAACACGAGGGAAAGAAGCCTTTAACATGTGAGCCCAAACCATAGCATCCCTATCTGGCCCATGTGTTAGCCTCAGGGTAGTAGAGTAGTTTCTGTTTTCCCGTTCTTCAGTTTCCCGTAGAGAAGCCCTGGGCTCTCCTTGGTCTCCTCAGTTCTTCTTCGCCCTGTGTTATAGGAACCTGGAAAAGTTACAGAGTCCGGCGGGGTTTCGTTTGTCCACTGGCACTTCTGAAAGTGAGGACCCCAGGAATGATCATGTCATCACAGATGGGACGGGACAGGGCACCCTTCAGTTTTGCCCTTTTTCCTGGGACACAGATCATCTCTTTCACTTCCTGAGCAACTATGATTTGGTTAGTTCTTTTCTTCTCCGGCTTCTGTCTAGTTTATAGAATCCATTGTCATCCTCTCTCTCTCTCTCTCTCTCTCTCTCTCTCTCTCTCTCTCTCTCTCTCTTTCAGCTGCCTCAGGCTTCAGGGATTCCCCAACACTGCCAGTGAAGGCAAAATGAAACCCTGCTTTTGAGTGGGCAGTCGGGGTCAGCAGTTTGGGCGGCAGAGCTGAGACAGCTCGGTGACCTGGCCAGCCCATCTCCTGGGTCTCTCCACCCAGGCAGTGCATCAGAATCAGGACTGCAAATCTTTGCATCTCTCATCCCCAAAGGGGTGGGGTTGGAAGTAAATAAGAACCCTCATGAATGGGAGCAGGGGAGGAAAGGAAGCAGCCTGTCTCCCACCATGTATACACCAAGGAAAGGCCACATGAGGACACAAACGGAGCTGAGCACTGCCCTCCCCAGACCCTGACAAAGCCAACATTTTGGTCCTGGACTTCCAGCTTCTAGAATCCTGAGAGACAGATGTCTATTGCTTAAGCTGTCCAAACTGCAACATTTTGTCATCCTAGCCTGAGCTGGCTAGATAAGCGAGGCAGCCTTCAATTTTCTTTGTGTTTGTTCTATATATCACATATCTCTGTGTGAAAACTGAAGGAATAAAATGGAGTGGGCAAAATAGTGGGGAGTCAGGAAAAAAACTGGCCAACCCCCGTTTAGGCTGAAAATCAGGAAAACCACAGCCTAAAATATCCCTCTGCAGCTTCCAGATATCAGCCCCCTCTGGTTCGAAGGAGAGTCATTGGCATTGTGTGACCCCCCAAACGCTGGTGAAGGCAGGCAGGACCCAGGCTCCCCCTGAGGAATCCCATTTTGTCACTAGCCCAGGAAGTGCAAACCATGTTCCAGGGCATTGCAGCCTTGCCTGCCCTGAGGCCTTCTCGGAGTCTGAGGGGTTTCTACTGGGAGTCAAGTGGGAGGGATACACCTAAGGGCCTCAGCAGCAGCTGTACACGTGATATATATGGGGTTTGTTTATTACAGTGGCTGGCAGGCGGTGGTCCAGCTAATCCAACATTGGCTGTCTCCTGACAGGAACTCCAAAAGTCCAATTGCTGTTCATTCCACAAGGCTGGATGTCTCAGCTGATCGCCAGTCTATGCCGGAATTTGGAAGAAGGAGGTTCTCATACCAGTAAAAGTGTGGACTTCTAAAGAGAGCGAGGACAAAGAGGCAAAGAGCAGATGCTCCTTCCTTCCTTGTCCTTTATGTAGGCTGCCACCAGAAGGTGTAGCCCAGATTAAAGCTGGATCTCCCCAACTCAAATAATCCAGTTAACTGAACCTCACCAAAAGGTATACTGAGCTGCTTGGGTTTTTAGTTCATTCCAGATATAATCAAGTTGGCAACTAAGGATAGCCATCACATTGGGCCGTCATCTCAGGAGTTAGAAACAGGTGGATCCTGGAAGTTGGCTGGCCAGCCAGCCTAGCCAGTATGGCAAGCTTCCAGTTCAGTGAGACGCCGTGTCTCAAGGGAGTAAGATGAGAAAGGATGGGGGAGATGAAGGAGGAAGACATCAGCATCTGCCAGGCACCAACTCTGCTCTCCAAAAGTCCCTGCTTCTTCTCATACACTTTGGGTTATAGCATTTTCTCCTCCCCATGCGGTCCATGAAGTCCCATGCTCTGGTCTCCCCTGCTTCTTTCCTAGACAGACTTCCCTCCAGCAGCCTGCCCTCCCCTGTTCCGAGATGCTTTCCTTGCCTCTCTGTTTTCCTACACACCACCCTTACTTGGCAGCCCTTCTCTGTTAATCCTTATTCTTCAAGCTGGGTGGCAGCCAAGAAGCCTCTGGGATCACTACCCCTGCCTACTTAGATTATGCCAGTTTTCTGTCCTGTTAGCGCATTTGTGACATTTCTGATGTGTTTCATTTACGTGCTTGAGAATGAGCAACTGGCGAAGTACAGGGGTCTGTGAGTGAATTTTCTGCTGTGTTGGTGGGTTTCTATTTCTCCCCGCCTTGTGGTGTGTGTGTGTGTGTGTGTGTGTGTGTGTGTGTGTGTGTGTGTGTGATGTGTATGTGCTGGGGAGGAATGCTTGCACATGGCACTTGTTTGGTGGTCAAAGAACAACTTTGTGGAGCCAGTTCTTCCCTTTTACCTTTACACGGGTTCTTGGAAATGGAGACTTTTTCTTTTTCCGGCTACCCGGACCTGAATAATCACACAAAAACTGTGTTACATTACAATTACAACACTGTTTGGCCAATGGCTTAGGTGTATTTCTAGCTAGCTCTTATATCTTAAATTAACCCATTTATATTAATCTGTGTATCACCACGAGGCTGTGACTTACCAGAAAGGTTCTGGCATCCTGCTCCAGCAGTTACATGGTGTCTGCCTGACTCCGCCTTCTTTCTTCCTGCATTCAGTTTAGTCCCACCCCCTCCCCATCCCCCCACTCCCCACCCCACCTAGCTCCATTCTGTCCTGCTATAGGCCAAAGCTGTTTCTTTATTAACCAATGGCAATAAAACATTAATAGCATAAAGAGGGGAACCCCACGTCAGGCTCTAGGATAGAACTCTAGTGTCAGCCTTGTGTATTGAGGGCTTTGCCCACTAAGCCATCTTGCCAGTCACGCTTGTGTGGTTTTTGAGACAAGGCCACGTGCGGCCCAGATTAGTCTTGAACTCACTGCATAGCTGAGGATAATCTTCAGCTGTGTCCTCCTGCCGCTGCCCCGACCCCATACTGCTTTATTAAAGCTGTACTACTGTGCATGGGAAGATCTACTTTTCAGTCAGCTGGAAGAGGGATAGTTGGGAGAAAGGTGACGGGAACTCACCTCTCCCTGGGGTACTGGGCACATGTGTGTTAGGCTGTAAAGGCACTCCTTTTTTTAAAAAAAATGGTTTATTGAGATGGGGTTTCTCTGCGTGTAGCTCTGACTGTCCTGGAACTCGTTCAGTAAACCAGGCTGATCTCAAACTCACAGAGATCCCCCTACCTCTGCCTCCCAAGTGCTGGGATTAAAGGTGTGTGCCACCATCACCCAGCTGTGAAAGCACTCTCAATCACTGTGAGTATTAATAATAAATTCTTTAAGTTTTTATTGTAAGTACTTCTTGCCCATTTCCCATGAACAGGTGAAGGTGTGGGGGGAGGAGTAACTCAACTCTCCTTGACAGGTGTTGATTCCCTGTTGCCCTGGCTGCTTGAGCAGAGAATGGTCAAGGACAGACTATCTTCATATCGGCATCAGCTACCCTGGGTACCCGACAGATGCCTTGAGGAAACTACAAAATCTTGTCTGGTTCCCAGGGGGTACATGACTGCACGGAAGACTCTTAACCTGTTTGGAATATGTGTTGGAACACATGTTTGCTATCATACGCCAACTCTAGATGACCCTGCAACCTTTCTATGGGCATCATAGAAATTTTGTATGGAGTTCACTTTCTTTATGACAAAAGTTAGCCATGTGAACAAAGAAACTGCCCTTGCTGACTGAATACTGCCCAAACTGGACCAGCAGGATGCAAAAAAGGGTGACTGCCAAGCGTTGCCAAGACAAGGTAGGACATTTCTTCAAAATTCCCTGCTTTTCAGAAATGTCTGTCAGTTACACTACGCCTATAGGCCACAGATGGATCTCCCAACATCACAGAAAAACTTTGGGTGACTGTCCAGGCAGCCAGATGTCCCCGTCATTAGGTAATATTACACCCTTCTGGGGTCTTTGATGGAGTTAAAGACTAAATAGCTAGATTTAAAGTTTTCCTTAGTTATGAGAAAAGGTAAATTAGGTATAAAACTATGTCTTGTGAGCTAAGATAAATAATAATATAGTATTTTCTCCAATTTTGCCAAATACAAATGAACTGAATATTATAACTGTAACCCTTATTTGATAACTGTTTTTGTTGCTTATAATTTTACTATGTTAAATTAGACAAAAGGGGGAATGCTGCAGAACGATCTTTGTATACTTTAAATATGTATTACTCTCATTGATTAATACAGAGCTGTGGGCTATAGCTGATTAGGAAGAGATTGGGCAGGAGAGCCAGACTAGAAGGATACTAGAAGGTGATGTCTCAGGGTCTCAGGAGTCGTGTGCAAGATGCAGAGGAAGCAGATGATATCACATGCCATACTAAGATAAGGTACTGATAAGATAAGAGTATGGATTAATTAAGTTATAAGAGCTAATAAAAAATGAGCCTAAGTTATTGGCCAAGCTTTCATAATTAATAAGAAGTTTCTGTGTCATTATTTGGGAGCTGACTTTCAGGACAGAAAAGCCCACCTATACATCTGTGGAAGGACACCTCAATTGGGAATTCTAGCTGATTTCCTCAACTTCCCCAGTCATTTCTGCTGGGTGCTGTGAACCCCTGATTTGTTGTCATCTCTATTATTTGTTCTTTCTTGAAAATCTTTCTCCTTATGTGGCACTCAGCTCTGCATTGGGACTCTATGTATTGGGAACTATAGCTGAATGTCTTAAAGGGACTTCCTCTTTTGGTTTTTACTGACTGTTTTGAGTACCTGATATGATGATGTGTTGCTATATGCCTGCCTGTCTGCCTACCTGTCTGTCTGCCTGTCTGTCTGTCTATCTCTCTCTATCTCTCTCTCTCTCTTTCTCTCTCTATCTATCTATCATCTATCTCTTGCTAATTTTTGTTTTTACTTTTGCTTGCTATATAGTTAATAAACTCACTCATCTAAAACTCAAAGTATGTCTGTCATAGATCATTCTCCAGGCCATCCAGAATGCCCAGCAGTGCCCTCTGGTGTGCCTGTCTCTGTATCACTTGTGGACTCTAACTCAGATGGAGAAGAGTCTTCAGGGTGCCAGCACACCTTACCCACTCCAGCGAAAATCAAGCCTTCTTCCCCAGAAGGCCCCACATCTCATGCGGCTAGTAAAGAAACATGGGACTTACTATTTGGTACTTGAGTGACATGGATTGTTTTCTACACATCCTAGGAGATGCTGGCTTCTCTGTCCCTTTCTGGACTGGGCGTGGCTATAAAAGGAGCCCACATATCAAAAGCAAGACCCTAATCTTGGCGATCCCTGCTAGTCTTTTGGCTCCAGTTTGGTAAAATGACCTTATCAATATTAGCAAAGTCAAGAGAGGCAACCCAAGGCTCATGTGGTGAGGACAGCTTCCCACTTCACAGGTAGCACCCCCACCCCACTGGGGAGCAGCTCCCAGGCAGAGGGAATCTACACTGGCTCTTGTGGGAATCTTCTCTCCTTTTTGTCCTTCCCAGGGAGTTCGCCAGGAGAGAAGGGCAAGAGCGACAACAGGAGGACTGGGACATTCTCCAAAGCTTTGTTTGAGCCCCTGAAGGTTGTCAAGGGCATTTTGTTTCCCCCTTAAAGAAGAAAAGTTAAAAGCCCAAGAGAGCTCTCTTTTGTGAAGGAAACTGAATTTTCTCTTAAGTACTGTCAAGGTGAATTATAGTTTTGCACAAAAATGGTTGAAACCTCAGTCCTCAGCCAGGGTTTTAGCGAACCAGGGTTTCAAGGGGAAGGGGGGAGTTGTCCTTGGGTGTCAGAGGCAACCTGTGGTGGCCTGCACACCTCTCCTCTCCCCCAGGGTCCGGCCAGCAAGCGCTACTTCTGCAGCAGCTGCTGTCCTCTGCAGCCATGCGGCCAGGGTGACAACTGAGAATCCGTGGACTCACCTTTGTATTTGCCGATCCCCTTCTCTTGGTTATTCCTATTAGTCAATCGGTGTCACTGAGTCGTGAACATACTAGGAGCTGGGCTCTCTTCAGCCATGGTGCTTTTCTGGAGTCTCTACTCTGTGTAGAAAGTCACTGGCAGACTGCAGTCTCCATTTCCCAGATAGTGCTGGGAGGTCCCTGAAGTCACCAGCCACGATAAATTCCCTCTATCGTGTCTGTGGGAATAGGCCATAAGTGGGAAGAGAATTGGAGTTCCTGGAGTTCCCACAGTCTCCCCAGCACTGTGAGAAGAGATTGGACCTGCTTGCCTGTCTGGAGTCTACGTGGCATGCCCTCTGGTGATGAGTACGCCATGGACAGTGTTGTTCGGCCATAAGATGTGCAGAGCGAGTCATGTTCCTGGAAATCCCACTATCTTCCTTGGGCTCTTGCTCCTGCCTCATGATTCTTACTCTGTCTGTGCCCCAGGCTGGTGTCTTCTCAGGCCTCAACCACAGCCACAGCAAGAGGTAAAGGCAGCCTCTCCCTGGGCCCCAAGGTGCCCCATCACCCTGCTCTCTTGTCCCCTCTCCCTTCCTCTCAGTGCCTTGACTTTCCATGGCCTTCAGATTTGATATATTGAGTATCCCCAAAGGATATTTGTGCTGACATTGAATATGCTGCTATGTGGAGCCCAGCAATAAAAGGGGGACATTAACAGGCATTTATATTCTGAAAATAATGAGAAGAGGTCACCATCTTCAGAACATCTGTTTCCACCATTTCCAAGGGGGCCTTCAGTTTGCAGCCCGTTCTCAGCCATGTGTGGTTTGTGACAGTTAATGGTGGCTCTTGGTTCTCTGTGAAATCTGCAAGGTGAGACATAGTCCGGCTCTCACCCTTGTCGTGCCTCTGAAGAGTATATCCCCTGCATTGGAGGACCCACATGTCTGTCTAGAAACCTTACTATGTTTCAAAGTTCAAAAAAAATTTCTAGGACAAAGAGTTCAAAACAATGCCTTGGTTCCAAAGAAGGGGGCTTGAGACTCTGGAGAACCACATTATCCAAGACGAAAGTCAGTAGCCAGCCGCCTGTGGCAGATAGCACATCGGGTGTGGCTCTCCTGAGCTGAAATGCACAGGCAGGCAATCGCCCTGGATTTCCATGGACTTACTGGATAAGAAGTATAAAAATTTTCAACAATTTGATATGGATTATGGTGGTGAAATGGTAGTATCTTTAGAGAACTGGGTTATAGAGGAGGTATTATTAAAGTCATTTTTAATTGCTTCATTTTCCTTCTTCAGGGCCTGGAGAATTTTAATTTGCATATGTGTCTCTCAGCCTTTTCTTTGTTTCTTTTCCTTTTTCAAGATTTATTTATTGCCACAGCCAGCACAACCTGGATGCCGAGACTGGCAGAGGGTGCCGGGATTGAGGCACGAAGGCTTCTTTTCAGGTGGAAGAACAGCAACCTTTTTTTCCCCTCAGCTAAAGCCTTTTATACTTCTACTGCTTCTGTGGAAAACCACCTGCCAGAAAGAACACAAACATCCTTGTCAATTACAGACTCGGGGGAATGAGGGTAGCTAGATCACAACAACTCCCCCCCCCCTGTTTTATTTATTATGTCTACAGTATTCTCAGTATTCTGCCTGCATGTATGTCTGCAGGCCAGAAGAGGGCACCAGATCTCATTACAGATGGCTGTGAGCCAATATGTGGTTGCTGGGAATTGAACTCAGGACCTTTGGAAGAGCAGGCAGTGCTCTTAATCAGGGCCATGCATGTGTGGACAAGCCCTCAGGCTTGACCTACATGCAGCATGGTTGCATCATCTATGTATGACATAGCTGTGTGAGCCCTTGCGCGCATGTGTGAGCTCCGTCATCTGCGTATGACTTAACCACGCCATCTCCCTGTGCGCTAGGCAGCCCTTAAAAGGTGGAGGCGCCGTCTCCAGCTTTCTCTCTCTCTCTCTCTCTCTCTCTCTCTCTCTCTCTCTCTCTCTCCCCTCTCTTTCTCTCTCTTCTCTCTCCCTCTGTACACTGACTTCCCCAGGCCTGTACATGCCCCCTCTATTAACCCGTCCCCCTGATGTCCCCACCAGTGTGTTTGAAAAGTGCCTTGATTTATAACTTTGTTCTATAACAATAAAAACTTCACGGAGCTGCCACCACATTGGAACATCGGGTTTGAGCTAACCTGAAGTTGTGTTCTTGGGCCTTGGTCACTCATATTTGGCTCTAGACTAAAAATCCCTCTTTCTGTCTTGGAGGTGAGAGTTCGGTAGACATCACACAGCCTGGGCAGTGGCCGCTCTGCTCTCCAGACAGATCTTACAAGCAAGCTGACTCTCACAGACATTTCTTGTTTCTGCTAAATCAGGAGCTGGCAACCCTGGGCCAAGATCTGAATCCTGCTTGGTGTCTATTTTTGCCTCTGGCCATTCTGTCTATTTTTGCCATTCGGCCAGCCCTGCACTTCCAAGGACTGTGGCCACTTTCCTAAGGCGGCGCCATTGAGTGGCTGCTAAGGAGCCTGTTCAGGCCCTGAGAGCCTAGAAAATGCAATGTCTGGTGCTTCCTAGAAAAGCTGGCCAGCTCGCATGAAGTCCCTCGGGGCAGATGAAGTTATCATTATTTTCACATTATACACCCCACATCTCAGGAACGCACAGCCCGCGGACTAACGCAGCTGTCTCACTCCGGGTCGCGGGAGTCAGGAAAGGATGGGGAGTCACAGCTGCAGTCTGGAGCAGAGGCCAATACTGGCAGCTTTCCGTTCTAGCAGTTTCCACAGTTTCACAGTGTGGCCTGGACCACTGAGTCAGCATGGCTTGGAGCTTTGGAGGAAATGCTAACCCCTGGTCCCAAACCATACCTCTATAGTCTGAAAACTCTGAGAACACATTCACTTTTCCCTAAGCCCTCGAGGGGATTCTGAGCCCCTGAGAGTTGGGGAATCACTACGCAGTGCATCTTCCGACAAGCCTAGTGTCTCATTCCCTTAAAATTTCAAGCTTCATTACTTTGAGACTGGGGGTGCAGCAGGTGTGTGTGTGTGTGTGTGTGTGTGTGTGTGTGTGTGTGTGTGTGTGGTGATCCTTAGTGATTCAGAACATCCAAACACAGGACACAGTGCTGTGGTGGATGCTTTTCCTCTCAGGAAGGGAGGGGTAGCCATGGGAGGCATGTTCTCTGAAAGTGCTTTGGGGGTTCAATGACCCTGTCTTGGAGAACTCAGTGAGGGGAAATAAGTCCCTGTCCCTTAGAACTAGCAAGCAGCCTGCTCTATGCCCATGAATGGGACTCTTGACTGAACACGGGCTGTAGAGTTGTTTAGGGGGGCTGTAGAGTTTGGGGTGCTGAGTGAAAGCCGTGCTTCCTTCACGGTGCACATTTTGATCTCATTCCAAATGCAGTACGAACGTTCATAAGCTGTACGTGTGCAAAGAAACAGAGATGGAAAAGGTACCGTGAGCAGGAACCCTTCTGCTAGGGAGACACAGCCTTTAGGGTGTGACTTAGCCCATCAGGTTGCTTCCTTTCCCCTACCAACTCAGCCCCTCACTGGCCTCACAGCCTGCTGGCAGTCAGTCAAGGTCATTGTGCCTACCTCTACCCCCTACCTCAAATCAGAGATGCCCCTACCAGGCTATTCTCAGATTCATTCTGTTTAAGCAAAGACACAAGGCTTTGGCTTCTCACGAGAACCCACTTACTGGCTATGCTGGGCTTCACCCAGAAAGCTCTCCCTTCCCTCACTCACTTGGGGGAGTTTAGGACAGTAAAGGATGGGACAGCTCACAGGGGACTCTGCTCCTGATCTTGAAAACCCAGTGTCCTTGCATCTCCAAGCAGGAAAGTATAGGATTGTGTAGCCTGCGGGGTTCTCGGAGAAGGGAAACAGGAAGAGGCAACCCTTTGACCTAGGCAAAATATGAAGTACAAAATAGGAAGGTGTGAATGAGAGAGTGAGGGAATGAATGAATAAACAACATGGATGAAATGATGCCAGACAGGAAGACAGGGAGGCTGCCAGCAGGAGTCAGGTCCTGAGAGGCAGGAATACCAACAGCATCAGGGTCACAGCGTCACCTAGCTCCAGGAGCCAGGTAAGGCTGTATCTGTGACTGTTCCTCCTGAGCTGTGCAGGGCACAGCCTGTGCTGGCTCACAAGCAGCTCCGAGAAGTACTAGGGTAGCTGATGAAGTTCCAGAAACAGATCTGAAACAATGAAAGGCTAATTCAAGTATGAGATGTATGTGTATGTGTGTGCATTCGTGCATTTGTGTGTGTGTGCGTTTGTGTGTGTGTGTGTGTGTGTGTGTGTGTGTGAATGATAAAAGCAGGATAATAGTAAGATGAGCACCCAGGCATTTTGTGCAGGCTTGCATTATTAATGGCTGAGGCCCTGCCTTGGAGCCGGCAATCTAATAGAGGCTTTAAGAAGGCATTTTGCATAAGCAGGTCAAAGGCAAGGGGCAGGGAAGATGTCAGTTTGAGACTGGGGTTTCTCCCTGGCGTCTGTGGTTCTCTGCTTTAACTGGAAGGAGGAACCAGGAGGCCCCTGTGTTCCCATCCAGCCCCGCGTCACCTCCACATCAATAGTCTCCATCAATTTCCTTCCAATACCCTCCAAAACAAGATGCTATCGGCTGCAGTCAATTTCATGTAGACGTGGAAGGAAATGAGAGCCTGGGTTTACTGGCAATGACGCAGGTAGTGTTTTCCTAACTTCTGTGGACTCAGAATCCCCAGAGGACTTGAGAACACACCAGTAGGCCCAAACCCCAGAGTCTGAGGGGTAAAACACAGGAGTTTTGTTTTGTTTGTTCGTTTGCTTTCCGAGACAGGGTTTCTCTGTCACAGTTCTGGCTGTCCTGCCTGTAGACCAGGCTGGCCTGGGACTTGAAGAGATCCATCTGCCTCTGCCTCCTGAATGCTGAGATTAAAGGCATTTTTGTTGTTGTTGTTGCTTTGTCCTTTTGTTTTGAGCCCGGGCCTACCTTGAACTTGCTAAACTGGAGGGTGGCCTTGAATCCTGATCTTCCTGCCTCTACTCCTGCGTTGGAATGACAGCCGAACACCACCAGGTAGGGCTTAGGAGTTTCTGTAGCTAACGAACTCCCAGGTCACAGGTGAGAACTTTTACACCATAGAACAAGCTTAAGAGAGTTCACTTTGGACCCAGATGTATGTGTGGGTTCTCTTCTTACCCCCGACCTTCAGTAACCTGGAGCGCGTTGCGTGTACAAGTGGACTAGCGTTGCTGTAGTGAAATTCTTGAGGCAATTACTTTGTAAGGAAGAAAGTTTGTGTCGCTTGTAGCTTTGGAAGTTCAGAGGCACGGTAGCTACAAGGGCTGTGGAGAGAAAAAGAGAAAAGAAAAGAGGGAGAGGAGGAGGAGAGGAGAAAGGGAAGGGAAGGGAGGAGAAAGAAGGAAAAGGCAAGGGGAGAGAGGAAAGAAAAGAGAGAAGAGGAAAGGAAAAAAGAGACTGGGGCAAGGGGAACATGAGTGGGCAACCATAGTTCCCTTTGAAGTCGTGTCCCCAGTGGCCAGAAGACCTCCTACTCAGCCCCATGTTGTTGAGGTTCAACCACTTCCCGAGAGCACCACCCGAGGAACCAAGGCTTCGGCGCATGGTTCTTGGGGAGCACTCAGTATTCAAACCACATTACCCAAACTCTGTACCTGTCAGCATCTAGAACACCAGGTAGTGCTGAGATTAAATCAATTAAAAACAAAAACAAAAACAAAAACAATCCACTTACAGTTCAAACCATGGAATCTAGTGAACATGCCTTTGCTTTTCCCTCTTGACATTTGAAGAGGATCCAGGATCTAGGTGGCATAGCACAGGGATGGGAGGCAGAGCGAGGCAGGCAGAGCTCTGGGACAGGGTAGGACCTTGAGCACACTCACAATCCCGGCAGCCATGCTGAGACTCGTGTCTGGTGTTTGGGAAAAGTGTGTGTGTCAGGGGGTCAATAAGAGAGACAGCTGTGGTGTCCAGGAGAGGAGACACCATGACAGTCCATCCTGTTAAGGGGTGAGGACGTAAGGCGGCCATTCTTCCCTCCACTGTCTCCTCCCTCCGGGTCTTGCCTTGCTTAGATGGATGCTCACCTGACATTTAGCCTCTCCTATGAGCACACTAGTTAACCTGGCCACTCAGGGCTAGAGGTCAGACAGGCTTGACCACTCTGCACTTGAGCAGAGTCCTTAGTTCTGGCGGGAGCAGAGGGTCAGAAAACAGGCCTGCGACCGTTTCCACGTCGGCAGCAACATCTTGCCTTCCGTGCTCCATCCGTTGGCCTTTCTGGTCCTCCCGGAGAAGAGTCGGTCTTTGCTGTTGTTTTCTTTCCAATCTGTTTTCACGCCAATAACATCATCAGTGGGCCTAGAGATGCCCACAGCCACAAAGGTTGCCATCATGAACATCTCTCTGCCCCAGTCAACCCAAGGCAGGCTGCTGGGGAACTCTGTAAATTGCAGCCTGGTGACAGACGCAACACAAGCATTGTCACAAACCTCCTAAGCTCAGTGATGAGCGAGAGCAGGCTGAAAATTAATATGTCATGCGCACGTCCCTGGCTTGTCTGCTTTTCTGATTTAACCACATTTAGACATTTATCGGCACTAGATAATCTTCAGCCACTAAATGGGCCTTTTGGGATCGTAAACGTCTTTTGACGGAGCGTTCCATAGCGAGCCCCCTCGTGTAAAAGAGAAGTTTGAAGGCTCTTTGCAATGTGGAAGATGGTGAAAGGCGGTCCCTGTCCCAAATCTTACTCTTTGACTCCAGGCTTGAAAGGTCACAAATGAAGGAATTAGTTGGAATAGGACCCTGAGTATGATCTTGAGTTCAAAAAACATCACAAAGCAGTTCGATAACCCGAAGGTGGTTGGCCAGCTCCTCCCCCACCCCTTTTCCTTTTTTTTCCTGCTTTACTATTTCTAGAGTGGACCACCGTTTACGAGCCCCGGAGCTCTGATTTGCTAACCCCAGGCCCAGGTTCCAGTGGCTCCGTGACACGGCATGCCAGCTCAGTGAGTCCAGGGCCTGTGGGACCAGTTCTTTTGGAGGGGACCTTTAGCTTCTGTAGACTCCCAAAGGAAAAATCCTGCTGCATTCTCTAGTCTAGTTTTATCGGTTTAGCACACCCTTGGGTCCAAGTCCATTAAAAGAGAGACACTGGTCAGTCACCCTGGAAGGAGCTTATGTTGGTGTGAGTTCACTGACAAATGGTCAGGACATTTTGCAGCACACCACACCTCTGGAACTACTGAGAGGTATTCCAGGATATTTAGGTTTTGAGAAGTCAACCTAATCAATGAATTGATCCTTTAATGCTTTCCTAACATGGCAGCATAGTAAGAAGGTGAGGAAAGACAGGAGGTGAGACCTATTTGTAGGCTACGAGTGACAAGTCCTTGAAAGCCATCTTGTGTGGTCTCTTCCTGTAGCACATTTTAAAAAAGACTTATTTATTATGCATACAGCATTCTGCCTGCATATATGCCTGCATGCCAGAAGAGGGCGTCAGATCTCATTCTGGATGGTTGTGGATGCTGGGAGTTGAACTCAGGACCTCTGGAAAAACAGCCAGTGCTCTTAACCTCTCTCCAGCCCCTGTAGCACCTTTTCACCGCTTCCTACTCACCAGGTTGTTAGAAACAGCCCCTGCCACACACTCCTGCCACCATGCTGTTTTGCTCAAGCACATGGGGACCAAGTCACCATGGACTGAACCCTCCGAGAGCATGAGCCAAAATGAACCTCTCCTCCTCTGAGCTGCTTTTCCCAGGGACTTGGTCACAAGAATTGTCTTGGTTTTCTCCTGCTGTGAAAAAATGCCCTGAGAAAAACAACGAGAGTAAAGGAGGATTTATTCTGGGTCTGGGTTTCAAGAAACAGAGAGTGATGAGGGTTTGAGCTTAGCTCATATTTTCATCTTTATTCCATCTGGACCTCAGACCGTGGACTAGTGAGGCCCTGCCTCAATAATCCTAGTCAAGATAATCCCTCACAGGCTGGGCCAAAGATTAAAATTCATCTAAAAAGTCCCTTACAGGTGTCCCTTGCTTGTGATTCTGAGTCAGAGAGGCACGGGGAACAGCTCAGCTTCCTGGGACTCTGCTTGGCTTGGACAATGCACACACTCCTCTTCTAATAATGCTTTTGGCAACCTCAGACCTTTACCTACACATTCTATGCACACAACCCCACAGCAAACAGTGCAGTTAGCAACGCGTCAGCAGCCCAGGACCCCCATGTGCAGCAAGCTCCACGAACAAGCATCTCTGAACAATGGACTAAGTCCCTCTTCCCTTAAATAACCATCAAACAGCTCACAGCTGATCAGCGTGCAGAGACTAAGTATCTGTGGAGCGCTCAGTCATTAATGGAACATCTGTGTCACATTCCCTTCTCACCAGGTTCAGGGAACATCATGAAAGAGGGGAAGAAAAGATTGCAAAGGCCAAGGATTAGGGAGACCTGGAGTAGAACGGCGTCTCCTGGCCATAACAGGACCTCTGCACTCATGGACTCTCAGTAGCTGTGACTGTCTGGACAAAACCTGCACAAGGCCAAGCCATCAGCATCTTGCATGGAGGACGGGGAACCTGCACAAGACCAAGCCATCAGCATCCTGCATGGAGGACGGGGAACCTGCACAAGACCAAGCCATCAGCATCCAGCATGGAGGATGGGGAACCTTCACAAGATCAAGCCATCAACATTCAGCATGGAGGACAGGGAACCTGCATAAGACGAAGCCTTCAGCATCCAGCACGGAAGATAGGGAATGGAGGGTGGGGCTCATGTGTCCCTACCTCTAGCCAAGGAGCTATTGACAATTAGCAGCCTCTGAGAGAAGAGTCAGTTTTCTGCAAGATTATGGCCCCTAGTAGGTTGGCCATACTCCAGTTGATGGTTCCAAACCTGTGAGTACACGGGCAACACAAACTGTGCCAGGACAATTGTGTAAAGAAGGAAGGAAAGATAAACACGCGGAGTTGGGAGCAGGTGGAGAGAGGAGGGGAAGATCCAGGGAGAGCTAAAGGGAGTAGCGAGGGTAAAATACGATCAAAAGGCACTGTAGAGCAGATGGAATTTTCTAAGAATTAATGAAATATTCTATCATTTTAAAAAGCTAGTAGACAGCTCAGTATTTATGTGTGTACAATGCTTTAACCTTCAGCGGAAAGCAGGAAGATAAACACAGGTGACAACCTAGAACAGTTATTAATGCAAACAGGATATGTGTATTATGCTGAAATTTGGAATCGGCGCGCTCGTGGCATAAATCCACTCAGATTAGAAAACCCTGGGGTGGAACAAATCAAGTGACTTACAGAACGCTTTCGCGTTTCTACCTCCGGATGGCCCACATAATTTATTTTTAATATTTGGAGGCAGTTTCGCTCTACCACCTAAGGCTAAGCTGGAGCTCACTTTGTAGTCAAGGATGGCTCTCCTTGACACGGATTACAGGAGAAAAGCCCAGCAGCTGACTGCAAATGGTTAATAGTTTATAATTGTGCAACATTTCATCATAGCCTAATAGTACATCTATTTTATAGCATTCTACACTTTGGGGCCTGATTCGGAATCTTTAGAACCCATGTGAAAGACTGGGTGTGGTTGTGGGTGCCTACCACCCTGGTGCTGTGGACGGCATACACGATTGGTGCTCGCTGGGTTTGCTGGCCACCAGACTAGCTCGAAGTTCATTGAGAGGCTGTCTCAGAGGATTAAAGGGAGCACTCTAGCAGGACACCTGAAGTCCTCTCCTGTACACACACACAGACACACACACACACACACACACACACACACAGACACACACACACACAGACACACACACACACACACACACACACACACATACAGAGAGGAGTGCACATTTTCCAGCTTGTGCATCCTATCCCTACTAAATGTGAGGGCAGGCACCTTGTCTGCTGATGTCAGAGCTCATCCAGCATCCAGAACTGTCTGTGAACCAGAAATGGCTGAAGCATAATTGCCTATAAAAATAGATATATAGTTCTCATGTTTGCAAAAGAGTAATTCCAAGAACCCCGCAATCCTCCCAAATGTACAGTCTTCCCCATAAAAACAAACAGCCACATTTGGCCTGCTGAGTGACTCACTCCAGTTCCTCAGTCCTCACAGAGAGCCTGAAGGACAACCAGAAACTCTCAAGTGGTCATTCTCTGGTGTTTCCACAGGCCCATGATGGACATCAAAGCCTTGACATCCCATAAGGGAGCTGAGGTCTTGAACCGTGATCGTACTGATAATTATCTTTCCATTAAGACGTTGGAGGCTGTTGGATGGTTTTGGGATGTCAGTGATGATTCTAAATAATGGTGTCTTCTGGTGTCAAGAATGCTGGGGGTGATGGGTCAGGGGGAGAGAAGGAGCCGAGGAGCCTGGCCTCTCTGGCCCCAGACGACATCGATGCTCATGTTCAGATGCTCTAATAGCGGCCTGCCATGAACTCAGTGGAATTGCCAGGCATGATAGATGCAGTTCTGTTATTTTTATTTCTGTGGATTGCAGTCGAACAGAGGAAAATGAGACCTGATCCTGGAGCTGAGTTTGACCCATCCTGGGGCTAGAGCAAGAAGGTAAGACCACTCACTAGTCATGCCGCAGGAAGGCATTGCCTGGGACCTTTCCACCTTTGTTACAATGACAGGAAAGCTAGGAATCAGGTCAGAGACAGTGACTCAGCCCAGAGAGTCGGTGGTAGGACCAGGACCAGGTTTTGGCAGCTAGGGCATTCTACCAAGATGACTGCTGAGACCGGACTAGCTCCAGAGCACCAGGATAGGTGTGTTTATCATCTTTCTTTTCTCAGCCACGCCCACACCACCCTCCAAGGTGGACCCCCCCTCCAAATTAATCTCAATTGATCCCCCCTTCTCTGTGTATCTGTGCATGTCTCTCTGTCTCTCTCTGTGTGCCTCTTTCTCTGTGTGTTTCTCTGTCTCCAGTGTAGGTCACTGTTTTCCTCTGTGGTTACTGTAGTTTTCTCTCTGTTGTAGTAATGAAATACTAATTAAAACCAACCCAGGGGAGGAAAGGATTCATTCATCCATAACTTCCAGGTCACATCGCATCACTGAGGGAAGTCAGGGCAGAAACCCAGAGGCAGGAATGAAAGCAAAGACCATGGAGAAATCTTGCGTCTTGCTTAGATCCCCATGGCTTTCTCAGCTGGCTTTTGTTGACAGCCCAGGTCCAGCTGTCCAGTGGGGGCACTGCCCACGGTGGTGTTTCTTCTTCATGACCTACTTACATATTCAGTAAAGTCCAAGGACCCAGGAGGCCTGTGGAGAGTCAGCGTGGGAGAGAAATGATCAGAGTTCCCTGGGAAGTGGTGCGGTGCAGACTCAGAACGCTGCAGGAGGAGTCAGGGATGATGAGGCTAGCTAATACTGCAGAGACCAAGAAGTCACTGACTGCAGAGTTTGGGACTTCAGAATGGGGAGATTAGAGAAGTGAAGAGAAGAGATTTTGATTCGGGCAGCGTTGAAAAGAGCAAAGTGAGGCTGTAAAGTGGGGAGAGGAGGAAGGTGGGTGCCAGTGTTGGGAAGTGTATCTTCAAGCGTGGCTCGCAGACACAGCTGGATCTCCACTCGGCGTGGCTCCCACGTTTTTGGAACTCAACCACAGTATTTGGCAATAAATTGAGTGTGTGACGAAGATGTCCAGACCTTTTTTTTTCTTTCCATGATTTGCTAAGCACTATGTTGCAATAACTATTTACCTAGCATTGCATTGCGATAGGTGGTGTGTGTGATCTACTGGCGATGTTAAGTGCCTACGTTATATCAAATGCCGCCTTGCTAATCAGGGTTCTAAAAGAACAGAACAGATGGGATGAATATATATCACAAAGGGGTTTATTAGATTGGCTTACACAATGTTAGTTGATTTCACATCCGATCAAGATGTTTAACCATTGCATTGTCATTTTCCACAGGGCACTTGAGTATCTATGGGTTTAGGGATTGTAGGTTCCTGGGAACAAATTCCCAAGCTTTTTTAATTTTTAAAATATTTTTAAATTTTTAAATTAATTAATTAATGAGACAGGGTCTCCTGTATTCCAGACTGGCCCTAAACTCTCTGCGTACCTGCCAAAGATGACCTTGAACTTCCCATCCTCCGGACTTCACCTCTGAGTATTGGGATTCCGGACATACACCACCATGCCCAGTTTATGTGGTGCTGGCAATGAAACCCAGGGTTCCATGGTTGGCAGTCCAGCAGCATTCTACCAACGGAGACACACCCCAGCCCACACTGCCAAGGATATCCAGGGACAACAGCATAAACTGGTGTTACCGCTTGTCGAGTGATAAAAATGCCAGACCTCAGCCCAGGACTTCATTTCTAGGCATGTCATACATCTAGAATTAACCCATCTCTATTATTTTATATTTTACCATAAGACTCGTGGCCTACCAGCAAGGTTTCAACATGTCTGTCTCTGGTGGCAGTTCCAAGGCTTCTCTTTGACTCCGCCTCCTTTCTCCCAGCATTCAGTTTAGTTCCCCCCCCCACCTATCTACCCTATCAGGTCAAAGCGATTTCTTTATTAACCAATGGTATTCACAGCATACAGAGGGGAATCCCACATCAAATGTTCAATACAGAATATCAAACATGAAATTCTACTTAACCATTAGCTTGATGGAGACCATTTTAATCCCTATTATTTGAATATTATTTGGAGCCAAATTGGGAGTATAAAACTATATTCTGAATGAACCAAACTTGTAAAATCAAAAATTGAAATGACGCTAGCTGCTTGTATGCCTATTTATACATAGATCCATCTACCTGCCATCTGTTCATCTAATCCCATAGATAAGGAGACTCAGAGGGGTGCCTGCTAAGAGATCAGTAGTTAATAGTTATCTCTTCACTGTGGGCTTGTGGGTAACTTAAAAGTACTTTTCTATGTTCTCCAAATTTCTGTAGTAAGTATGAATCAAGCTTATAATTAAGAAAACAAACTTTTTAATGCTATATTTTGTTTTTCATTTAGACATGGATTCTCAACAAGTAACTCAGGCTGGTTTGGTACCCGTGGTCTTCCTGCCTCAGCCTCTCTGGTGCTGGGCTCACAGGTACTGCCACCATATAACAGGGATACTGAGGTCACAGATATCCCCACTATGACATCAAGGATGCTGGGGTCACAGATATGCTACACCGTGACAGGGATGCTGAGGTCAGAGGTATCCTGTACCATGACAGGGATGCTGGGATCACAGGCATCACCTACCATGATAAGGATTCTGGGGTCACAGGTTTCCCCACCATGACAGGGATGCTGGGATCACAGGCATCCCCCCACCATAACAGATTTAAAGTTGCTTTTTAAAATGCACCATGCTGGTGGTGAGAAGGGAGAAACAAGGAAAGAAAACTAACTTTTTTTTTAATCTATGGGTAATCTATGGGTACCTGTGTGTGCATCTGAGTGTATGTATGTTCACCACACCAGTGCAGGAGCCAGAAGAAGGTATCAGATCCCATGGAACTAGACTTTCAGAGATTGGGAGATGCTTGGTGTGGGTGCTGGGGACTGATCTTGGGTCCTTGGCAAGAGCAGCTCTTTCTTCTAACCACCAAGTCATCTCTCCAGCACCAAAGACTGACTTTAGAGAAGTTCAACAGTGAAGGGTTGAGGAGGAGGAGGAGCGGCCAATCCAGGAAGCCTTGATTTCTGGTTAGTTTTAAAGACACAGGACAGAGTATTCTGTGCTTTCAGGCAGAGAATACAGTAAGGAGGGTGAAGTCCAAGACTCAAGGCAGAAAAGTGAATGAAAATGACAAGGGATCCAGGGAACCCAATCAGCCGCGCAGGGGCACTGACTAATTTTGCTGCAAACAGAAACTTCTTTCGTGGTGTGTTCCCCTGTACTGAACTGGGAGTGAGCTCACGTGACCTGGCCCCACTCAGCTGCAGAACCCAGCTAGGTGGCCTTGGCATTCCAGGCAGGATGAGCTGACTCTTTTGCTGGTCCTGCATATTCCAAAGGGCCACGACCTTTCCTGCCTCCTCATCAGAACATCTTCTAACTACTAGCTCTGGCCTCTTTTCCATTGACACACTGTTACTTGATACACCAGGGCATGGAATGTGTTTGGCTCCAGGCCTAAGTGCTTTGACTGTGGCTCTGGTGTAGGCCTGCATGAACCTCTGAAGAACGGTACCTTCTTCCACAGCTCCTGTCTTCCTTGTTTTCTATTCTGCTGGTGGCCCTAATCTGCTAGCAATCTGGTGGCTGGTAATCCCAGCTATCTGGAAGGCTGAGACGGGAAGATCAAAAGACCAAGGCCTGCCTGGGCTGTAGAGTGAAGCTTAAGGCTAGTCCAGGAAACTTAGATTCTGTCTTAAAATCAGAAAAGTCAAAAGAGGGCTGGAGAGATATTGTTCAGAGGTAGAGTTTGCCTAGCACCCTTCAGAGCCTAGGACCAATCCCTGTCACCAAGACAACAAACAAAGAAACAAAGAAAGGCACTGATCTCCCAGCGTTGAGAGCCTAGTGCCCAATGCTTCCCACCCCTCACTCAGGGGGGCATCCTTCAACCTCATTTCAGGGGCTCCTGTGGCATCTCTATTTCCATCCTCTTTCAGCTGGTGGCCTGGGGTTGTAATCATCCCCGTAAGGAATGACAAAATCCCTGTCAGCTCTCCCTGTTCAACTGCTCTCCTCTCTTGGATTCCCTTCTTCTTCTCTGTGACAATGCTGTCCCCCACCCGCCCCAGAAATGGAAATGACCTCTCTGCTTCTGCAGGACTGCAGTGTCCCTGTCCAGAAGAATCCCTGACCCTCTCGCTTGTTTTTGGCTTGTCTCCAGGAGTCTCACCCTGACCTTTGTCCTGCCTGAATACATTGCAAGTATTTACATCTCTGGGTGACCTACAGAATCCTGAGAAGAGAGGGCCACAGCTGGGTTTGACAAATACCTCCTCACATCTGACCTGAGGCTGGGAGAGTGTCCTTAGGGTTTGCTTAAGACAGTACGACTCTCAGCTTATTCCACCAACGGAAGGGAGAGTCAGTCTTAAGTCTGCCATAGGCATGAGGCGTGTCTGAAGTGCTTTGGCGATGTGATTTCCGTAGGTCTCAGGGCTCACAGGGAGGAGGAAGAGCAGGAGGATATTAATATCCTCCTAGATAATGAAACAGACTCAGAGGGAGCGTTCACTGGAAAGGACCCAGTCAGCACACAGTGAGCAACATCCCCTGTCAAACTCCCAAGCCCTGCAACACATGCGAGACACTGTTGAATTCCCTCCCCACTGAAACTGCCTAGGGATTGCAAAAAAGGCCACCGAGGAAGCTTCACACCATCTATGCCCCTCTGAATATGTATTTTTTTTTTTATCTTCACAGCCTACTGAAGGTCCTTTCAGGCAGAAACTGTGTCATCCATCTTTCTGCAGTCTACAGTTCTTGGCAAGTCATAACTATTTTGTAAATATTTACTGACTTTAATTATCCATCAAATTATTCACTGATTTATTAAGTTAAACTCTGAGGGTGAATTTTCTGGAATCGGAATAGGAATTATTTTTGAGCAGATGGGCCATTCCGGGTGCCCATCAAATGAGACTAGATGGGTCATTTTCTAAGCATGGGACTGGCCCTGAGGCTATAGATAGAACAAATTCAAATTCACAATGAATTCATTAAAAATTTCAGGACAAGAAATCTTTCAGGGACGCTAATGACATCCCCCATTTAAGAGTGAATTAATTCTGTATGGTTTAAATGCTATTACAGCGAGGCGCAAACGAACGTAATTGTGATGAGGCTCTGCTTCTGAAAGGGACCCATTAAGTCAGTCAATCATCGGAGCTCAGCTAGTCATTAGCAGTATTTGACATCTCCTATGTTACGTGGCTCTTCTCGGTTCACGTAGGCAACATATTTATGGAGAACTTCCTCGAATACATAGGACAGTTGCATAAAGGATGGAGGGAGGAAGCAACCAGGTGGGGATGCAGCTCCGCCGAGCCTCACCAGTCCAACGATAGTGTGACAATCAGGGGCTCCCGCATCCCCTGGGAGCTTGTTACAAATGCAGGGGCTCAGGGACTTCCTGCATCAGGACCTCAGTTTAACAACATCCTCTAGGGACCTGTATGATCATTACAATTGGAGAAGGAAATGATGGCTATGTAACTGAATATAGGTCAGTCAAACGAGATAACTGCAGAGCAAGGCGAAGCCTTCTCAGTGAGGCTACCACTACCCCAGTACATCCAACTCCTGCCACCCAAATCTCCCACTGCACCAACCTCATCTTAGTTCCCTGTACTTTCTTCCATGCTATTTATCCCTATTGAACTGTACTACATTCTATATTATGTATTTATTGTGTATGCAGCTCACTTTGTCTATCTGCTGCTAGAATTTTAAGTTCATAACATCTTTGCCCACTTGTTTAGTGCAAACCCCGAGTATTGCAGATTTAAGCTCTTCAGGGGCCCATAGGTGATGCCTTCTGTTGCCTAGCAGTGTGAGGCTAGCTAAATGTAGAATACAACCTTCTCAATAATTGAAGGAAGAAGCTGGGCAGTGGTGGTGCACGCCTTTAATCCTGGCACTCGGGAGGCAGAGACAGGTGGAGCTTTGTGAGTTCGAAGCCAGCCTGGTCTATAAGAGCTAGTTCCAGGACAGGCTCCAAACTGCAGAGAAACCCTGTCTCAAAAAACCAAAAACCGAAACAAAACAAACAAAAAAAATTGAATGAAGATACGGATGACTGCTTCTGAGGTCAAAAACCCTTCCTTCCTTCTCTGAGGTCTCTGTTCTAAGTCAATGAAGAGTGACTCACTAGAGACCCTCTGGGGAAGAAGACCCTGTGATCCACATTGGGACATCTTTGGGATAGGTAAAGTAGACTTGGGGACATAAAGAATTCTACAGCAGAAATAAATGAGTAGCATCTCCATCAACCGCCTCTTGAACTCTATCTTAGACTATAATTCAGTTCCAGGAGGATGTGTTGAGAAATCATCTTCATATCAGTTTAGATTTTCATGTTCTTGTGGCAAAACAGTACCTATTTTCTCTTGCAAGTAGATCATTGTATTACTGTCTTAGGGTTTCAATTGCTGTGAAGAGATACTATGACCACAGCAACTCTTATAAAGAAAAACATTTAATTGGGGCTGGCTTACAGAGGTTTAGTACATCATGGCAGGGCATAATTGTATGCAGGCAGACATGGTGCTGGAGAAGGAGTTGAGAGAGTCCTACTACATCTCGATCTGCAGGCAACAGAAAGTGAACTAAACTAAGTTTAGCTTTAGCATAGGAGACCTCAAAGCCTGCCCTTTCAGTGACACACTTCCTCCAACCAAGCCACACCTCCTAACAGTACCACTCCCTGTGAGCTTATGGGGACCAATTACATTCAAATCACCACAATTATTTATTTGTCACGACAAGTATATGGCAGAAGTCGTTGGAGACAGGAAGTCTTTATCTCTCAAGGTTTTGGGGTGATTTCAGCCTAGCTGGCAGGGAAGGTGTGGCAGAGGGACAGGCTCAGCCTGTGGTGGACAGGAATGTGCAGCTGAAGGTGTTTCCATGGCAATAGACCAGGGAACAGAGCAGTTTGAACCACACTGAGCAGGATGCAGACCAATGGCTGGAACCAGAGATGGGGCTAATCTTTAAAGCCTACTTTTCACGTCTGTTTCCACCCATCAAGGCCACCCTGTTAGTGCTTCACAACCTTCAAATAGAACCACATTTCAGGTTCAAACCATAGCAAGGATCTAGGTTGGGGCTCATGCATCTTTGTTTGGATGATGGTGATTTGAATGTAAAATGTCCCCCATAGGCTCCCACACCAGAATGGTTGGTCTCTAGTTGGTGGTACTCTTTGGAAAGCTTGAGGAACCTTTTGGGGGTAGAATCTTACTAGCGGAAGTAAGTCACTTTACGGTGGACCTTGAGGTTGTACAACTCAGTCTGACCTGTTCACTCTCTGCTTCCTGACAGGGACACATTCTGCCCACTCAGCTTTGCAAGCTCCCGCTGTCCTGACTGCCCTATGACGATGAATATTCTCTTGACCCGTGAACCAGAACAAACCCTTTCTCCCTTAATCTGGCTTTGTCAAGGCATGCTATCAGGGCAACAGAAAAATAGCCAAACTAACGTTACACAAAAATGCTGTGTTCACTGGGTGGGAGCCAGATGTGAACACTCATTTCCCCCAAGAGTGGTGTCCTCTTAGAGGAAGCAGCAAGTGTTAAGACTGTGTTGGAACAGGCATGGGAGGCAGGTCTGTCTCTGTTCTTTTTTTGCCTCTTGCTTAAACATGACCTACGCCTCCAACTTAAAACCACAGAAACAAATAAGTTCAAATGCGCACTTCCTTCTTTTTGTCATAAATGTTAAGCATATGATACATTTTTTTTAAAGGAATCACATTCTATTTTCTTTTAATGATGTGGGGCTGGGGAGACAGTGCTGTAGAGACAGCTCAGCCGTTAAGAGTGTTTGCTTCTTGCAGAGGCCCAGAGTTTTGTTCCCCAAACTCACTGTCAGGCAGCTCACAACCACCTACAGCTCCAGCTCCAGGGGATCCCCTATTCCCCCTCTGACTTCTGTAGGCACTCACACCCATGTGCACATACTTATATATACACACACTCACACACATAAATAAGAAAGAATTTTTAAGGTGCTTTCAGTTGTGGTGGGCCATGGCAGAAGCTGGCCAGGCAGAAACAGTCTCTGGGCCCCAGCAGGTGCCACTGTGAGGAGGGACCAGGTGATAGACCAGAGTGGTGGAAGCGGTGTGCGTGCTGCGGAGAGAGGCAGAGCTGGTGACCTGAAGGTGCGACAGGTGTGAGAGAGCTGAGGGCAGCAGTTCTGCTGCTATCCAGTGGGGGCGACAGGACGGTGTCCAGCAGCCCTGAGCTCAAGCAGAGGCAGACTCGGGCCCTGCACAAACTGCTCAGTCATAGGATCACCCTAGATCTGAGCAAGGGCAGAGGCCTGGGATGAGGAATGGTCCACTTTCCAGATTAGAACTCCTCGAAGGACCACTTGTCCCATGATGCCAGTGAGGGCCGTGTGTGGGCCAGTGGCCCTGATGTGGCCAGGGTTCGGGTTGATGTCCAAGGGTGGTGTCATCACTTAAGGGCATGCAGATGTTCGTGCCTGAACATGTGCTGTGGCCTGAATCCATGCTGATGTCTGTGGGCTGTGCTGCCACCTGAGACTGTGGGGGTGTCTGGGTCCTGGCTGCCATAACCAAGGACCCTATCTCGATCCAAGGTCCTGCTCCATCAGGACCTGGGTTGATCTCTGTGGTCACGCTACCTCCAAGGGCCACATGGATATTCATGGTCTGTGCTACCGCCTGAATCCACGTTGATGTCCATGGGTAGAGCAGCTACTATGGGCCACATTGATAGTGCAGCTGCTGTGGGCAACATTGATGTGGGTGGTCTACACTGCCGCCTGGGTCCCTGGTGACCCTGGACCTGTGATGCCCCTGGGGACCATATTGATCTGAGTGGCCTGTGCTGCCACCTATGGCTGCAGTGATGTCCAAGTCCATGTATGGGTCCACGGTCTTACTGTGACTGGGTCTGAGTTGAAGTCTGTGGCCCGTGTTGCCACCGGAGGCCATGGGAATGCCCGTGGTCTATGCTGAAGCCTGAAGCCATGGAGCTATCCACGATCCCAGCAGCAGCATCAGAGGGTCTTGTCTGGGTCCATGGTCCTCTAGCACTTGGGAGCCCTGTCCGTCGTCTGTTCTGATGCCAGAAACCATGTGGAAGCCCATGAGCCATGCTTCCACAGATCGTAAAGGGCAAATAAGCTGCTTTGGCAGCCATACCAATGACTGCAGATGAAGTTGCATGACTGTTGAGGAAGAGGGACACGGCAGACTTCTACGACAACTGCTTCCTCCTCTCCATCCCTCCCAAAATAGTAACAGCCTCAAGAGAAAGCCATTAAGAGAACTCTCAACAGCTGTGATAGGATGCTGACGTGTAGCTCTCCACAATAGACGGCTTCCAGCAGGGATGCAGAAAAGGGAGACTCGGTTCTATTTCAGGGGCAGGACACTGAGAGTTTGGCCACACTCCAGGGTGTACATTGTGCTCCCTGCAGTAAAGTGAAGACTGGCAAAGACTGGCAGCGGATGCTGCCGCAGGACTACACTGCCCTCATTAATGATGGCGGTGGCTAGCGACCTATGCTATCACCGCACCGTGGAGTGTCTCTGCTGAATTCTAAGGTTATCAGAGGAGGGGCTATGGCAATGTTCCTGTCTCCTGGACTCCTTTTTAGGTAGGGGACACCCACACCAAATCTCCTTTCTTTGCCCTTCTTTGCTCTCCTACCTCTCCACCTTTATCTTCCTTCTTTGCAGGAAAGGGGAACCTCACCTTGCAGATTCCCGTGCTTCGTCCAATCCAACCTTCTATGAACACAAGACCTGAGCGTTTCTCACCCCTCCTGCCTGCCAGTCAGCATAGCGCAATTTACTGAAACTTGCGTGTACTATTTTATAGTCCCAAGAACATACAAAAATGGCCTAATTTACCCCCCCCCCAATTACCATACTTTCTGCTTATGTGTTTGCCTTGCACAGCTGTTCCCATTTGGGGAGGCTGTCACAATGCTCCGAAGATAATCAGAGAAGTTTCTTAAGAACAACCATGCAGTCATTTGGGGAAGGAAAAAAAAAAACCCCAAATCAGAGCCCATGTTGAACTGGAATGGTAATGAGTTCAGGCAGGGATCCAACTGGGACCTCCACCGCCAACCCACACAGCTGGGAGGTCTGCATTTACACAACCCGTTTAGCGATGCTGGGCATGCTGCATCTTAACAGGCACGGACGCTAATCATCATGAAAGCCATTGCTGAATGTCTCTTTACTAAAGGGAATTAAACTGCTAAATTGTTACCAGCTCCTGCAGGGCTGCGCGACTTTATCTGACCTCTAGTGCTGCCATCATTGCTTAGGCATGGAAAGATCACACTTAGGCTGATTAGCTTCATTTAAGTCTCCAGGCAGTGTTCAGTCCAGTTGCATTACTTCTTTTCCCCAAAGTTAAAAGGAAAGTTATCAGTAACCAGCCCGAGCACAAAACATCAGGCCCAGGAGACTGGCGAGGCGACTCAGTGGTAGCAAGGGCTTCCTGCTGTTATAGAGGAACCAGTTTTGGTTCTCAGCACCCACATTAGGTGGCTCACCACCACCTGGAACTCAAGTACCAGAGGACCCAGCGCCCTCTTTTGGAGTCTGTGGGCACTTGCGTCCACACACGCATATAACCACACAAAGACATACACCTGCATGCATAATTTAAAACAAAGTAAATCTATAAAACATGAACAAAATATCAAATGAGAAGCCCAGTGTGAGTCATGACCACGCTGTCTCTTGTTGTCCTTAGAACATTCATTAGTAAAGTTCAGCCACAGCATGAAACCCACCGCTCTGCTTACCAGCTGGCTCTCAAACCTGCCTTGCCCTTCTGATCTCTTCCTGACGTTGTTTGCCCTCGTACACATGATGCTTCTAACCGGTGCTCTTTATAGCTGCTTGCATTTTAGGCTGCACGGGTTCGGTCGGCCGCTCAAGTGCACTTCTGAGCTCTTGGTAAGCGTTTGACTCTAAAGACTGCAGCAGTGCAGGTGGTTGTGAGGGGAGTCTTGGTGTTTCTCAGTTATGTTTTCTGGGTAGAGGCTGTGAAGTAGAGGGTGGCCCATCATCTAAGCAGAAAACAGAACACTCATGCTTCCTGGGAAACATCCTCTGCGTGGAACGGTCTCCACTACTTCATTGCTCTTACCTGTCAGTTTCATGGCGGACCTGTGGGTGTGGGAAGTAGGGCTGGATTAGAGGCCTGAGCCGCAAAGCTAGCTCAGAAATGCTTTCTTTTCCTTTTTAAGTACATAACTCATTTATTCAACATATATTTACATTATATTATACATATATTATATATCCCTATTACGCCACACATTATTTTAGTGTATATATAATACCTGTGCCACATATTACACACATTTCCCCATGTGTATAGAATGTAATGTGTACTACTGGTACAACAGATAATGTATAAATATACAGGATATACGCTAGAACACATGGTCTATAATATTTGGCATGGAGAGTCTAGCAGCATTGCCTGGCGTATAGTAAGCTCTCAATGAGTGTTTGGCCAAGGATGAAGAGGAGCTTTTTTCAGTTACTCAGCTTATTTAACTCGTCACAGCTCAGGCTGACGAGGGTACTGTTTAGGGCAGAGCCCCTGTGGCCAGCACTAACGTAGTTCATAAGGCAGAAGAGAGTCTGTGGTGAACAAGACCAGGATCTCCTTCTTCCCATGCTGAGCTGGGAGCCGGTTCCCACCCCAGAGCCCAGACTGGAAAGTTCTTGAGAAAACAATGATGAGAATGAGCCCTTAGAAAAATATTTAAAATTGTGGGCAAGGGCTGGTGATGTAGCTCAGGGGTAGAGGATTTGTCTAGTGTGATCAAGGCCTTGGATTCAGTTCCCTCCAAGATGAAGGAGCAGAGACACCCTCGTGAAGCAATGAGAAACTTTCCACCTCGCCCATGTGAGAGAAGGCTTTCATGTTTCCCCACCCGGGGCACCTCAGTGTGCAGTCTTCCCTAGGGTCTGGTCCAACTAGCTTTGCCCTGGCTGACAAATTCCTATTCTCCTGCCTTTCTGCCTCTGTAAAACATTGCCCAATGGATTGGATTTAAATTCCAGGTAATAAAAACATAGAGGGAGGCAAAATAGATGGGGACGCTTTAAGTAACGTGCTCCGTCATCTCTTAAAGCCTCTTAAACTGATTACCTCAGAGCGCGTGGTGTAGACTCCAGAAGACTGTCTGGTGTGGGGACTCTGGCAGATCCCCAAGTGGAGCCAGGCTGCAGTTGCTGCAGCCATAACTCTTCCTCAAGCCTGGTGCTTGGAATGCAGGGCCCTGTGTGATGAGTTTTCCTTCCTCCACCAGGGCATTTTCTTAAAGTCAAAACTGCATTATTAAAAGCAAGTCCAGGCAGGCTGCCCTGTTCAGACCCAGAGGACCAGCCTGAGAGGGCACAGGGCAGTCTGCACTGCAGATGAACCAGTTCTGGGGCTCCACCCTGGTCAGTCAGGGCCATACACCTCACCTCTCCTTTTATCAGACCATGAGATGGTTTGAATAAGAATGACCCCCATAGGCTTCTGTATTTGAATGCTTAGTCACCAGGTCACTATTTGAAAAAAGATTAGGACATGTGGCCTTGCTGGAGGAAGTCTGTCACTGGGGGATGGGCTCTGAGGTTTCAAAACCCCAAGCCAAGCCCAGGGGCCATTGTCTTCCTGTTGCCTTTGGGTCCCAATGGAGTAGAACTCTCGGCTATTCTTCAGCATCATGTCTTCATGCATGGCACCATGCTCCCTGCCGTGATGAGAATGAACTCACCTTCTGAAACTATAATCAAGCCCCAATGAAGCGCTTTCTTTTCTAAGAGCTGCCATGGCCACAGCTTCAGCAGCCTCATTGACAGCGTCCCCATCCCCTGCTTACTACATAACTTTCAGCTATAGCACTTGAAAGACTTCTGTAGGCGTCTTCCCTCGGGAGAGACCCCGTGCCCAAAGATCAGTCGAAAACACGCAGCCGGATGCAAACAGCAGGAGGTTTATTGGATACACAGGTACCTGGGGGCGACAAGTCTCTCGGAAGACTTGCACGCCACAGGTTGGGGGTGAGGGGTTTTTATAGGGGAGCAAAAAGCAAGGTTTACAGAAGTGAGATACAGGGTGGTAAATTCTTAACCTAAATAACAATGAGGGGACTACTCAGCGGTTTATTGTTTCTCTTATCCTGACCCCCTTCCTTGGCTGGCGACTAGATGTCTGATTGCACAGCCCCTGACTCGTGAGAGCCCCGCTTTATACGTGACTCAGGCCTCGCCTCGCAATCCTCTCTTTCTTTGTTTCTATGGCTAGTCCATAAATCTCCTGTCTCGCAGCCAGATAAGGCTGTCCTTGCCCTAACTTCAAGTATCTTTGCTTAGCATTTTGGAGGTCCTGAATTAAGCCTGTTATTTGTTCAGCACTCCGGAGGCCCTGACTAGGCTTGTTATCTGTTCATCCTTTGCAAAACGTTATAACTGTGGTTAAAGTTAAAACGAGTTGGGGTCCTTCACACTGTCTGCAGAAGGTGGTTCTATTGATTCCGAAGGGTTTTCTTTCCTTGTAAGGCATGGTCCCATAGAGCCCAGGCTGGCTTCAAAACTATTGAGCAGAGGCCTCTTGAGTGCTGAGATTCCAGGCCTGCACCCCTCTGTCTAGTTTCACATAGCTCAGGAGATGGAACTAGTTGCTTCATTCATGGTAAGCAAGATTTTTTTTACCAGCTGGACTATCTCCCAGCACCTCTAAGATAGGATTCCTGAATAAAAGAACTGGACCCATAGACCTCATCTCTATCATCTAGGGAGTTTTGGTCTGGTCACTTCCTTGGTCCGGTCAGCATAGGCTAGAGGCAGAGGTACTTGCACACTGGAGAAGCCATCTGATACCATGTCCTTGATTTTTCATGACCCCATTGCTTAGGAAGCCCCTCCTCACCCCCTAGTCAGACAAGGGGAAGACTCCGTGACCAGAAAAGGTGAGAGCTAATTTCTCTGATGTCCAAGCTCTGATGAGCATGAAGAGGGAATGAATTAATTGCAAGGACCCCGGATTATGGGTGCCATGATCTGAACATACATGTCCCTCTTGAACCCCTCAACTGCAATCTAACCCCCAGTGTGATGACTCAGAAAGTGAGGCCTGACGGTAGTAACTAGGTCGTCAGGGTAGCACTGCCTTGAATAGGGATAGAGTCTTACAGAGAATTGCCCCGTGCTAATAATTACATTCTGTTTTCTCCTCTTGGCCTTTCTCTCTTTCCGTTTTCAAGAATTCTCTGATTGACTAGATGAATCCCACAGTGATCACAGGAACCAATGTCAATCCAACGCTTAATGATGCCAGGCATGCTTGGAAGCATACCCTGTAATTATTCTCAATGTTCCTGACAGGTTGGCACAATGGCACCATCCATATCTTCATTTTAGGGGCTGAGACTTGAAAGCAGGGTATTTCTGCCCCTTGTCACAGCACTGATAGAAGAACATGACCCAGGTGAGTCACCCCAAGAGCTTTTGACCTTGCATGGGCTCCAATCCTGGTGTGCTGGGCTCCTTTCTCCATCTGGCAAGAATGACGTGGAGTCAGGGAAAGAAGGTACAAAGAGCAAAGGCTGGACAGACACACACTTGCAGGGTCAGACGTGATGAAACTGACTAAGTAGGTGTTGTAAACCAAACCGCATTGCCTCCCCATGCCTCGGTTTCCTCATGTGTAAGGGGAGGATAAGAGTATCTATCTCAAGTGCTGAGGGGAAGATGAACTCATGCCTGGAACAGAAATTAGATCAACTACTGGAAGCGACTATGAGTGTGGCTTTTATATTAAGCTATTGTTTCCACTTCAGGGCTGCCTGTGGCCATCCTGGGAGAGTCCCACCTCCTGGAACAGCAGGAACTCTGGGAAACACTGTATGCTGCTGTCTTGACTGGAAAATCGCACATTCTTTCTTCCAAAGTCTTTGACAGGTGGGAAAGCATGACATTTCCAGACCCACGGCAAAACGATAAAACATTGATAGGTTGTAGAACATAGCATTCATTTAATTTGCACAACGATTTCTTAGCCAGCAGAGGCTGAAAAAGCAGGTGACTGCCTACCATCAGGGCAGGGCAAGGGGCAAGCCAGCGTTCACAGTTGGGGGCCTAGTGGGTCGCTGGCTTTCCTGTGAGCATAGTGAATAGCAACGACAGAGGTGAGTGTATCCCGAAGAACCTATGGATAATCTATGGGACCCCTGTCTTTGTAGGGTTTCACCCAATAGACCTGTTACCTCCTGGTTTCTGGCTGTGGCCGCCCTGATGCCGGGTGAAATTCACTCTGCCTGCCTCAGTGGTACCCTTCTTCCGCCATCAGGTCACAGACAGGGGGATGAAAAAGGAAAGAAAAGAAAATGCCTAGTGAGGGAAGAAAAATATCCTTCATGTGGCCTGGAAAATTTAAATTGAGAAGTTAATTCTGCCTCGGTACCATGACAACAGAGAGATGCAGTTATTACGGGACACTTGTTTTGTCAACTGATGGCTAATTTCTCATTATTTGCTTCTCACTTTCTTGGGCAAAATTTCACTTTCTGCTCCTCTGCCCCATGGGTAGATGCCTTAGATATCGATTCTGTTTCCCTTATTAATTCCGTTTTTATGCTTTCAAAAACCATCTTTTTACTTTGTCATTCCCTAGAGCTTGTAATAAGTTATATAAGTGTACAGCCTCAGTTATCGTCTCTGTGATACCTGAGACCCAACCATGGGCTGACATCTGCTGTGGAGTTCCTCATCTCCTGACAGCCAGGACTCCATGTCTCCTTTCCCAATGCTCTTGTCCAAAGGGGAGCCTTGTGGGCCCAGCCTTGTCCCAGTACTCACTGCCTCTATTCTTACATTGAAGTGCTCTTCAAACAAGAACACGAAGTTGGGACCAGTGAGATGGCTCAGGAAGAGAGGCCTGCCACCAAGCCTGATGTTACCCTGGGTCCGTCATGATGGAGACAACCAGTTCCTACAAGTTGTCTTCTGATCTCCACACACAAGTCAAAGCATATACATTTATGCATGTGCGTACACGTGTGCGTGCGCGCGCGCACACACACACACACTAAAAAATTTTAATCCCATGGTTGTTTCCAATCGTGAACTAACAATTAAACTCCATAAAATCACTTTGTTTTTATTCCTCCAATCTAAAGCTCCTTGGAGATCTTTGCCCTTGGAGATTGCAAGCTAGAGTAATTTCATGTCATATATAACCTTATCAAAGACAAGAGATCCTTAGCCTTTCGAACATGGATCATCACCTGGAAAAATACTTGACCAAGGAAGAACTTGTTTGGTTTGGTTCAGGGTTCCAGAGGGTCCATCACGGCAGGGAAGGCATAGTGGTGGGTGTGTGAGCAAGATGCTTTCTCACATGGAGATAGACAGGAAGCAGAGAGCTTGGGCTGAAACCAGAAGCAGAATGACTTTTAAAGGCCCACCCTACATGGCCTACTTCCTCCAGTGGAACGGACTCCCTTTCGGAGGTTCTAGAACCTCCCAAGCTGGGGGCCAAGATTCAAATAGATTCTATGGGAGACTTTTCTTACTCAAATCACAATACCCATTCTGTTCCCACCTAGGAAGTGTCTTCACCCACAAGACTAAGAATGGGGCTTTGCATTTTGCCTCTAGCAGAGAAAGACAGAGGAGTTTCCCACCCTGGAATCTGACCAATTCATTATCCCCAGTGTGAGCACCTACTGTCGACCAATCTCCGTGTTCATCATGGGCCTAGAAACAGAGACCCTGGGAGGATCCAAACTCCAGTGTCTGTTCTTTAAGCATAGAACCAATGGAGAGGTAGAGTTACGAGTCTAGGAGGCAGAAATTAAAATGGCAAGTTTGATTATTGGTAGAAACTAGATTGAAGGACATGCTTTAGATGCCCAGCCTCCGGTTACCTCACACACCTGTCTAACCCCCAGCTGCAGAGCTGGACCACCGCAGTCATCTGCAAAGGGCAGACAGAGCACGTTAGGCAGCTGTCCCAGGGGGTGACAATGGTGAGGCATGCTCAGGCAGATGGGCAGACGGGAAGGTCTGAGGAGGAAAGACAGCACAAAGATGCCAGGTCCTCTGTCAACGTCAGCTTGAGTCAGATAGACCATTACTGAAGTGTAGAGAAGCAATCGGTAAGGGAGGGACAGGAATTCCATTCTGGCTAAAGCCACTCCATCAGGGAAACCAAGTTGCCTCTAACAAACATGCTTTGACCTCTCAAGTAGAGGACAGCTCATGGGGAAGAGGCAGCTAAACAAGATCAGGAAACAAACACACAATTGCTTGACAAGGCAGGTGGTCTCATCATCAACGCAGTTTCTAGGCAAACCGCAGATGGATGTAGCGTTCATGGGTTCAGAGCTGGAAAAGCCTATTCTGCAGAGGCCAGCTAAGGGGGAGGTGGATTGCAGAGAGTGGTCAAGGGCACAGCTGTCTGTCCTCCTGGGTCTCTGGAGGTCACTCTCCTCCATCTCCAACTCCTCCGGCGTCGAGGAGTAAGAATCGAGCGTGTGAGCACTTGGAGACGCTCACAGCCACAGGCCGCGCTGCCCGTGTGCCTCCCAACCTGCTTTCCTTTCACATCGTGTCACATTGGCCGCTATGAGCCCTCCAGGGACGGGTTGCTTTTCCTCTCTGCCTTTTTCTCTTGCCGGTGGAGGTGGCAGTTTCAATCACTTGCCCACCCCCACCCCCAGCTCTGCTGCCAGCCTATCAGAATGATGTTTGCTCAGAGCCGGCTGCTCTTGGAGGCATAGCCCTCTGTAAACATGGAGCTTCATCACTAGACAATGATGAATTTTTAAAATGCCAATTCTGGCCTTCGCTCCACTGTGTATAACTCAACTCTGAATACAATTCGTTCCTTCTTCGTCAAACAGCTCGGGTGCCTCACCTGTGTGCCGAGGACACGGCTTCTGGCACGGGTCAAGGCCACAGGTGCTTCCAGATGCCAGTGTGTTCCAACGAGTGCCAGAGCCTGCTGCCTGCCACTCGGTGAGTGGGAGTGGTGGAGAAATGCAGGCCCAGGTGCTAGTCACGGGCAGGTAGCAATGTGTGTCTTAGGTGAAGTCTCCTGTGTTGCTGGTCTCACCTTTTAACCGTTTACATATAAAGGGACCGTGACGAGAGTCATACAGGTACATCAGTGGCTGAGGTTGCCCACCCCTGTTGTCCCTGCCAATACTTGGCCCACCACTTGACCTTGATGTTAAGTTTCAGTGGTCGGACCCTATCTGAAGCAATAAAGCTGAGATTCTGAGGCGGCTGCCTTTAGGCACGACGCCCCGTGGTATGCAGTACCTTATCCTGCTGCCCCTTAGCTTTTTCTTTAGCTTGACCTAGACATTTCAGTTGGAGATTTCATCCTGTTTCAAGTTGATGCCCCGTAGCAAATCGAGAAGACTTCGTTCAGATCCTGACTCCATTGCTTGCTGGCTCTGGGATTTAGGCAAAATGGCTTAATCTTTCGGGCCTTGTGTTAACACGGCTTTGAGGGTTGTGTTTTGTACAGGAACAGCCTAAGGAGGGGATCACTTGTTTCGGCTCATGATGTCAGAGGGCTCAGCCCCCAGGTGCTTGGCTGGCTGTACTGAAGCAGAGCATCATGGCAGCGGGGGCCCATGGTGGGCAGCAGCTCTTCACACTGTGGACTGGAGGGCCAGCAGCTGCTACATCCCATTTGTTCTTCTAGCTCTCTCTCTCCTGGCAGCTACCAAGCCATAAACATTTTAAAGGAAGAAAAGAAGGGAGAGATGATGGGTGTTAAACTGGTTCTCCTGAAGGAGGCGCTGAGCTAACTTGGAGTTAAACAGAAGAGCAACAGGCCTGGGGAGAGTGTGACTGGGCGGCATCTCCAAGAACAATCATATGACATACAGGAAGAGAACTGGCCACACGCCAGCCACGTTATCGACACCCTAGGAAGGTGCTTACATCCTATGATGCCTTTGGAAGCATAGCAAACGTCCCAGACCTGCCATTGGATTTTCATGGTACAGTTCATCCCTTCATTTTCGTATCACTCTCATCATGCATGGGAGGTTGATGACCGTGTGCTGCGCTGTGTCTAAGAGGGGCTCAGAGTCGATGGGAGAAACGCTCGATCTCAAAGATTGTACAGAAATCTTCCAGGATGTGTGTGCACGGGGGAAGGTTAGGCAGAAGACTGGGAACCGTATCAGAGAAAGGAAGCAAGATTAGGGCACGGGGGCAAAGCTGCTTAAAGCTCAAAGAATACGATGATCCATTTACAGTATTTATGGTGCCGTATAGCCAGGCAATCCCAGAAGAAAATTGTTTTGAAGTAAAATGTCTTTTCTCTCAAAATTGATCAAACAATTAGCTGGCAGTGTTAGAAAAGGGATCAAGATGATTCATGACCTAGCTCCCTTATTTTCCACAGAAAGAAAGGGAGTTCCATTTGTCTGAAGTTGTAGCAGACGCGACTGGTCCATGACAACCCTAGTGTTTCTCTTTGGGCAGAAAGCTCCTACCGTCTTCACTTGAGGCTCGGCTCAGCCTCCTGGTGCAGGTTGTAAATGCGGGCAGCCCTCAGCAAGTACAGAAAAAACACACAAACCTGCCTAGGCAGAGACTCTGAGGTTCATTCTGCACGGGCTCCCAGAAGTCCCAGTGAGATGAGGCATTAACTGCCCATGTCTCATGGCTACCCTCCTGCCTGGCTTCTTTCTTGTCTTTTCTCTCTCTCTCTCACTCCACTGACTTCCCAGTGCCTCTGGGGTCATGATACAAATAAACTACTTGCATCCAAATCTGTGTCCGGATCTGTTTCAGAAGGAATGTAAACGAGACAAAAGGAAGAAAGCAAAACCAGAAATCTCCACACGTCAACAGACTCTGACTCCTTGAGCCTGACCCCAGTCACTGGGATACCTTCTCCAAACATCTAGAGCCCAACTCCTAAGGACCTATGACACCTGACCACAAATGACCTATCTCAAGACATATAGTTGGTGCTGTGAATTTTACCACTTAAGAGGACACTGAGACACACACTTACCCATCGAGATATGGATTGCACACAAATGTCCCACAAGATGAAGCCAAGTGACTTCCCTTTGGCTATATATATATATATATATATATATATATATATATATATATGGAATTCTGTCCCTCTCTGAGGAGTTGCTTGCTGTGTCTCTGTCTCTTCCTTGCATCACATTTTCTCAAAAAAAAAATCTTTTTCTAAATCTATTCTTGTCTACTTCAGTTGCTCACCATCTTTCCCAATCTGACAAATACTTTAGAGTTTCTACTGTGTCTCCTGAAAGATACATTGAAGGCCCACCCAGCCCTTCCTCCCCTGCCTGCCCTAACTTGCAAGTGGGATCTTTGCATTGTAATCAAGATGAGGTCACCCTGTATCTGGGGAGCCCCTAGTCCAGTGAGTGATACCCTTCTGAGAAGAGAAGGTGGACACCCACAGTGAAGACTATCATGTGAAACAGGGAGAGTGAGGGGCACATCTGCACACAATGCCAGAGCCATCAGACCACACACTAGGAGAAACCCAAGAGAAGGGCCCTCCTCAGCGCTTCCCAAAGGAGCTGACCACATTGAGACAGGACTTTGGACTTGTAGACTTGAGAGTTATTTTTTCTTCCTTTGAACCCTCCAGTGTGTGATGTTTCATTGTTGCACTCCCAGGAGACTGATGCCAAGGTGGTTGCCTCCTTTTGAATGTTTCCAGAGCCAGAGCCTTCAAGACTGAGGTTTCCCATGTCCCTTGGTGCTAAGTCTATATCATTCTTGCTCTAGGGTCAGGTTGTAGTGACTGGAAAGAACAGACAGAGGAAGCTAATGAGCTTTTCTAGAATCCTCCTGTCAGCAGGAGCAAGGAAAGAGGCCCGACTCCACTCTATCACCCACGGCAGCCCAAGGAGTTCCGTTAATCCTTTGGGACCTTGACTCAGGCAAATCTGGATTCTTCAATGGAGACCGGAACTTCAGAATGAGTTGATATGAGTCAGAGGTAGGATGTATTTAAAACAGAAGTAAAGGTTTCCCCGGAAAGAGGAAGCACCCCTGAGGGTGTGATTGAGCGCTGCTAATATGTTGCGAATCTCAAGAGTCTTAGTTATCACCAAACAGACCTACTGTGGCTCTCAGTTACATCCCACTGGGCTAATAAGAACCCCTTTCCTCCCTTTCCTCTAAAAAATGAAATCAAGTTATAAAATGGCTCTAAAGATGCCTTGGGTGGAATCTCAGTCTCACGAGGTAAGACCAGGAGCTAATGGCATTACACAAAGCATTAGGGATATGCTCTTTCCCTGAGATGGGGGTTTCCAGGTTTCTGGAAAACTGGGGGTTTATAGCTGGGAAGCCTGCAAGGACTTAAGCAAATGTTAATTGTGCTGTGGTTCCTCATGCTCAGCCCCCAGGAGGCTTTTTTTTTTTCTGGGGTTGGGTATATTTTCCTTCTCAGGTCCTCATAAAGATTCCCTGCCTTTCTACCCTGTCCCTTTCCAAGCTGGCTACAGCCCATGAGAAAGCCACGTGATCAGGCAGTCCAGACAGAAGGCACTGGGAAATCTCGGAGCTGCAGCAGAATTCTCGGGCCTTTTATATCACAGTTGCAGTCCCCAGAGAGCACACACAGTCGAGCGAGCTAGCACATCTCCCAACACAAACCGTGCTGTTTTCCGCTCAGAGCGGAATCATAGTCCTGGCCAAACACTGACAAGGTGTTGACTGGAGGAATTGATGTAACTTTAGGTCATTCTTATGTCACATTAGCTAATTCAAATCTTCTGGCTGTTGATACTTCTTCCATTCCTTGGGGGGAAACAAAGAAACCAGCCACCAAGTTTTCTTGAAAATGTCTTAACATTTTATCAGAACCAAATTCCTTCTTTTAAGCCTTCAATGCCTCTATCTTCTTTTTCAGTCCAGCTTTGTGGAGCCAGCTACGCTGCCACTAGCTTGCACACACACCAGCGCGTTTCTGGGAAAAATCAAATCTACTTTTATGCCTCTGACCTTGAGTCCAAGAGATGGAAGGACAGAGAAAAATAAGCAGAGCCAGACAAAGGTGCTCCAAACCTGCTCCTGAGACTGGGGACATGCTTCTGATGTCCTTGTCACCTTTGAATTTTCTTCGTGGTTTCTGAAGATAAGGACATAAAGCAAAAACTGAGTGGAGCCGGCGGCTGCGAGTGACCACAGCAATTTGGAAGTCTCTCTTAAGCATCTGATCTTACCATCTCTGCACGGAGGTTACCATGGTAACTCCTGAGGGCATTTTTAAACAGGCAGGCACACATTTCGCTGCTTGGAGGTGGTTGGTTAAGAAACTCTGTATCAACAAAGAGCGGGCATGCTCATTTGAGACAGATGTCAAGAGACTGCCTGAAGCTTAGAGTGCCCCCTGGAGCAGGGGCGCGAGATGATCAAAGCACCCTCAGAGTGTACTAGGCCTCCCAAGACAGTGGGCAGGGCCTACAACCTTTGGAACGTTTTCTCTCTAAGAAGGCAGCCTAGCCAGTCAAAGACCCCGTAAGTGCTGTTCAGAGCAGGGCCGATGGACGCTCCATCCGTGCCCAGTCAGGGAGGCCGGCTCTTTTACTTCTCACCTACCTCATGGAGTTTTTCTCTCCTTCCCAAGTGCCTATCCTCTCAGGAGACACACTGTGATAGGTTTCGTGCACATTGGAACACGGAATTCGTTTCCAGCAGTGTGACTTTGTCTCCTAATCTCTCCCACCCATGAGATCCTTATGCGTTAAATGAAGATGAGCCATTTATACTGGGGGTTGCTGATGAGTGAACAGATCACATCTGTAAGCTGCTTAGGTATATCAGAAACTTTCCCTCTTCTAGTTTTTCACCTTTGCTGTCTTTGCATCGAGAAGAGTGGCATGGCTCTGATCCTAGCATCCAGGACTCTGGGACAAGAGAATCAACGATTTGGTGTCAGCCTGGTCTGCAGGAGAAAGACCCTGTCTTCTGCTCTGCCACCCCATAATGAGTGACGGTAAACTATAGAAGAACATGTCATATCCACATTTTGGGGGATATTTGAATGGCATAAGAGCATGAGAGTTACTGCTTCAAGGGTAAGAGAGATGTCCACAAGATGGAAACATGATTGTTCAGCAGAACTGGAATGAGAAGAGCAGACAGAGGTTAACGAAACCTTGCTGTGACCACTTGTGTGAATATAGACTGAGTAAGAGAAAGTTGCAAAGGGGCCACAAACAGGACAAAATGAGTGTGGTGGCCCATACGTGCTCCCATTAACCCAAAACACAGTCTCTCATCTCAATAAGGGATAGTTTTTCTGGAGCCAAATTGGAGCGACCATGGCATGGGGACACAGACGCATGTTGCCCCAAATACCATGTTGTACCGTGGAAGGAGTTATTTGGCATTTTATTAGTTATAAAACAAGGAAGTCACAATCCAAGCCATTTACCAAATACAATGGTGAGGCCCACAGGTGGGTGGGTTAGAGCAAAGCAAGGTCACCTCTGTTAACAAGTTTCAGAGGAATCTGACAGCTCTGTTAGCTTTTGGATTGGTGAGGCCAGCGGTCTGCTAAAAATAGACTTAAGAGGTATGGATGGTCATAAGAATGTTAGGTAAGGCCTAGAGGTGACAGTGGGTGGCTGGCAAAGGGACTAAAATAGCCCAAGGTAATTTGGCTCTTGTCTACAACATTTTAACTCGTGTAGAGTCTTTGACACACGTGAGGTCTTTTTCTCGGAGCTTCAGTTCACACCCACAGTACCAGCATTCGGGGAATTTGAGTCTACCCTGGGTTACGTAATGAGTCTATCTCATAAAATAAACAGATAGAAAATACATGAATGAATGAATGGATGGATGAATGAATGAATGATTGGCACGGCGGAGTAGTATGAAGGCAATCAATGCATTGGAACTACACACTTTAAATAGTTAAAATGGTAAATCTCATACTACGTCTATCGGACTACAGTTTTTTAAAAAGAATGTCCAGTTGTTTCCTAGAGATCGTATTTCAGATGCAGCGATGATCATAATATGGAACGCAATGAAGGCTTTCAAGGAACAAGGGCATCCATTTGGGTTTCCCGTTGGCAATAGCAAGGGCAAGCTTGATCCAAGCTCTGTAAAACAGTATAGTACATTTTGAAAAGCCAGGGAAGGAATGGGAACTAATTACACCATGCGGAGCACAAGCCTCTCCCCTGTTCCCTGAAGCTAGTGATCTTGCTTACACAGCAGCAAGGCCTCCGGCTGCCTTTAAAACGCAGGGATTTGGTTTTCTCACTAACATTCCTACATCCTTCCCAGAGGGGCATTTTTCTCCATGGAATTACAGAGTCGTTAGCCAGCCAGGGCTCTGGAGATGGTTTGTGCCTGGGCTGAAACATCTTTGAAGACTTTCTGACTTCTTGTGCCACTCAGACACCAAATTCTGGGGGACACATTTCTGCCGGAAGGTGTTTGTCATAGGTAGAAAGGGTTCTAGAGGGACATCAGGAAGATCATTGTTAGTAAGGGGGCCTGCAGGATGTTTGTAGCTTATTCACACCTAAAATAGAAATGCTTTATTCTTTAAACGAGTGTTCCACTACAGGGATGGGGTTTTTGTTCTCCTTACATCAAAACTGCTAAGAGTGGCTGGGATGTAGCTCATTTAAGAGTGCTTGCCTAACGCACACAGTACTTGGTTTGATACCCAGCATGTCACAAACACTTGGGAAGTTGGTACACCATTGCAATTCCTGCACTTAGGGGGTAGGCGCAGGAAGATCAGAAGGTGGTCATCCTTCGGTGTGTGGTGAGTTCGAGGCCAGCCTGGGGCACATGAGATAGTTAAAATAAATAATAAAATGTAAACTGTTAGTGTATGTGAGTTTCTCTGTGTATGTGTGGTTTCAGTGAGGCACCCTTGATATTTTCCAGGTGGATATTTCAGTCCACCTCTGCATACAGGGAAATGATGTTTATCCTCAAACTGGATAAACATAAAAGGAGAGGCCTCCAAGGAATTCTCATGAAGCTGGACCAGCCATCACCAAATGACTTCGAGGGTCCTGGGAGGGAGTGAGGCCAGGACACTATGTGCCAGAGGTGAGGCCATTTTTCTGCTGAGGAACCGGACTCTAGATGCCATCCCGGCAAGGCACCCAAGAGTTTGTCCCTTGCCCCCTTGGTCTAGCACCCCTTGGGGGAGGGAAGTATTTCTGGAGGTCCCGAACATCTCATGAGCCTAATCTCTCTACTGTTGTATCACATTTGTGGCACGGTCACAGTTATGTCTACATCCTATGGTGGGGATGGCGCAAAGCTCAAGGGCAGTTCGCTCAGACTCAGACACGGCCAGTGGGTGCCAGAAAGTTCTATTCCCACGCTATCCTAGCTTCCTCAGAGGAGGGAGGGCGACAGAACCCATGGCGGGCGTTCACAGTTTGGGTGGCACTGAGAAGCAGCCGTGGAGCCTAGTGCCTCTAAACAACCAAGCAACCAACTAGAGAGGCCAAGTTCTCGGGTGGGGTGGGGTGGGGGGCTTTCACCTCTAGGATGCTGAGGGGGTCAAGGACAGCCACTGACAGCCTAACAACATGGTATTTTTTAGGGGAGACCAGGTACAAGCTCAAATGGAATGCCGGTGGTTTGGTGGTGACCAAGGCTGCAGGGTTTGGATTTTCTTTGTTTTCTGAAAAGGGACACGTTCTCCTGTTCTGCACACATCCCTTCCTGGGAGCAGGCTGCATAGTGAGCTGGTTAGGAGGTCTGCCAAGCTCTGCCTCTTCGTAGCTGTGTGACTTGGGGAAATTAATTTCCCTCTCTGAGCATAGTTTCCTCTTTTGAAAAATGGGCAGGATAATACGTACCCTCATTGGGCTGTCATAGAAAGGAAAAGAAGCTACATAACACATGGCAGAATATTACAAATCTATAATCAACAGTCCTTGTTATCACAATTAGGACTGGATAAAGGCCCACTGATTCCAATATGCCTTAGTAGGCTTGCCTCTAAAGCATGGAGGAGAGGAAAGATTAATTGTTTTCCTTTCTTCAATTTATAATTCTCTCTCCAAGCTCGGAAACCCGGAAATTGTTTGGCCACTCATTCATTGGCAAAAATCTGACCTGAAATCAAGGAGTATGGACAGACTCTCTCACCAAGTGTGAAACCTGTATCTTGCTGCTGAAGTGGCCACGGGTTGGCTGAGACGTGGGTACAGCTGCCAAGCTCTTGGCTCAGCCACCCCTTGGAAGATGTTGTGAGTGTATTCCTAAGATGTCACTGACCTCTGCAGTTAACAGACTCTGAGGAGACTAGCCTCCATGGGTAAGCAGACCACATGCTAGGGGGCTTAAATGTCAAGACTGGATTTCTTAGTTCAGGAAACTAGATATTAGAGATCAAGGTGTCTGTATATTTAGTTTCAACTGAGTCCTCAGGAAGCCTATTCTTCAATGTCTCCCTCCTCTTTTTTTAAAAAAATTTATTCTTGTAATAATTGTTACTATGGGTGTGCGTGTGCACACTGTGGCAGGAATGTAGAAGGCAGAGAACAATTTTGTGGAGTTTTCCCACATGGGGGCCAATCTTTTGACGTAGGCTGCTTGTTTGTTCCTGGCTGCTCAGACCTGAAATAATTACACAGAAACTATATTACTTGCAATACTGGTTGACCAATAGCTTAAGCGTATTTCTAGCTAGTTCTTATATCCTAAACTAACCCATCTCCATTAATCTGTGCATTACCACAAGCTCATGGCCTACGGGCAAAGTTTTGGTGGGCTCCGGTGGAGGTATCTGTCTCCTGCAGTGGTTATATGGCTTCTCCCTGACTCCACTTTCTCTCTCTCTACATCTCTGTTTGGATTTCCCACCTGGCTTTACTCTGTTAAGCCATTGACTGAAAACAACTTTATTCATTAACCAATAAAAGCAACACATATACAAAAGGACCTTCCACACCATTGTAGTTTCCAGGAATTGACCTTAGGTTATCAGGCCTGTATCTGGTGGTAGTGGTTCAGGAATTGAACCCAGGGCTTCTTAAATGATAAGCAAATACTCTGCCTTTGTGTTAGTTCCTATTCCCTGCTGGGTTTTTGTTTATTTGTTTGTTTGTTTGGCTGGTTGGTTGATTGGTTTAGCTTGGTACCAGGGATTGAACCAAGAGCCTCTTGCACACTACACAATTGTTTAGCATACACAAAGCTTTGAGATCAATCTTTACTACCGCAATAAACAATCAGGTATGGAGGTACACACCTGTAAACCACACCCCCCCACACACACTCTGGAAGTGGAGGCAGGAGGGTCAGAATAAGTTCAGGGTCATCCTTAACTACATACTGAGTTCAAGGCCAGCTCAGGTGGGCTATCCAGAAACCAAAAACTAAACACAAAACAAATATATCTGTGTGTCCCATTAGTACATAACCGGAACTGATAAACACTAAGCAATTATCTCATAACTCTATGATGGATGAAGAGGGAAGCTTGTTGCCCCTGTTTTCTATTGAGGTAAGAGATTCAGCTCATCACAGTGACAGTGGCCCTCAAAGACTGCAGTGCCAGAGGGGATGGAGCCCTGGGGATGAATACCATCTGGCAAGTGGAGGCTTATCCTCTTTCTCCAGATAAAGCATTTTCTCGGTCTGTGGGGTCAGTGCTTCCAGGACTTTATTTGGTCCCTGGCTTTATCAATGCTCTTAATTGTGACTAATTAACTCTGCTAACCACTGTGAGTCTTTGCCTCCAGCAGTGTGCTACAGACATCAAGGGTCTTGCTGGTAAATGAGTAATCTAAGTGTACTGCTTACTCCACAGGCTCTTAAGGCTTTTAAGCATTCTAGGAATGTAACGTTCTGAGCTTGGTGCATGATGGGTAACAGCTATTCTCCAAATGGGAATTGCTAGCATCCTTCTGCTCTCTCTTCACACATCAAGCCAAGGCAAGGAGGAGACTGGTCTCTTTTCCTTCTTGTCTGTTTTTCAAACCGCGAGTCTTTATAAGAAACACATTGCATTAGGCAGATGCTCTAAAGGAATGAAACTGATAGACTGGATGTGTTACCAGGGGGATTTTTTAGACGGGGTCACACAATAGGGCTGGAACATGCAACAGGGGCCATCTGTACACTGAGAGGCTGAGACCACCCCAGGATCTGCTCAGTCCTGGAAGCTGGATACCTCCCCTTCCACTGCGGGAGCTCTGTAGCCTTCCTAAGAGCTGTGGATATTCAGCCCACATGGAAGGGCAAGGAAGCCAGAGTCTGATGTCAGGGGAAGGGTGAGGAGAGCAGTGGCAGGCGCAGTGGCTGATGGAGAAGCAAGAGAAGCAGCCCCCACTACCTGAGAGTTCTTTATTCCTGGCCTGCTGGTTAGAGGCTGTGCCTGAAGATGTCCCCACAAACACGAACAGAGGTGTATCTTCTAGGTCGATTTTAAATCCCAATCTTAAGACCGACCATTGCATACATCTTTACCAAATTTTATGTAAATTAATGGAGGGGAGAGGGATCAAAACATTAGGCTCTTCCACATCAACATCTCCAAGCAAGAGCCAAACCTGCAGAAGCTCCTTCCTGGGGGTACAGAGAAACACCGGTCATGTCAAGGAAATGGGATGCATTGGTTGTCAACCTCCGTAAGGAGCAAAACTTTCGCCTGTCATTAATGAAGTGCTCTACAGACCACTTAACAGTTACAGGAAGAGGATAAGCCTCATACACACACAGTGCTGAGTGTCAGCAGTCTCTTTGCGAGTGTCTCAGACTAAGCTACACCTGACTCAAGTTGGGGACACACTCCTCTTCACCTGCCCTATGTGTATACATGGGAGGTAGGATTAAAGAGATAACGTGTAATAGTCATGAAAATCAGAAGGGCAGGTGTGGTAGTCTGAATGTCACTGACCCCCATAAGCTCATAAGGAGTGGCAATATTAGGAGGTGCAACTTCGTTTGTTGGAGGAAATGTGTCACTGTGCGGGTGGGATTCGGGGTCTCCTGTATTTAGGCTTCACTCAGTGCGACACTCAGACCATTACCTGCGGATCAAGATGTATTAACTCTCAGCGCCACGTCTGCCTGTGTGCCGCCATGTCCTGCCATGATGATAATGAACTAAGCCTCTGAAACTGTGAGCCACTCAGTTACATGTTTTTTCTTTATAAAAGTCGCTGTGGTCATGGTGTCTCTCCACAGACAGCAGGGTTAGAGAGATGGCTCGGTGGTTAAGCGCACTTGCTGCTCTTGCAGAGGACCTGGGTTCAGTTCCCAGCACTCGCGTGACCACTTTTAACTATCCATCACTCCAGTTCTGGGAAACCCAGCACCCTCTTCTGGGTATCACGGGCACCAGGTACACACAGCAAGCTTGCACATATGCAGACAAATCACTCATAAAATGAAAGAAATAAAAATAAATAAATCTTTTTTTTAAACATCAGGATGGTCTTGTCTTTACTGAGTGAAGAGAAGGGGAGAGTCCAGAGATGGAATCCAGGCTATCAAACCAATGGTATTCTGATTCCGAACTGAAATGATGGGGGCCCCAGTTTTTCTGCTTTCTTAGTCTCCAAAACACATCAATCATACGCGTGCTGCTGGGAATTTAATATATTTCACAATAAAAGTAAAGGCTGCAAAATAAACAGAAATGTGTTTTATGTCTCACCTCAGTACACAAGCTCATATATCTGCGCGTATGCGAATATACTAGAACAAAAAAATGCCACCAAGAGGCTGACCTTTATCACATAAAGTGCATTCAGATACGTTATTCTATTCTGTTTGGTTCTATTGCCCCCTCCCATGTGTGTGCGTGCATGTGTGTGTGCAAGTGTGTGTGTGTGTGTGTATTTGTGTATGTGCGCGCGCACGTGCATGCTCACTCACACACCAGCTGTAAAGTCCTGATCTCATTTCAGAGCCCACTAATAGCCCACTAATAGACTAAGCACATCAAGAACATTATCTTAGACTGAAAAGCATTACGATGAGCATCCCCCCCCACCCGCCACCCCAGCTGCCCAGAAAGGCTGCCTAGTGTGGCAGGTAGCCCTTGTCCTCTGAGGAGGTGTAGCCTCTCCTCTGTCCTCTGTGGCCCAAGAACTTAGGTTTTTCCATTGTGGAACCTACCCAGTAAGGGATTGCAGATTGTCCTGCAGGATGTGACACCCAAGACACCAGGTTCAAACAACCGGGAAGGGCAGTGGGAGTGGGTATGAGAGAGGTGGCGGTGAAGAAAAGAGACAGAGCTGGGGAGACGGCTCAGTTGGTGAAGTGCTTGCCGTACAAGCACGAGGACCAGCACGCAGGCGAGAAACCGAGGACAGCTGCACACATCTGTAATCTTATCTCCGACTCCTCCCTCTCATTGGCCATCTAACCTAAGTGAATTGGCGAGCTTCCGTTTAAGTGTCTTTAAAAAATTTAGATGGAGGGCAACTATGAAGACACTCAGTATCAACCTCTGTCCTCCACAGGCACCTCCACACATGTGCACCGGCATGCAGCCACCTACACACCTACACACACACACACACACACACACACACACACACACACACACACAATGCAGCAGTTTGATCTCAGTGTCTGGGGTAGAACTAGCATCTGTATGAGAGACAAGTACTAAGTGTGTCCACCCTCAGACCCTCAGGAAGTAAACAAGAGGCCACGGGCACAGTTGACATGCAGGAGGAAGGGAGACTTGGGTAGACACTTCCAAAGGACCAAGGCCACTGAGATGGCCATGAAGCCATGATTGAGCATTCTGTGAAGACCGCTGTGTCCACGGGGTCTATCCTGGTGCAGTGGTGAGTACCCGGAGCGGGTGCCTAGTAGATGAAAGAGCCTCCTGCTGACCAGACAACAGAAAAAGTCAATAGGCGGTTCATGACCACTTTCTCAGAGCTGAATTAATTACTCTAGTGTTTCTGTTTGAACATCTCTTTTGAGTGTGACTCAGGACAGAACAAGTTAGCTCCCCTGACCTGATACACACACACTTTTGCCTGGAGAAGAGCGGGCAGCGGCTTGGACAGCCCTCATGCCTTTCAGAGTCCACAGGGTGAAGACAGGCTGGCCTCTGATCATCGCAGACACTCACTCTCAATTCCAGCAAGCCTTGCCTCTCACCAGAATGTAGACAAAGGTCAGAGGTGTTTTGGAGTTCCTTTTCCAGGCCCCCAACCCTCCAGCGAAGTGCTATGTGGGTGGCCATAGGGAGCTCTGCTCTAGGCTGCTCTCTTTCCAAGAAAATGATCAGAAGGTGGTGATTGTGATTGCTTCTTAGTAGCTCGGGTCATGCTCCACTGACGCTTTGAGAGAGGGCCTGGAGGCGAAACGCAGGTGTTACCTCCGGAGGGGTTGATTTTAGCTGCTGCCCAGTTCCAGCCTTGAGCCACAGGAGGTAGGACAAAAAGCATGGCACTGGCAAACTCGTGATTGGCCAGTAGAGTCCTAAAAAGTCTGAGCCCTGGGTATAGTGTGGGCTCGAAGAAGGCATTACTGAGCAAGAGCCAGGGATGACAACCACGAGCCCCAGCTGCAGAGACCCTTGAGCTAAAAGGGTTGTCTGGCTCCTGACTATGTCAGCATGTGTTGAACTGGGTCTCCTTTCATTCCTGGGTTTTCTGATGCTCTTGTGTGTCCACAACTCAGGGGAAAATGCAGAGACAGAGCACACATGCATGCGTTTGCATGCAACCCCTCCCCATCACACATGGATACACACACACACACACACACACACACAATACATACATACATACATACATAGATACACACAGAGACAGAAGGCAAGCAGGCAAACAGACACCGCTACATCCTCTTTCTCTATGAAAGAAGCATTGTCAGGTTATCTCAGTGGTTGCTCCACCAGGGACACTTTAATATGATAGACATCCCTAGTTCTGTCTTCCTTATGCAGGCAGATGCAGGAGGAGGGCTGTGTGTCTACACCAGCTGACTACGGTTGGATGGGTCTTCTTCCCAGGGAAGTGGCAGTGGGCTCACAGTGTGGCAGGCCAGTTCTACCGAGAGAGAGGAATGGAACAGGGAATCTAAATTGTATAATCCTGACTGCCGACTCCCTACAGGTTAGGAAGGATGGGGGAGTGGAGAATTTCACTCCTTTCCTCTTGTGTCTTGCTTCTCATTCTTGTCCTTGCTCTCACGCCACGCCTGGGTTAGACAGGACTCCTCCTGAGTTAGGCCGGACCCCTCCAGCAGCCCCCACCGTCACTGCAGACACCTGAACTCCAGCAACGCCTGCTTTGAACCCATTCTGTATAGAGGGTTCACATGTGCTTTTTAGGAAGTCTCTGAAGGAAAATTGACTTTTGAGAAGACAAGTATGTCGTGAAAGCTTTATTAAACAATGACGGTGTATCACAGTAGGCACATACTTCTTGATTTAAAGAAAAAAGGGAAAATCAAGCCACGGTGAGTTTTTCCTGTCCTGTTTTTAAATTCACCCAGAGGGTAATAAGCCAGGAGCGCATCCAATAACTTTAATAACTGAGTAATAAATAAGCATTGTGCCTGGGTGGTGTGTATTAGAGAGCAGTGCCAACAAGCTAGGGCAGCATCTCCCCCAGGGCAGCGCAAAGGCAGGTCGAGACAAATACGAGAGGAAATACTAGGATCACCCTCAATGGATCCTTTTTGACCTTGGCATGTGTCCAGGACAAGTGGCCACATGCAAAGAAAATCCTCAGTGCACAGCTAGCACACACCACCCGACTCCTCAAATCCCTGAGTGAGTCCGCTGAAGAGGTGGGGGGTTGTTTGAGCATGGGGTTAGGACAGCCACTGGCAGCTGCCAACCAATTGCCTGGAGTGCTTAGACCATCACAAGATTGGATGGATTCCGACTCTAGCATCAATCAGCTCCTTCACCAGGAGAAAGAGAAATGTGCGTGAGGGGGGCAGGGAATTAGGTTATTGAGTTAGAAGAATTAGCATAATGGAAAGGAAAGGAATGAGAGACTGCACAGAGTGCATGATTCATTGCCGCTGAGTTGCTTGAAGCTTTTTTTTCCTCTTTATGACGCCTGGCCGGTCTGGTCGGAGATTTGGACAGTGTGTGGGGCTCCATTTCAATCAGAGAGATGCGCAGAAGTGGGATTCTCCAATGAAGAAGAAGCAATGGGTGACTGTGAGGAGGGAATGCTAGCTGGAGGCTGGAATGGAGTGTGTAACTTCTTAGGGTGCTACGTGATTAGATGTGATTCCCCCTTCAATTGCTGCAAGAGAGCCAGAAGACAAAAGTTGTCTTGTGAATCGTGACACCCTTGACACCTTTGGGCCCTGCAGGTGTGAGGCCGTGTGCTGGCCTTCCCGCCTCCAGCCCCTTCCCTCCATGTGAATGCCCAGTTTGCTGATGCTTAAGAAACACGGTGACTTTGGCTCTTCTTTGTCCCTTTCTTGCTTTGTGTCTCAGGATCTAAAAGTCTGAGACCGTTTTGAGGGTTCTTCACATTTGTGGGGTCAGAAGACGCGGTCTCTGGTTGCTCGTCAGCAGTTCAAGAGACCCAGGTAACACGATTATCCACGGACATTTCTGTCATGTCCAGCCTAGAAAGCGCGGGCTGTTTCCTGCACTCTGAGCACTCAAGGTGAACTCTGCCAGCAGTGTCAAGAAACAACATCATTTCGGGCCCCCGCTGTGACTTGTGCTGGCAATCCCAGACTTCAGGGGCAGCAAAGAGGGAGAAAGGAAACAGGCCTTTCTCACCCAACACACAGGCACCCTCGAGGTTTCTCCATGTAATCTTTGTTTACATTCCAGAGTTCTGGTTTTGGCGATTAGCCTTAGAATTTTCCTGATGAAATTAAGTTAACAGACCTTGAAGAAATGCTGTCTTTATGATAATAAGGGTGCCCAGGCCTCTGATGGAATTAGCAGTTGTTTTATTGTACTATAAAGACTCCTTGGGAAGAGGCATCCAGCTTGGGTGTCTGAAAGGTTTCCACCATCAACAGCAATGCTAAACGGACAGTGGAGGGTGAAAGATAGCAGATTACGTGGAGACCTCTTTCCCTTCTGGGTGCCTAGGCTTCAAGCACACTAAGCAAAGCCCATCTCATTGGAGGTGGGAAACTCAGAGGGCAGCCAATATCAGTATCTAAGAAAGGCGCTTTTCCCTTTATTCCTAATTATGTGATAAATGTGTGTTCAACACACACACACACACACACACACACACACACACACACACACGGCATCTTCTTGTCTTGGTTAAAACAGGGTCTTGCTGAGGGGCCAGACTTGCCTTGAAAACGCACTCCTACCCCAACTAGACACTGTAGGCCTAGGCTGCCATGTACATCCTCCCGCTGTTATTCCTGATGATTAAATGTTCTATTCTCGAGACGACTGCGATTCACTTTGCACACTTGCCTGTTCTTTGCCGAGGGGGGAACCAGAAGCCTTACCTAAGCCTTTTCAGCCTGTGCTCGGCGAATGTTCTGAACTACACACGCAGCCACAGAGTCTCAGGGTGCCCCTGCCTACACCCAGAATAGGCACCATCCTCTCTGTGTGCTACCTTTGTCCTTGACTTCTGAGCCTTGACACACTCCTTTTTTTTTTTTTTTTTGACAGTTCATTACAGAAAGATCTCAGCACGGCTTGAGGGCATCGTGCAAAGGAAGATGGACAGGCGGCCAGAACCTGAAGGAATAACTGGGGTGGGCTGTCAAGACCTAGTGAGAGTGAGCTCAAGACAAAAAGAGAGAAGAGCCAGGCGTCCTCCGAGATCTTCCTCAGATCTTCCTTTCTGTGCTGAAAGCAGCAAGAGCTTGCATCTATACTGAATCACTCTTCTGAGAAAGTGAGGTTACCAACCAAGTTTCGTCTTTCAGCTCTTCTCCAGGTTCAGGTGTAACTGACGCTGGTACACTGCTCCAGTGACCATTGCAGGCTAGCTCCCTTTTCAGTAGCGGCAAGATGGCCCCAATCCAGGCTCCCTTTAAATGTTTTCTCTTTCACAGAATACATAAGGTATAAACAGAGATGTATGCATGGAGATCGCATATGTCTATGTATATGTATGTAGACTATATGTGTCTGTATCTATATATAAATGTATAGATAGATAGATAGATAGATGGATGGATGGATAGATAGATAGACAGATAGATATGGACAATCTATGTGTATATGTATGTAGATTATATGTCTGAACCTATATATACATATGCACATCTATATATAGATGCAGACACATATAATCTACATACATCCATATATGTGTACAAATAGATAGATGATAGATAGATAATGATAATGATAGATAGATACATAGATAGGTAGATGATAGATAGATAGATGATAGATAAATAGATAGATAGATAAATAGATAGATAGATAGACAATATATATATATATACATTCATATGTATGTATTAACCTTGGGTCTGTGGTAGGAATGCCTTTTGATAATGGTGGTGTAGTCGTCTGGTTTCTTGTTTCATTTTCTCCTTATATTACTTTTCTCAACGTTGGGTCAAAATACCTGACAGAAACAACTTCGAAGAAGAGTGGTTCATTTGTGGGCACAGTTTCTGCCCAACATTGTGGGAAGTCGAGATGGGAAGGAAAGTGAGGAAGGGATGGGTGGAGAAATGAGAAAGGAGGGTGGGACGGCCTGGTGGGGAAGTTCATGGTAATGGGAGCATGTGGTGTTGGCTCCTCACATCTTGGTAGATCAGGAAGTAGCAGAAAAGAGACCAGAGCAGGACTGGGCTGTAACACTGAAGACTGACCCTAGTGCGGCCTTTGTTGGCTAAATCGACCCTATGTCCAAAGACCCACAGCCTCCCATAACAGTGCCATCACCGACAGAGACCCAAGAGTCCAAAATGTTAACATGTGAGGGACATTTCATTTAATATTTCAAACCATGACTTCCAATGAAGCACAAATCAATGAAAGCCCAAATCTGTAGCTACTGGATAGAAGCCAGGCTAGACCTGCTTTGAGAGAACCCCATTCACTGTTCATGACTCCTCAGGGTCATGGCTCTTAGCTTGTCAGGAGGGTCACAGCATCAAAACGACCCACAATGGGACAGTACTCTAACGGTTTCTTTGATGGTTAATTTTATATGTTAGCTTGGGTAAACTGTAACACCTAGGGTATTTGCCCACACACAGTGAAAATATTCCTTGGGGACTTGAGAGGAGGCTAAGTCAGTAAAGTACTTGCTGAAGATGCCTGGAGATCTGTTTGGATCTCCAGTACACACTTAAAAGCCAGATGAGGTTGGGTACATCTGTGACCCTAGAGCAGGGGCATGGGGTAGGAGGACACAGGATGAGCTCACCAACCAGCTGGCCACCTAACCAATCAGTGAACTCAAGGTTCAGAGAGAGAGAGAGAGAGAGAGAGAGAGAGAGAGAGAGAGAGAGAGAGACTGTCTGCAGAAAAACAGGGTAGAGAGCAGACAAGGAAAATCCTCAGCATTGACCTCTGGCCTCCAGGTGAACATGCACAGGTACACATGAACATATATAGGCACACATGAACATGCATAGGCACACATGAACATACACAGGCATACATGAACATGCACAGGCACACATGAACATGCACAGTCACACATTAACATTACAGGCACACATGAACATACACAGGCACACATGAACATACACAGGCACACATGAACATGCACAGGCACACATGAGCATGCACAGGCACACGTGAACATACACAGGCACACGTGAACATGCACAGGCACACATGAACATGCACAGGCACACATGAGCATGCACATGTACACATAAACAGGCAGAGGCACACAAATGAATCTATACATGCACACACACATTAAAAGCTAAAAAGAACGCATTTCTCTTCTTTTTTTCTTTTTCTTTTTCTTTTTCTTTTTTTGCCCCCAAACAGGGTTTCTCTGTGTAGCCTTGGTTGTCCTGGAACTTGCTCTGTAGACCAGGGTGGCCTCAAGCTCACAGAGATCAGCTGCCTCTGACTCCTGAGGGATGGGATTAAAGGTGTGTGCCACCACCACCCAGCAAGAAAATATTTCTTGATAGGATCATCATCTAAAAGACCATTCTGATCCATAGTGTGGGTGGATTTCGTGTAACCAGCTGAAGGCCCTAAAAGAGTAAGACCCAGCTCCACTGAGGCCATAGCAGCTCTCTCTCCTCTCTTCTCTCTCCTCTCTTCTCTCTCCCTCTGACTCACACAGGTCCATTATCATCTTGAACATAGCTTTCTGGCCCTGCTTCCTCCTTTGTTATTTTACCTTTAAATCCCAGCAGTAAACACAAGGGAGCCCCATTCCCTCTAGCTTTCAAAGATGCTCAGATGAAAATGACAGGAATGTCCCAGATGCTGGACCAGATCCACATCCAACGCTGGAAAGCTGCCTCAGGAGCTCTGCTCACGGAGCAGGGAGCTGAAGTCTCAGAGGCTGTCCTCCATCTCTCTGGCCTCCTAAGTGTGATTCAAAGGAGACAACACGGAGCAGCAAACCTGGCTTCAGACCCGCGTTCCTCTGACCTGCCCTGCTCTCAGCCTCATCCTGATGTAGAAGCCTTGCTGACAATTATTCTGTCTCTACTGAACACAGCAGGGCTGGGCTCTATATACATTATAGGTCTGAACAGTTCTATATTATAGGGGTCACGACAGGAAGAGTTCCCTGAGCCTGTGTGTCGTGACTCATTCTCCAGCTGGAGGGTGAGAGTGAGCATCAACCTGTCCACATGGATGGTTGCCCCTCGCCTCTCTTGATCTCCAGCTCTGAGAGTTCCCCCAAGACCTATCCCTTTCAGGGTAGGTTCTTGCCTCATGGTGAGCCCTGGCTCAGCTCTTCCTGGTCTCTCAGGAGCCCTATGCAGGCCTTTCTTCTTTAGGAGGGCTGGCTTTCCTGCCCTTCTCTGTGCTGATGTGTCTTGAGAGCATTGCCTGAATCTGTTCTCTTTCCTTCCACGCTGCTTCGCCTTCCTCCCTCATCCTTTTCCTCTACAGAGGAAAAGGTTTAGAGGTGGAAGATGAAAGGAAGAGGAGGAAGAGAGGAAGAGAGGGGAGAGGGAAGAAGAGGGGGGAGGAAGAGAGAGGAGGAAGAAAGGGGGAGGAGAAGGGGGAGGAAAAAGAGGGAGGAGCAGGGAGAGGAGGAGGGAGAGGAAGAAAAGGGGGAGGGAGAGAACTAGAGGAGAGAGAGGAGGATGAGAGAGGAGGAAGGGGAGGAGCAGGGGGAGGAGGAAGAGAAGAGGAAGGGAGAGAAATAAAAAGGAGGAGTAGAGAAAAGAGGAAAGGGGAGAGGGAAGAGGAGGAAAGGGGGAAGGGTCAAAGCCATGCCTCTCCTCTCTTCCCACTCAAGTCCAGACACAATAAAAACATAAATTAGCATCGTTCACAGGAACAGATGCCACAGAAACTGCCACAGAAAACCATCACTGTGGTTAACACTCAAGGGGATAAAGCTGTTAAGAAAGCCCGTCCACCGCTGTTTGGAGACTCTGAAGGGAAAATAGCAGTATGACAAGAGGCACTGGGCTCCCGTTTGGTTCTAGGCGTGTTATAATGTGAAAAACACCATTTGCCTTTGATCACTGACGCTTCCAGCGCAGGGAAAGTGGGCGCTCTTGGAAAGAGTCCCTATTTTACAATCTTCTTTCTCGGTTTTTCCCTAGGAAAGATTTACAGAGTTGTCCTGCCTCTTTCTCTCCAGGGCTTCTCCTCCCCTCACCCACTGTGATGCTCGGAGCAGCTGCTGTTGCCATGGCAACACTACAGAATAAACTTGTTGCCTGTGGACCATCTGTACCCAACCTGGGCTACGGGGAGGCTGCCTGCTTCCTTTTCCTGTTTGTCATCTACCTACGTCAAACCTCCTGGCTGAGCCACCGATGCCTGAGTAAAGCTAGGGTCGTTCAGCCCCAAGGCGGGCTCTGATGCATCGCCTTGCCTGCAGATTCTTCCCACAACACACTTCTCAAAATACACTGCTGTAATTAGGGAGACAGACCCATCGACACTCTGCAATCCAGGAGGATTGGTCAGTTCCCCTATAGAAAATTGATCAGCATAGGGCTATTGTGTTGAAAGAGAAAGAAAGGGGGCTGGGGAGGGAAAGAGAGAGTCTAGCTATTGGCGTGGATTTTGTTTTCCCTTTTAAAGACTGAATTTGTCTATTTTTCCTGTTCTGAGGGATATATGATGTGGTAATTGTAAGCACTTGATCCCGAAAGCAGATTTGGAAACCAGATAAAATTATTCTATTTAATTTACTAATATATTAGTTATGTCATTTGTTTGTTTTAAATAGTGTCAGGGATTACACGTAGGGCCTCACATATGGTGAGCACAGGCTCCACATACCCTCCAGCAAAACAAACCAGCATGGTTGAGTTCTGGCAATTCCTTTACCCAGAGCTGTCACTGATTTTGTTAGTTTGTTTTTATCATAAATTTCTTTTAAAATCAAATGAATTTGTCTTCTAAATCCAATGCCCACTCCTGATTTTCCTAATTTAGCATGTGTGTGGCATTTTCACATTATTTCAAGCAAGAATACTGCCCCACCTTGCATGTGTCCCCCCACCTAACCCCTGGATTGGTACTCCTCCCTTCTCTTCCCAGTTTCCTCCTTACTCATCCCAGAACTCATTTTCCTACTCTTTGCTTTCCTAAACGTTGGAATTTGCTGGTAATTGTAATTTCACTGGTCACGATCCTCTGGCCTCTATTTTTCTAAAGCATGGTGGTTAAGTCTAGAGGATTTCTACAGATGCCATTTGCCATGCCAAGCCTCCGCCATTAGCAATGTTGTCTCCTCCTAGGCAACACTACAACCGGCTGTTTCTGTTCCACGAAGGCAGCCACCAGGAATGGACCAAGCCTCTTGTAACATGAAGGGGCCTGCTTGTTGGGACTTATGTCCTGCCCAGTTCCCCACAGTCGGCAAGCCCCCCTCCAAATCACACAGACATCGCCGTAAGTTATAAAACTGATTGGCCCCATTAGCTCAGGCTACTTATTAGCTCTTGTAGCTTATATTCACCCATTATTTTTTATCTATGTTAGCCACATGGCTTGGTACCTTTCTCAGCAGGGCAGCTCACATCTTGCTTCTTCAGTGATCTGGGTAGAACTGCAGAGGGAACTTCCTGCTTCCCAGAATACTCCTGTTCTCACCATCCTGCCTCTACTTCCTATCTGGTTGACCCATCTATACTTCCTGCCTGGCCAATCAGCGCTTATTTAAAACATGATTGACAGAATACAGACAATTCTCCCGCACCAGCCTCTTACTGGAATCCTTTCAATAAAGATTTACATTTCTCCATTTCTCACTCCTCTTGCATTTACTTCTCTGTGTGCTCTCCAATTATACATTTACAGGGCTCTTCACTGTCTGTTAAGTTGTGGCCCGCACCTGTCGCCTGTAATTCCAGCACTAGGAAAAGGCTGAGAAGGAAGGATACTCCTGAGGTCAAGACCAGCCTGTACCCCACAGTGAGCTGCAGATCAACCTGGGCAACAGAACAAGACACTTTCTGAAGAAAAAGAAGCAAACCAAAATCGAGCTGTTTTTAGTCCCTTTCAATGAAAGCCGTATGCTATCAGCTTCTGCGTCTGAGTTCACATCCTAGGCAAATTCTTGTAGCTACCGCCACTCTCCAAAACATGAAAAAGGTAACACGGGAATCCTGAATAGCGTTCGCATTGCTGTATAGTTGGTCATTTTTACTCTTTGTTCTTTAGGGGGTCTGCCATTCAGCTCCCAAATAAATACGTGGAGTCTTATTCTTACTTATGAATGACTGGCCTTAGTTTGGCCTATTTCTGGCCAGCTTTTCTTAAATTATCTCTTATCTATCTTTTGCCTCTGGGTTTTCATCTTTCTCTATTCTATATACGTTTCTTCTTAACTCTGTGACTTGCTGTGCAGTTGGGTGGCTGGGCAGCAGGCCCCTGACACCCCCTTTACTTCTTCTTGTGTTCCTTCATCTTCTCGTCCCAGATTTCTCCTCCTATTTATTCTCTCTACCTGACAGCTTCTCCTATCTTTTCTCCTGCCTATTTACTGGCCCTTCAGCTCTCTATCAGACCAATTAGGTGTTTTGGGCAGGCAAAGTAATAGAGTTTCACAGAGTTAAACAAATACAACACAAAAGAAGGCAACACATCTTTGCATCATGAAATAAATGCTCCACAGCATAAACAAATGTAACACATCTTCAACTGATATTCCACAATACAGTCTCCTTAAAGATAACACTTTAATCCTATATAAGAAATTTCCTAGCTTTTCTGTAGCCTGCCTGCTGAATGAGCCTACCTACTTGATTTTTTTTCTGTGACTATAAAAGTTCAAGTCACTTCTTACTCAGTGGGTTCATCCAGGCAACAGTACCATTCAGAGAAACTTGTTCCATGTTCCCAGATCATGGTTGCTCATATTTGGCTCTTATTTCCTTTAAAGCAAATGACTATCTTATAATAACACATGAAAGGTAAGATACATGCTTTGTTTATTCTCTTTATTTGCCAGTTACTAAAATAATAAACTTAAGTCTCACACATGACCTAGAGGGAGCTAATTAGTTTCTAGCTTCACTGTGAGTGCAGGGATTTAAACACGCATGACACAGTATGCCCACTGCAGTTACAATGTTGATTAATGCACCTGTTACCCCTTTTCAGCAGGGTCATATTTGAATTGGCTTGCATGTCTCTAACAAGACCGTGGCATTGTTTCCAGTTTTTTTCGATTATTCCCTTACTTTCTATGGTTTTGAGATGAACTAAGCTCATCTTCCGCCTTTCCCTTGGAACAATAGGGCCAGCCATTGCTTCAGAGAGCTCTAACCTATTGGTTTCTTGCTTCTAGTGGGTCAATGGTGGAGAAACAAACCTCTGGCCCCTGTGGCATTTCTTTCCTGAAGTCTTCTCAATGGGCAGAGCTGAATACATGTCTTCTTCTCTTTCCTCCTCTCCACCATGATCACTCCTTCCTTTCCTTCTTCCCTTCCCCCTTCCCTTTTCTCATCCCTCTCTCCTTCTCCTTTATTTTCTCTTCCATCTGCTTCTTTTATGTCCCTGCCTTCCTCTCCCTTAACAGAAAACACAGCACCCATCACTACAATTGAATTATAACCTCATCAGCCTCATGCTCATTGTGCCAACAATTGACATCAACATGATCACTTACTACCCTTATTTACACACACACACACACACACACACACACACACACACACATCAAACACCTTCAACATACAGTGGCTTAGAGGCAAGGGTAACCACTAACTGTATCACAGTTTCTGTAGATCAGTAAGCACATCTTAAGCAGCTTAGCTCCTGTTCTTCTCAGAGTCTCCCATGAGCAGGCAGAGGAAATGCTGTCCAGGGTTTCCTCATCTGAAGTGGTGCCTGGAGCTAGCAAGGTGGCATCCTACAGGGCCTCTTCATCTGGTTGGCAAGCTCAGAGTGTGTGACAGAAAACTTCAGTGGTCTTCACAAGGCTGCTGGAGGGTCCTTACATGTGAGTTCTGGTTTCTCCAAGGTGGCACTGGGGAGGGGAGGTAAAGACAGGCTCAGAACCCCCACGCTCTTGTTTCTGTCATCCGGATCATTAAGTCTTCCAAATAGTTAAAGAAAGAGCTGACCTATTGAACGGGGATGTGAAGGATATTTCCTTTTACTTTGTGACAATAACTTACATTGCTCCTACATGCAGCAGCTTCCCAAGCCCAATTCCTCATAACTTGAAGACCTATGGTTTTAAGGAGAAATAGTTTTACTCTCCCCTCCACACACTCAACCCATGAAGCATAGGCTATTCTGCATATGATCGAAGCCCACCACTAGTCAGAATGGGAACACGAATGTGAACAGGGGCCTTGATCCGTAGCAAATTTGAAGTCTATCAGGGAAGTGTCATAGTACCTTTGTGGCATGCATTTAATTAGCAGCAAGCCACCTAAGCCAGCTCACACACAGTCAGGGAAGGGACAACTGTTTCACCTCCTCAAGGTAGGGATATAATTTTATACTGATACACATACTGTCACCAACAGTATAATTACTAAAAGTAGCTAGAGCATTTGTACTTTGAATTTTAGAGTATTTCTTAATTAAGATTTATAGACAAATTGCTGTGTTCAAAATTTTTGAGAAATAAATTTCAAGGTGTCACACTAAACCAGCTGTGCTGGGGCTGTCTGGCTCACTTCTGTCCCCTGTCTCCTCCAGGTTAGCTTCCTCTCCAGCTTCCTACTTATGATTCCTTCTGAAAACAAACAATTCCTTTAAAAAAAAGTATGTGTGTGTGTGTGTGTGTGTATGAGTGTGTGTGCGTGTGTGCGTGCATGTACTCCGAGTTCTATGATGAACATTAGTGTGTCAAGCACACTATTCTTCATAATTATTTCTTCATTTTAGAATTTTAGCACTGATGGCAGCATTTGACATGCAGTGTTTGCAGATTGCGGTCCTGTCTACCAGTGGTCAGTGTTGGGTAGGGTTTATTCAATCACTCCCCTAAGTGAGGGTAATCTTGGGATCTCTATTCTTTCACCATTTATTTATTACTACTTGTCTAAGTCTTTCCCTGTTATAAGCACTGTTACAGTGATCGGCTTTATGTGTCTAGCCCCATCCGTTTTTTCCAGATACGTAATAATACATCTATAACCTATTCCATGGTGTGGCTTGTTTACAAAGTACCAGTTTGATAGATAAAGGACATTATCTTAGTTTAATTTGCATTTCCTTAATTTAGTTCTGCTGAATATTTTAAATTTAATTAGCTAATCTTTTTTTCTTTTTCGAAATCACTTTACTGTCAGATAATTAAGATATAAAGCTACACACAGGACCAGAGAGATGATGGTTGAGAGGGCTTGCTGTTCTTCCAGAGGATATGAGTTCAGATCCCAGGATCCTCTTCAGGCAGCGCACAACCACCTGTAACTCCAGCTCCAGGGGCTCTGCTGCCCTCTACTGGCCTCTCTGGGCATCTGCACACATATGGCATATTCTCTTACAGACACATACACACAAACATAAGTAAAAATAATTTTAAAACTGTGTGAATTTAATATGGACGTTTGGATTGTGGCCCTCCCCTGGAGTATTTTCATCTGTGGGGTGTGTGAAATTGGTTTTCCCAGGGGAGGATACAGTGAGGGCTGGCACCTCATGAGCTGCCATCCACAAACTTGGCTTTCCACTCGTCACTTGCTTGTTTCTTTTTCTGTTTCCTTAATTATCTGTAGTCTCTTGTTCCTACCTTAGTCTTTCAAGTGCATATTAAGTTCTTTGTTAGGAGTGTAAATATTTTCCCATAATTATTACAAATGCATCTCCAATGTTTGGTTTTTCTTTTGTATTCAAAGTGTTAGACACAACTGTGTTCGCTGGACATGCAGAATTTAGTATTTCGTATAATCAAGTATTTCCCTTTGTGATTGCTTCAGTGGATTTTAAACATCTTTACGACTTATACCATCTTGCCAGAATTCAATAGTGCACTCATATGTGCCACTTTAACATAATAGGGATTGTAAATCTTCCATGCGGTAATGCGCACTGATCAGAGTCTGCTAACTTTCTGAGAAATGACGTATTTATTGCACTACTTTGCCAGGGTAGATGCTATGGCTTGAATACAGAATTTCTCCCATAGATCTGTACATTGTCAACTTAGTCCCAGCTGGTAGTACCGTTTTGGGAAGTACTGCGAACTTTAGGGTATCAGGCCTGCACAGAGGAAGTAAGTCATCAGAGGCTCGACACGAAGGAATCATTCTCTCCTTCCACCACACGGGCTCTAGGGACCATGCTCCGCGTGCCAAGCCTTCAAGTCAAGTGCCTTCACCTGCTTAACCATCTCACTAGATCTGCTCTAGAACATTAAAGTTTGTATAAAAGGAGCCATGAAGTGTGTATTCCTTTCTGTCTGACTTCTCTACCCCAGAATCACATCTGTGAGATCCTTTCATGTTATTACAGTAGCTGAAGCAATAATAATTTACTCTATTTTAATTTTTTGTGCAGTATTTGACTAGAGAGGAATCACATAAAATATTCTTTTTATTGTTGATAGATAGGATGCTTTCTGCTTTCAACTATCTCAGCCTGCTGCTATGGAAGCCCTTGTACATAGCTTTTGAGGAGGCCAGGTTATCATCTCTGTGAGGCACTGGAGTAGATTTGTGGGTTCTATGAGATCTGCCTATCTATCTATCTATCTATCTATCTATCTATCTATCTATTATCTATCTATCTATCACCTATCTACCATCTAGCTAGCTAGCTACAATCTATCTAAATCTACATATCATTGATCATATACCTATCTCTCTATCATCATCTATAATCTATCTATCTATCTATCTATCTATCTATCTATCTATCTATCTATCTTCTTTCTTCAATCTAGCTAGCTTTAGTAGGTAATAGCAAACAGTTTTCCGCCAAGTTTTGGTGTTCCATCTCCTTTCCAGTGCTGTGAATTAATTTGCACAAATGTCTTTTTGGAGAGAAGAGGACAGTGTGCGTGTGTGTGTGTGTGTGTGTGTGTGTGTGTGTGTGTGTGTGTGTCAGGGCAGGGGTTCTTACTGTGGGTCATGGTTGTTTCACCGCTACTATTGTGTTTAATTTCTGAATGACATGACTAGATTCATTTATAGAAGACATCAGAGAGATCAAGCAATTTGACCAAGGTCATATTAACTAAGCATGTAGGACTTGAGCCTTAGTTTGTCTCCTTACTGGTCCAAGATACAGGCAAGCCTGACCACTATGGCACTGAGGGAGTGCCAGCATTATGGTGGAGTCTGGCGGAGGGGTGGGGGCCTTCACTGGGGCTATGTGAGTTTAAGGCTTTGTCTCACTCCCCCCCATTTTCTCTCTCTCTCTCTCTCTCTCCTTCCCTGCCAGGAGGACTCCATCCCTCTGGAAGAGTAGGCTAAAATAAAGCCTTTCCTCCTTGGCTTGGCAGGATGGTTCAGTGAGTACAGGTGTTTGCTCCCAAGCCTAATGACCAGAGTTCAAGTCCTAGGGCTGACATAGTGGAAGGGAAGAACTGACTCCTGCTGACTCCTGCAAGCTGTCCTCTGACCTACACATGTGCGCTATAACATGTGTGTGGGCCCTCCCCCAAAGAAATAAATATAAGACAATAAAAATATCTGTTTTTCTTCCCGACGTTGCTTTTGGCAATCGTGGTTTATCGTAGCAGCAGAAAGGTAACTACTAAAACAGATGTTTAAGGAATCGTAGTTCACAATTTCTTGGAATCTTGAAAGCTATAAAAATGCTTCCCAGTGGGTGAACAGGTCGACTGTGGTATGTTCAGGAAAAGGGACACTATTCAGCACTGAGAATAAATGAGTTGCCAAGTCACGAGAAGACACAGAGATGTACATTATTAAGTGAGGTAAGTCATTCTGGGAAGGCCTCAAACTATGGTTCTAGTGGTAGGACATTCTGGAAAAGGCAACAGTGCCGGTAAAAGGTCGGTGGTGCCAGGAGTCTGGGAAGAAGGAAGGAAAGAGAGCAAAGGGGTCTGGGTTTTCAGAGCAGCGTGACTCCTTGGAATGACAGTGGCTGATCTGTGGTTATCTGTGCAGAGTCCTGATCTACTCTGCAGACTCTGACGCCTGAGGTCAGCTACACACCCCGGGTTAGAGGTGTGTGTGAGTGGGATTTACCACTTGTTACAAAGGCGGTTTGCACTCTGGTGGGGGTGTGGGTGGGGCCGGAGTCATCCAAGAGTGACGGCACAGGCATGGGAATTCCCTGTGCCTTCCCTTCAACTTCGTTGTGCACCAGAAACTGTTGTAAAGTAGTCTTTAATCAGATCTCAGATTAAAAAGAGCATTCATTCCTATGTCTCAAAGTTCTCAGGCTCCATTCTACTCGATGCCGTCTTTATCTTGCCTGCAGCCATTTTATTTAAAATGTACCTTTTAAAAGATAATGGAAAACTGTCCCCACTGTCACTGGACTTACTTCTAGTAAGGCCAGGAAACAAATAAGATAGAAATCAATAAAATAATAGTTCCAATTTAACCAAGAATGTAAAAATAAAAGTTTAGATCTTCTGAGTCTTCTTAGGGGTACATGGGAATATATGCTCATTTTTTGCTTGTTTGTTTTTGTTTTTTCAAGACAGATTTCTCTGTGTATCCCTGGCTGTCCTAGAACTCACTTTGTAGACCAGACTGGCCTTGAACTCACAGAGATCCACCTGCCTCTGCCTCCCGAGTGCTGAGATTAAAGTGCCACCATCGCTGGGTCTATATGTTCACTTTTATTGAAGAAAAAAAAAGAGTGGGCACAATGGTGTGCACACCTGTAATTCCATCACTCATGATGCAGAGAGAGGTCATCTCAGGCCACATAGAAGATTTGAGGCCAGCCTCAGCTATATGAGATCACATCTCAAAACACCAAAAATGAGAGCTGATCAAGAGACTCAGTCCCCAAGCCTGGTGACCTGAGATCAAACCCCTCCTGAAAGCCACAACCTTGAAGGAAATAATTGACACCTGCAAGTTGTCCTCTGACTTCTACACACAGGACAAGGTGTGTGTGTGTGTGTGCGTGCGAGTGTGCACACACATACAATAAATATATGTAAACAACCCAAAAACCAAAGAGCCCCCACCCCAAAGACAATGAAAACTTTGAATGCTATCCTGCTTAATTGCAGGAAGTTTATTACAAATGATACAACTTTTGGAAGTGGCTTCTAATTTTGTAGATTAAGAACACTTGCTTATAAAATATGACTATAAACTATATATTTTCATGCAATCTGTACCAGTTAGTCTTTTGTCATTTCGACATAAACTAAAGTCATCTGGGCAGAGGGAATCTGAGTTGAGAAACTGCCTTTATTAGCTTTCCTGGAAGCAAGTCTGTGGGGCATTTTCTTGATTAATGATTATGTGGGCAGTGCCAGGTTGTCCTGGGTTATATAGAAAAGCAGGCTGAGCAAGCCATAGAAAGCAAGCCGGTAAGCAGTGTCTTCACAGCCTCTGCTTCAGCTCCTGCCTCCAGGTTCCTGCCCTGTGTTCCTGCCCTGACTTCTCTCAGGGATGGAGTGTGACCTGGAAGTATAAACCAAGCTCTTTCTTCCTCAAGTTGCTGTTGGTCATGTGTGCACCACAGCAAAGTAGAAAGGAAACAAGGCCCCAGGCTGTGGGTCTAGGAACGCACATCCTATTTTTAGAGCGTGTTGATTCAGGTTTACATTGTTCAGACACATATATTTTGCTGGTGCATTTATTGTTAAAGTGCAAACATTAACATCCTATTTCATTTGTTATTCAATATGTTTCTTTAGATCAGTGATTCTTAACCGATGGGTCGTGACCCCTCTGGGGTCAAAAGACTCTTTCTCAGAGGTCGCCTTAGACCATTAGAAAACACAGATACAATTACAATTCTTAGCAGTATCAAAATGACAGCTATGAAGTAGCAACTAAAATCATTTTGTGGTTGGGGGTCACCACATCATGAGAAACTGTCTTAAAGGGTCGCAGCACTAGGAAAGGCTGAGAACACTGCTTTAAATATTGACTTTAAAAATCGAGTTATAATGAAGCTGGGCTCTGCTTTGGTTTCCTAAAGCTAGACTCCTTCTTTTCTGCTGTGTTTTCGTCTGTTCTTAAGTGCCTCATTGAGTGTCCGCTCGGGTGTCCTGGGGTCATAGAGAGTCTCTATCTACTGCAAGCTAGGTCCTAGGACCCCAACACATCTAGCCTTTTGCCATTCCAGAAGCGGTTCCTGTCGCAGTAGCGCTAGAGTTGATCTGACCATTCTGTGCAAAAAAAAGCCAAAGAGCTAAAACTCAGTCCTCCAGTTCGATTCTTGGGCAGAGATTAAAATGAACCATGGAATTTATTCCCCGAAAGTCCAAAGCACCCCCATGTACTGCTTCGGAGGCCTCCTTCAGGAGCCGGCTGGCAGCCCCGTGGCCTACCTTGGGCACTGGGGTGGTCGGTGCCCTGGTGCAGCTAAGGACAGGATTGGTCTCTGCCCGTTCCAACACAGTATGCTGCTGGCATTCACACAAACAAGTAAATGAAGTGCCGCGCGTGTCCCTAATCTCTGTTTTAATGTCGCCAACAATCTCCTGGTTAATTAGCAATTTGCTGCCCACCAATATGCAAATGAGTGACAAGCACAGGTTCTCTGCATCTGTAATTATTCGGCTGATGTACAAGCCACTTCCTTCCCTGAGCAGCTTTCTCTGTGTGTGCGTGTGTTCATGCATCAGGGATTCTATTATTTTTAGAAGCGAGCTCTGTGCATTTTTATGCTTTAATAAAAGAGATTTCAGTGATTACTCTATTTTGAATATATATATTTCCCTCCTCAATTCCAAATTCATTTGTCAATTTTTTTTTTGCACGAAGAGTGGGGAGTTAGATTATCAAGGGGCTACAATCCAAACTGCAGAGCGTCAGAGAACAAGATTGAAAGATACACCCTTCTGCAGCTGCCAAATCCGTGTCTAGCATCGGGGTCTTGTAGTATTTGGTTTTCTTCCAGCAGCTCTGGTGAGTAGAACCACAAGCTGCCTAACCCATCTGCCTGTTGGAGCACAGCGCTCTCCTGTTTGGAGGTTTAAACGTTTTACATTTTTTCTTTTCTTCTGGGGGGAGGGCTGTTGTTCAGGGCACTAAGAAAGGCTCTCATGTTAAATTAAGTCAATTAATAAATGGAGACACATTAAGCAATCAATTTTGTCAGCCTATCTCCCCAGCATTATGTATGGTTGGCTGTAATCACAAGATAAATGCAGTGTGCTGATCTATGGTAATGTTCAATAATACATTCTCCGCCAGGCTCAATTCATCAGGGAGCTCCGGTAGGGGAGGTATTTGTTATTGGCTGTCTCTGCACCTCAAGGATAACATTTCTGTCCTTTTGATTGGCTGCCTCGCTGCTGCAAGATTCTAACCGTCTTATTTTGATGATGAATATGAAGGCGCGCTAAGCCGGGCTGGAGCAGAGTGTCTCAGAGGCTGTCTCCATTCAGAGCCCAAGGACTTACAGCATCCTCCGCCGCCTTCCTGAGCCAACAGCCCCCCAAAAGTTGGGATGCTTTTCTTTACTCAGTGCTTTGGGGCTGTGTTGGATCTCATTCACCTCCGGTTTCAGCACTACAAGGCTAAACGGGTTTTCTCTGCTGCCGGGCAGCTTGTCTGTGTGGTCAACCCCACGCACAACCTAAAGGTGAGTCACTTCCTCTTCGGCTTTCCGTGGGGGCTCTAGCCTTTTTTCGGGAGGCATCTATGAGGGAACTCATGCAAATAGTTTGCTGGTGCTAGGATCCCAATGCTCTGAAGACCGCTAACTTGCTTTCCTAGGCTCATTCTCGCTCTCTGGGCGGTGTGGCGTTTTTTACAGTGACTGAGTGGTGTTTCCTGGACTGGCAAGCAACAGTGGAGAAAACATGTAGTGTCTCCCCCGTACCGGGTGTGGGGGCTGAAGGGAGGGTGATGGGAAGACTCAGGTAGAGGTGTCCTTACTTTCCTCCTACGCACTTGTGGGTCAGCGCCCAAGAGAAAAAAAATCAGAAAAGTTATTCAAATTGCCGTCTGTCCTGCCTGTCGGTACAAGGATTTGCTCATGCAGAACTGGGGAGTATTGAGACAGAAGTTGACAAGGGGCCGTTTCTGCAGGAGTTTGCCCTTGTCCTCAAACTGTTTCAAACTGTGTGTGTGTGTGTGTGTGTGTGTGTGTGTGTGTGTGTGTGCGCGTGCGTGCGTGTGTGTGTGTGTGTGTGTGTGTGTGTGTGGGCGCGCGCGTTGCTGGGAGGAGTTTAGCTTCTTTCCCTCCTGCGGGCTAGATGCGAATCTTCACTGAGGACAGCGGCGGGAGGAGGGCTTAGCTTCAATTGTGTAATAATGAAACTTGCTAGGAGCTGCCCCGGCTGCCTGGAGCCGGCAGGCGACTGGCTGCTGAGTTGCCAGTGGCTGCCTCACTGCTCGCTTGCTTGGTGCTGCATCCTCTGTGTTCATCCACCTCAAATCAGTGTTCTAAAGCTGAGATGCGGGGCTAGGACCTCGGCGTGTTACAGCCTAGGTGGGGAGATTAATGAAGAGTCAGCTGCCTACGGATGTGGTGGGGAAGATAGGGAACGGGGTAAGGGGCATGCTGGGAGGACACAGCTAAACTCCCCAAAGGTGAAATGGTGAGAAAATAAAATCTGATGCAGGACTCGTGAGGGAGTTGCTTACCGGTCTTCACTGTACTGGGGGACTGGGGACAGGGGGAGGGGTTGTGTCTGCAGCAGAGTCTGGGACTGTCTCCAGGAGACCAAATCTGTAACTGACTACTGTGGTTGGGCAGTGTTGGGTGATGCTTGTGATGCTAAACTCATGATGGGATGGTCCTCAGCCCTCTTGCTGCAGATCAGTAATTATGAGTGGCCCCCACCTCCATTCCTGGAAGTGTTTAAGCTGACAGCTCTCTGGAGCTTCTGAGGCCACACTCCTGGGGGCGATGTGATGGAGGGGCCCTGGACTATACTGAGCAACTGGCTTTCTATGCTACCCAGGCTATGACGAATCCGTGAATCTCCTTGAAGCGTTCATGTGTGTGCCCTCCCTCATTCTACTCATTCATCTCTTTCCTCCTGCTCAGTGTTTTTGTTTTTGCCCCCCCCCCCTTATGGCCTGATTTTATAAATGAGAATTCTCTTCCAATCATCCTTGGCAGAGGAAGTACATCGTATCCATATTAAAGATACTCTTGCATTCCATTTCATGGCCACCTTGGAGCCCTTACTCCAACCCCATTATTTTGTCAACTTAGATTAGTTACTTCCCGGTGGCAGGAAACCTTGTTTATTCCTGTTTTGCATTTTAATGCCTTTAAAACCCTGCAACATAGTAGCTGTTCTAAAGTTTGAGTTCACGGGGTTCACTTCCTGCAATGGATGATGGAGAAAGAGGTGCTTAGACCTTGCTGGGGGGGCAAGGAGAATCATCTCTGAATGACTTTTTCCCTGAGAACTGCTTGTTGACTGCCACGCTCTTGTTGCCCAGAGTCGGGGTGCAGGGCTTTGAGTCAGCTCTGGACAGTTGTGTGAGTTTTTGAATCGCTCGACCTTTCTGAGCCTCCCCCTTCTCATCGTCATAGGAAGGGTTCTGGTTCCTCCAAAACTCTCTGGAGCTGCTAAGAGACAGGGTGTCCACGAGCGTTTGGGGGGGGCGGTGGTTAATGATGAATGTGCTTGTAACCGTCTCCTCTCTCAACACACACACACACTGTGCACACCCACATGGCACACACACATTCTTAATTCGATTGGCAAGCTCTTCAAAGAGTGTCACGTAATGCTTTAAGGTAGCTTAAGGTCCTCTAATCTGGAAGAGAAATAGATGCCTTGCGCTTTTGAGGAGTGCTTTTCCATGGCCCAGTTTTTCATAGAAACGCTCATTTGGCTTTTTATTTCCACTAATATCCCCTTAGGGAGTCTGCTCATTAGAGCCCTGCTGCAAGTAAACATGGTTTGTTGTGTCCCATCACACAGCACACAGAACTAGGAGGCCGCTGCAGGCAGGGGGACTCACCCAGCAGGCAGACTGCTCTGTGGGGTCTCCACCAACCTGTGCTTACCCAGGGCCCAGGTGGCAGAAGGTCAGACCCACCTCCCAACCCGAGGCTAGCAGACAGCTCAGGCTTTTTAAACGTTTTAATTCATTACTTAGCTAATTAATTAATTAATTAATGCTATGATAAGAATGGTTATCTAAAGCTAGACTAAGAAGTGCAAACATACTCAAAAGAGTTCTCTTCCTAAATGCTCATGTCCATAAATAGACCACATAAAATATGCCTTTGCTATAATAAGCTGTGATCTATGGGCGGGGGAGGGGCTTCCTGGTTTTGGAGGGAAGAAAAAAGCTCTGGCAATGTTAACCCAGAATAGCTATTGATCTGTGGCGCTTCCCTGCACTTTATAAGATTGACCAGAATATGAAATGGTAACCGGGGCCACTGATTTCCTTTTGCTGGGCTACCTGGAGCTACCGGGGTGGGGGTGGGGGGAGCTGTGGAGACTGGAGGAATAGTTCTTGGCTTATCTGAGACTCTAACGACTGAAAGCAAGTGTTGAGTTATAATGTACTCGCTGAGCAGAGAAAATCGTGTATCTGCTATGGTTCTACAGGTCACCTTCATTAGCGGTCTTACTGACCTGGGATTCCTTCAAGCTGGTACCTTTCCTTCTAAATGGAAAGCAGGGCCTACCAGGGACTGCAGATACTCTGGGTAAAGCTGTTATGCCCACAAGCCCACTCTAATTAAAAGGGTCCTTAAGAATGAATGGCTGACCTGGAACTCTGGGCTTTAAGTGCCTACCTAGAAACAGGTAAGAGAGACTCACTCCCCATCCCCTTGGCTGTTTGTCTCTGCCTGAAGTTGTAATCTTTGCCTAGAGCAGAATTCCAATGGGCGCCCCCCAGTTTCCCTTTACACCCTATGGAAAGTATTCCCTTAGGGAGCCAGCATTCAGGCTAGCGGTCTCCAGGGGCTGCCCATCCTCAGCCTGCCTCTAGACCACACTCCTACCTGCTTCCCTCTCATGCTCTGTGACTTTTCTCTCCTGGTTCCTCTCCCATTGGCCTAGGCACCCATGCAGCCCTGCCCCCTGCCCTGTCTGCAGACACAGCCTTTGCAGGGTGGCACCGCCGGTTCCTGAAGCCAGGGTTCTCCAGGGAAGGGTCTGCAGACTCCTGGGACCCCTTTCCTCTGGGTCCTCAGCCATTCCCAAGAGCACAGTGAGCTGGGGTGGCTGGGTGATTTCCTCTCTTTATCCACATCTTTGATGAATGAGTTTTTAAAAAAGAAATGCTAGCAAAATGCTTTCTGGCAAACTTCTGAAAGGCGCTGTCTGATGCTGCCACCCAGTGCCCTCCTCTGCACTGGGCCCAGGAACATTAGTTCCCTACTTCCGTGCCTCCATTCGGCCAGTTCCCTGCCATTTTTCTTCTAATTTGTTTAATCTTGGATTTACAAAAAGAACAGACACACACACACACACACACACACACACACAAGTGACAAACAGGAGAGTGGTGGTTTTACTTTAAGTGCCTGGCAGATGCAAAATCTGGCACTGGGGGTGTTGCAGTTGCAATCCCGGCAGCATCTATGCGCCTTTCATTCTTAGAGAAGGGGAGATGAGAGACTGGCAAAGTCAAGCATGGCTCTACGTCTGCTGTGTGAGGTGATGTGGGAAGTCCTGAACTTTCCTGTGGCTTTGCTAACTCTGGTGGACGCAGCGCAGCAGGGATTGGAATGTGAGCAAGGAAGCCTGAGACTGAGAGGCCGCCTTTGGACCGTTCAGCGTGTCCAAAAGACCACTTTACAGCCGCTCAAAGCTTTGCAGCAAGATCCTTGAAGAGCGGGTATGTGGGGTTACCCAGTTCGCACCCACATCCGAGGGCCCTGTTCTCAGTCTTTTCAACACTTTCATCAGGTTCTCTCCCAGTTTGGAGGGGCTTCACTGCGTGTTAACACCTGAGAAGTTGGGGGCGGGGTGGGAGCCCTGATGGGATGGTGGCGGGGAGGCCAAAGGTCTACCCACTTCCACTTTAATATTAAAGACTCTACAGTCTCTTTCAGCCTGTTGGTTTCTGCAAATATTCTATGACACTATGGGCCCCAAAGAGCCCTGCAGCCTTTCTGGTGAATAGTGATTGTAAATGAGGCCCGTGAGTCACAGGAGACCCCGGGTCCCAGGCAGTGATTTGGTTAGCTGTACCCTAGTGATTGAGTTGCAGAACAGGTTGGAGCTGGAAGCTGTGCAGAGGTGAACTGATTACCTCCGCTTTGCATTTACCCAGCAGCCTCGAGCCCTTGGTGAAATTCCCTTACCTAGGCTCTCTCTACCAATCTGGGGAAACGAGGGAACTGATAGCCTTAACTTCCTCCGAAACTCCCAGAAAGGTCACAGATGTTTGAACATCTCCCCCGCCCCCCAGTTTAGACAGACTACTTTTCTAGCAGTTAACAACAGAAGCAGGCGGCGGAGGGAGCAACTGTCTGAGATGGTGTTTTAGACTTAAAAAGTCATCTTGCCCCCAGCAGTCTAGTGACCTGTTCAGACATGCAATGTCATGGACATGAGGTCTACCTGGGGAAGGGAGACTCAACTCCACGTGGGTTCTGCAGCTCAGGGAATGATGGGGGGCATGCCAAAGCAGGGAAGTTAAAGCTTATATGCAGCCAGGGGAACTAAGACTACAAAGGGAGGACTCCTTGTGCTGGTCTGCACTGGTCTCCTGAGGCTGCTGTGAGCCACAAACAGTAGCGTTGGGAAGGAAGCGGTGTTTTAGCTGTTGATGATTTGGAGCTACAGGATGGAATCTGATGGTGTTGTCCTTGAGCATGTCTCTTCCTGGTTTTTAATGGAGATGCAGTGTTTGTACCCATTTCTGGGGTCCAGGATGACCATTCAACATGTTACACAATGTGCCACGATCAAACTGTGCTAATTGGCATTTCCATCTCCTCCAGCATTGATTATTGGGGATTGGAAACCTCTGGACTCGAGTGGTAGCTTTGAGCTTTGTGGGCTTCATGTCTTTTCATCTATAAAATGGGGAAGTTCATCAGAAATGCCTTTCCCACACATTAAGGGTTTGTCGTAGGCTGGCAAGGGTACGCATTCTGAAACCTTTGGCATAATGTAAATAATGCCCAGTTCTTGTGTCTAACCTGATGGGAGAATAAACTCCTCAAACTAGATGTTGCAAAGGATAGTGGTTTGGAAGAGATGCCCCCAAAATACTCAGATATTTGAATTCTTGGTCCTCAGTTGGTGGCTGTTTGGGAAGGATCTGGAGGCATGGCCTCGCTGGAGGAAGTGTGGCCTCATGGGAGGGGGTGTGGCCTCATGGGAGGAGGTGTGACCTTGCTGGAGGAGGTGTGTCACTGGGCTATGAGGTTTCAAAAGACTTGAGCCGTTTAGGGTGCTCTCTGGGACTCCTGTTTGTGGCTCGAGATGTGAGCTCTCAGCTTCTGCTTCTACCACCTGCTACCTGCCACTTCTGTTTTCACCATCATGGACTCTACCCTTTGGAACCATAAGACCTAAAGAAACCTCTTCTTTTATACTGTTTTGGTCATGGTGTTCTAGTACAGCAAAGAAAAGACAGGAAGTTACAGTGGTAAAGTTAAGGCAATGGAAGACCCCTGTTGAAGGACAAGGTTTAAAGCATGCTCTTCAAGGGAGAAGAGGGAGAACAATATTCTAGTTCAAAGTCTAGGCTCAAAGGCTAGACCCATAAGGCTCAAAGTGAGCAGCCAGCCCCAAGTCGCAGCTGATAGAGCTGCGGCAGGGACTGGTCTCATACTCACACTCTGCATTCAGACTGTTGCTCCGCCTGTGCCCATACCATGAGGGAACAGGAAACTGCCCTGGTAATATGGCCCACTGGCAGTATTGGGCATTGTCTTGGAGGGGCTTTGCTCTCAGGATGTTGTCAGCTGGGCCACCATGGGGCATCAAAGAAACAACAGTTTCTTGTACCTAAAGTACTCTCGTGCAGATACAAAGATTCGGGCACCTATGAGGGTCTACCGGAAGTCACCAAAGTCAAGCAGCCACCACTGCAGATGGTCAAACCGCAGAGAGATCGAGTCCTGGTTACCAAAGGCTTCGTTTTCACTTTGGCTGTGAGCCCGGGATGAAAGCACTGGCAGACACCACCCCATGTTTTCAGCAGAACAGGTTCTTTGTGGATAATTTAGAATTGTGGGCTGAGAATGTCAGTTGTACGTTCAAGATATCGTATCTCTTCAGAATTCCTGAATCTTTTGATGGACTTTTACACCATGAGTCCGTGATGAGAAATGTGTTCCGTGCTGCTGGGTCATTTCCACCAGCCCATGGCATCAGAATCACAGCTAGAAGACAGTGACCTAAGACAGGGTATGGGGGGTAGGCCTGGCCCCCCTGAAGAACAGGAGAGGGTACAATGTGGGAGGATGGGATCATCAAAGGTCACGATTTTATAGGAAAGTCAAGGTTAACCTACACAGAAGGTCCCACAGAGACAGAATCCAAGTCAGTTCAATAACAGGCTTTACAACAGACAGACCAGCTAAGCCAGCCGCCTCCTGACTTTGTACCCACACATCGTAGCTCCTCAAAGTATCTCACAGGACTTGGCCAGGATGTGCTGAAGAGTCTGAGGCAAGTAGACACTCAGAGGTTCCGATTTCTTTGTCATAAATTAGGTATTCAAGTGACATTTCCCAGGCTGAACCAGGCCACTTGTCCTGAAACTCTCACGCAGTGGTTTTTCACTGTCTAGGCTGGATAATAAGTCACAGTGATAACAGTCACACTGAAGGCAGGCTTGCTATGTCCAAGATCTGTCTAGCGTGGAACTGAGCATTTAATTGTCACCGGGAACAGGCATATTATCTCATTCCACCCTACAGAATATCAAAACAGAAAAAGGTTAAAGACCTGGCCCAATGTGGATGCTCTTGATGGGTGAAGCGGTCTCTTTCTTTGATGAAAATCCTGTAACTTCTGGCACTTCCTGATACTGATATAGTGGCCCCTCACCCTCACTCTTCACAACCCACAACCCAGGCATCTTGCTGAGGACTGATGTTACACGTACTCTATCTCCCTATAGAATATTGAGCTAAGAGCATGTTTCATTCATCTTCACACATATAAACATGGGGATGATGCTCCAGCCCCTGCTGGGCAATCCCAGGAGGCTTTCTCTGTGTTTCTCAAGACTGCTGGTGGAGCTGGACATCTGCAGCTTGCGTTGACGTCGTTCCTTTCCTCTGCTTGCTGGAACCACACTCAAGTCAACAGTTTGCCTCAGACTCCTTCGTCGGGCTCTGTTGTGAGGGAACTCAAGGAAAGACTGTGCCTGGAGTATTTAGTTGTGGTTTTGTTTGTTTGCCCAATCGTCTTGCATTTACCGAGCACATACTAAGTACCAAGCAAGCACTGTGTTAGCTTCCTTGAATTGCTTTGAAAAGGAAAAAGGAGGTAGGGGCTTACAAACCTCTAAACACACACACACACACACACACACACACACACACACACACACACAAAGAAGTTGAAGTTGTGAATATTTTGTTGACAGCCTTTTTAAGAAAGCTCCAAAGTTGGCACCAAATTCTTGTCCTCCCACCAAACAGAAGGAACAGGTAGATGTGTATATGTAAAATTTCGGGAACATGAATTCCCAATGATGGTTCAAGATGATGCAGGTCTGCAGCTTCCGAACTCAGCCAAAGAGGGAAAATTCCGCCGAATTTTTGATAGATGGAAGTGGATGTTAAAATCAGCATGGATGTCTAAGATGCCTGTATTCCAGCCCTATCGGGCCACGCCACAAGTTGTTTCTAAAGCATGAGTATTGATGTTGAAAAGAAAATCCTGTCCCCTCTATTTCGCTCATCTCTTTGGAATTTCTCGCTTATACACAGATCTGGTTAGCCAATGGGGAAAAAGGATTGTCCAGAAATAGCATCTCTCATAGGGTGAGCCACGTTGAAGACGTCATTGAAAAATTGCGAGGGTCTCAGAGACGTCCTCTGCTTTCCCTGACGACAGCTCCTTTTCCCAGACTGCTGGATGAGGCCCTCGCTTTGGCAGACGCAGATCGGCAGAAAGCTGCAATCATTCAAATTCAAGGAAATTGCAGGGCCTTTTAGAAAACTTACACGGCGTTGATTCTGAGAGACGCGGTGGAAATTTTGTGGAGAAATGGTAGTTAGGAATGAGCAGCACAAGTGGGAGGAAGGAGAAACAAATTATTGGACTTTTGGTTTGAGTGCGATTTAAGCCCCTCTTGACAAGACAATTTAAAAATAATCACAAGTTATGAACACAACTACGGCTAGAAGTGACATTCAGTGCACCTTTTCCAAAAGACCGCTTAGAGAAAAATACATATTTTCTCAAATACCAGATAATTGCTAGGCATGATGGCTTATGCTTATAATCCCAACACTTAGGAAGTTGAGACAGGAGAATGAACATGAGTTTGAGGCCAAAGTGGACTACAGAGTGAGTCTCCAGGACGGATTGACTGTCTCAGTTTGAAAGTAATTGGCCCTATTAGGGGGTATGACTTTGTTAGAGTGGGTATGGCCTTGTTGGAGGAAGTGCTTCACTGTGGGGGGGTGGGTTTTGGGGTTTCCTATGCTCAGGGTACTGCCCAGTGTCTCAGTCAACTTCCTGTGGCCTGCAAGCCAAATTGTAGCCAGAATCACATCTGCCTGCATGCTCCCTACCTGATAATCATGGCCTGAACCTCTGAAACTATAAGTGAGCCCCCTCAATTAAATGTTTTTCTTTTAAGAGTTGCCATGGTAGTGGAGTCTCTTCATAGCAATAAAAACCCTAACTAAGACACTGACCTTCAGAGCAAGATCTGGCTTAAAAGGCAAATAAAAACATAAACCAAAACAAAACAATCAAACAATGAATCTGCATATGGCATTTTAAATAGTTAATATTAGGTTTTTAGTAGGTTTTAAATTAGCAAAAGTGTTCTTGACATTATTTATTGAAACATCATTGACAAATAATATACATTGTGTATTTATATAAATATATTTATATAAATTATGTATTTGTATAAACGTTAGTTACCTTGGTTTTTAAATACCCACTCATTAAGGAAGGTCACAAGCATCAATGCAATCATTTTATAATTGGATTATGGTTCCAGCTTCATTTACGTTGCTGTGATAAGACACCTTGACAAAGAGCAAATTAAGGCTGAAAGAGTTTGTTTGGCTTATGATTCCAGGTTACAGTCCATTATTGTGGGGAAGCTAAAGCAGGAACTCAGGGGAGCTTATCATATCTCATCCAGGAATTGAGAGAGAAAAAGTGTATACAAGCCTCTTGGTTACTCACTTGCTTGCATGTAGTGAGCTCAATTTCTCCATTCTTTTTATAGTCCAAGAACCCCTGTCTAGGGAATGCTGTTGCCCACAACAGATTTCATCTACCAACAGCCTTGAATTTAAGACAATCCCCCATAGCTATGCCAACCAAATGCAGACATTTCCTAGTGGAGACTCTCATCTCAGGTCATCCTAGGTTGTGTCAAGCTGACACTGAGAGCTACCCATCACAGATAAAATAAAGGCTGGGAGGACCTTTTTGTCATCATAGCTAGTACCAAACCCACAGCACTCCCCATTTTACTCCATATGGTGAGAGACATTCAAATATTAAGTCAACGCCACTATCTAAGATGTATGTTCATTTAGGAATAGAATTGTATTGAGGCAAAGTCGTTCCCATTGTTTCTGCCACTCTGTGTACTCCAGCTATCTTGCAGGTGAGCTTCTGGGTTATTCTCCTGTCTCTGCCTCCCTTGTGACCACAGAAGTGCTGAGGTTACAGATGCCCGTCCCTGCATTCGGCTTTTTGAGGGTTCTCAGGATTGAACTCAGGTCATCAACCTTGCATGGCAAATGCCTTTACCTGCTGAACCAGCTCACCAGCCCAGTAAGCACAGCAGTTTAACCAATGGATCAGAATTTGGAGGACTAGATATTAACTTCTGTATAATCATCCTAATATCCGCAAGAAACATATTGACAGCAGTTTTGAAACAATAGTGTGGATCAAATTGTATTCCTCTCCTGAGATGTTCATTCATGTGATGGTCCTTCCCTTGGTGATGTCTGCTTTCCAAAGTCAACTTGTGCTAAGTAGCCTATACACTGACAACTTCACAACTTTTGAACCTTCAAATGAAAAGGTTTATCAGATAGGTGGGTTCCTTTGAGAAAACTTTTGAGAATATTCTTCACGTTAACAAAAGTTTTCCCGGTTAGAAAAAAAAAAATGAGGGTTATGGCTACTGGCAGTTATCTACTGGATCCTCTGACTGGGCTGTGTTTTATGTGTGTGTGTGTATGTGTGTGTGTGTGTGTGTGTGTGTGTGTGTGTATGTGTGTGTGTGTGTTTAATATATATATATATATATATACATATAAAATCTCCATTGTAACTTCCAGTTAATTAATTATAAACTGGGATTTTTACCTTTTAGACACAAAAAATAACTTAGGGTGATTATTAATATGCTTGAAAATCTGCATCACATAGGCCTATCGTGAAGTGTGATTATTTGCATAATTATAAGCAATATTTGCTTCTCTGTGTATTTCTACGAGGGAACTCTTTCATAAGGGTGTCTAAGGATGGAATGCTCTTAGGGAAAAGGATCTATGGAATAATTCAAATTTGTTATAAAATAGTTTCCTGTAGAAAAATCCATCGTTTCTATAATCAAGCCCCAACTTTATGCCTCATGTCTTAGGTAAGGTTTCTGTTGCCATGATAAAACACCATGACCAAAAGCAACCCGGGGAGGAAAGGCTTTACTTCATCTTGTAGATTGTAGTCCGTCACTGAGGGAAGTTAGGGTGGTAACTGGAGGCAGAAACTGATGCAGTGGCCATGGAGGGATCCCGCTTGCTGGGTTGCTTACCCTGCTTTCTTATACCACCCAGGACCATCAACCCATGGGTATCACCACCCACCAGGACTGGGCCCTCCTTCTTCAATCATGATTGGAGAAAATGCCCCACAGCCTTGTCCTTAGACCAATCCAATTAGGGCATTTTCTCCTTTATGGTTCCCTCTTCAAAAATAACTGTAGCTGTGTTGACATAAAGTGAAAGATTCCCGATTCAGGTGTCCTCCCCTCGGGGACCCTGATGCCCAAGAACCAAGACCAGTCCGCACTGGATGCAAAAGCAAGAGGTATTTTTTATTTGTTTACACGGGCGCCCGTGGACGCTGCAGCTTTTGGGAGGCTGAGCGTGTAGGGCTAAATTCGGGGCTGATTATATAGCAAGAAGCTAGCTTACAGAAGCGGATGCATTCTCAATGGTTATTTCAGATAAGATGATGGGAAGCCAGCTTACAGAAGCGGATACACTCTCAATGGTTATTTCATATAAAGCGGTGGGGTCAGGTCAGGGACGGGTTGTCTATTCATCTTGAATACTTGGGAATAAGTTAAGGCAGCCCACTCTGGGCTTCCTGCTCCCTTTTTGTCTTCCTATGGCCGAAGGCTGACCTCCAGGTATCTGACTACAGATATCCTGTTTTCTCATCATTAGGGACCCATCTGGTCTCAGGGTGACAGATATCCTGTTTTTCTTCTCAGTAAGGGCCCCTCTGACCTCAGGGTGATTATGCTGGCCTGGGAACAGCTTGACCTGGTTTGGACTATAGCTACAATGGGAATTCCCCGAGGCAGGTGGGCGGGGGTCTTTCAAAAGCTAGCCATCATACCCCGTTTATATAAAAGTGTTGACTGACGTTTCTATCCTACCTGGTCACTCTACGGTAGCCACACCTGCAGCCGTTTAGTTCCAAATAAACACACAGAGGTTCACATTAATTATAAAACTGATTGGCCTAGTATCTCAAGCTTCTTATTAACTCTTATAACTTATATTAGCCCATAATTCTTGTCTGTGTTAGTTATGTGGCTTGGTACCTTTGTCGGCGAGGCAGTCACATCTTGTGTGCTCTGTGTCTGGGTCACGACTGCAGACTGAAACTTCCCTCTTCCCAGAATTCTTGTTGCCCTGCCTCTACTTCCTGCCTGGTTGCCCCACCTATACTTCCTGCCTGGCTACTGGTCAATCAGCGCTTTATTAAAAATAATACAAGTGATAGGACAAAAGACCATTGTCCCACAGCACAGGAGGAAATTGAGACATGACACTTTGTCACAGTGGAAGGGTATAGTTTGTTCTTTTAATCTTGTTTTAAGGTATGTATTGTTCTTTAAAAATAATATGATGATGGGATGCCCCGGGCGGCTCGCAGAGCAGCTGCTAGTCCAACAAGGATGGCTGTGGGTCCCTGCAAGATCTCCAGGGTTGCAGCGCCATGCAGCCGGGGGAGTCAGGCGGGCGGTTACGGCAGATAAAAGGCTCACAGGACATAGTGTTATTTAAAGAAGAGGGAGACATTTATTGTTTAAAGAAGAGGAAACCAGAGAAACATAAGAAAAATATAGAGAGAAACAAAGATACATGTACACACGACACGAGACAAACACAAGAGAGAGAGAAGATGGCGGCGAGGGAGGTTAGAAGTGACTGGGGTGGGCGTGGTTAGTCCTTAAAGTGACCGCAAAAGAATAACAGTATGTATCTCTTTTCTGTTTTTAGAATAGGTTGTCTGGAAGCGTCTACAAAGAGTACAGCTCTTTTAGTCAAGGTGTATAAAAATTCCAAGTTCCGGGAAATTCTTGGGAGAAACATTGCCACAGTTTCACTGACATACCCAACTAACAACTGTCTCATAGAAAAGGAGTCTGTACACCAGACCTTGCTTTAAAATGTTTGAAACATGGGCTGACCCCCAGACTGAGACTGTCTGGTCAATATCCAACTTGCTTTGCCTTGACAGTGGGAGCCACCTCAGTAGGGCAATGTAAATTTTCTCTGGGTTATTTTTCCTCTAGGGTGAATATCACATATGTATGTATGTATGCATCTATCTATCTACACACACACACACACACACACACACACACACGAGAGGGGGGAACAGGTTTTTTTATACAAAAATAAACATGCCCTCTGAGAGAATTGGCTCTCATGTGGTACCTGTTCCCTGAGAACGACAGGCCTTTGAAACATCTTTCTCATTAGTGGCGGCGGCTACCGGTTATTGCTAAATTTATTTTCCTAACATCAAAGAGGAAGGAAGTCTTAATGATCACCTCCTACCTGATTCAGCTCAGTTTTCCCTAGGCATCAGGCAAACTTCCTTCCCTAAGGGTCTACACTTTTTTGGTTTATTCCTTTCTAAGACAGTTGTGGGGAGGGTTGGGTGGAAAGGGCCCCAGAGTGAAGGGAGCCTGGGGGAGATGCACAGAATAAGCCAAGTAGGTCACCATCCTCAAGGACCCTGACCCCATAGAAGAACAAGTTTCATTCAGCAGCTTTGGGGAAATCAGCCCAGCAAGGCAGGACATGGAAGAAGTCACCAACAGCTGTAGAAGGCAGGTAGCACACAGTGAAGTCCCCTGTGCAGGGCTGAATACCTGCCCCGCCCCCTTAGAGTAGCCTGCTTGTCACGGCCCCCCTCAGGGTGGTGATATGGAGGCAAGCAGACTGGCACTGGCCTGGTAAACACCAGGCTGCCGTCCCTGGCCCACACCCTGCCCAAGTCTCCTCTTCACCAGGAGAGCTAATGAGCACATCAAAGGGTGGCCTCGCTGAAGCCAAATGGATCCACCTGCTTCTGACAACGGAATAGATGCATCTTGGACCCTGCTCAGCCTTCTCACTGACACACAGGCCAGCAGCTTGCTGCTCTCCAATAACCCAGAAGAAATGAGAACCGGAAAGGTTAGTGCGCAGGCCCTATCCCCAGCTGGTGAGCACACCTAACGAAGGGGCCTGCTTAGAGCACAGAGGCGAAGCGTTGCCAGCCTCCTCCTTGTTTCCCGGAGGGGCCTGAGCACTCAACCTTGGTGTCCCCATCTGTCAAATGACAGGGGTGATACTTGCTCATTGCCTCCTCCAAGGTCACCTTGATGGACAGCGCTAGGGGTTTACAGTTGACTTGAGATACTGCCTCTGTTTAAAAGAAATTTGAAAGCTAGACGCGGTGGTACACACCTCTAATCCCACTCGTGAGGCAGAGACAGGAAGATCAGAAACTCAATGCCAGTTTTGGTTACACAGTAGGTTAGCAACCAGCCTGAGTGCCACACGAGAGCATGTCTCAAAAACTCGAGATAATTTCCATCAAATGCTGGAGTGGTCAGACATGAGAGTAAACGGGAAGGGCTTGATTGTGTAGTTTAACCCATCTTACCGGAGGCGGCAGGGCGTTAGTAGAAAATTAAAAATCTGCAGATATATTGGAAAGATCAAATACTGTGATGGTTAGCTTAAATTACCAACTTGACACAATCTGGAATACCAGGGAAGAGAGTCTCAGTGAGGAATTGTCTAGATTGATTTGGCCTATGGGCATGCTGTGGGCATTGTCTTAATTATAATAACTAACGTGAGAAGACCAGGCCACCAAAGGCGGCCCCATTCCCTAGGCAGGGTTCCTGAATTGTATGAGAGTGGAGAAAGCTGAGCACAAGCGAGCAAGTTAGCATGCCCAGGGGGATCTAGAACCTGCTCTTCCCTGTGTTTGCAACAGGCAGCAGGTGTCTGCATAGTTACCACTAACCCAACACAGACTCAAGATGGCAGACGTGGCACCTTACTCCCCAAGGTCTTGCAGCTGCCTCCAAATAGATGTGGTGTCTGCAGGGTGGACACTGGCAAGAATCCCAAGCAACTGAGGACATCCAGCAGCAGAAGGCAGAGACATAGCCAAAGACTGGCCACAGACACTGGACTTTCCAAGGCCCAGTTCCTGACTCCTCTCCAGCAAAGACTCTGCTGGTTACCCCTTCCCCAGGGAGACCCACACGGTTACTCCCCCCAGTCCCTGGAGCACGCTGAAGCAGTGCTAAGACTTTACTCTGCTTTCATTCCCTTGTGCATCCAGATGATGAGTTCCCCAAGGGTCCATACCCCAAGGCTGTGGGGCAAATAAAACCGCCAGTGCAAACGGAGGTCTAACTTACAAATAAGCTAATGACTCTGAGAAGAAGGCAAGAGATGCAGACATTAGCAGATTATGGAGGGTTTGGGGACATGGTTCAGCCAGTAGAGTGCTTGCCTAGTACATGTGATTTCCGGGTTCAATTCCCAGCACCACATAAAACGAGGTATAGCCCTCTATAGACCTGTCATCCCAGCACTTTGGAGGTGGAGGCAGGAGAATCCCAAGCTCAAGATCATCCTCAGCTGACCCACCCCCACAGTACCTGCCCCCAGAAAAAGAAAAGAAAGGAGTAAAATTTCATACTTAAGCATGTCATCGCGATAACCACTGAAGGTGAGCGTGTCTCCTGGAGCGTGCGATGAAGTGGAAACAGTGTTAGAACGCAGTCAGGTTCAAGGCTAGGGGTGGGTGAGCAGGGAGGCTGCTTCCAGCCAGTGATGCTGGGCTTCCACGGTTGCACGCTGCAGAGATGAGAAGCCCGTGATGATGAACACATGCAAAGTGCCAAGCTCTGCAGGTTTGCTTACCAAAGCCCGGAATAATTGCTTCAGCCTCGCTGCTAAGAAAATAAGCTATTGAGTCCAGGATAATTCTAGTAAGAAATTGGCATTTGGGGATTAATTATTTCGGCTGTAATGACTGCTGCAATCCAAATTAATGGGAACGGAAAGAGGTTTCCAATTTGAATATCAGGAGGGAAATGGGCTGAGTGGGACAGGAGTTTTTGAAGAAGGTGGGGGAATGAGTGGTTGACCTCAGTATTGATTGATCAAAAAAATAAGAAAGCTTTTCTTGTTTGTTTGTTTTGAAAGAACAGCCTGGGAATATTGGTGAACAGTTCATGCTGCTGTCTCAGGAAAACTCTTGATTGATTCTTAAAAGCCTGGCTGAGTCCTTACCGGAGGTCTTGGGCAACTCTGGGCCTACAAGGCCAAAATGAGTCACCTACTTGCTGGGCGAGGAACCCACTCAGGGCCCCGAAGTCAGACCCTCCCTGCTTTCCTAAGCATTGACCTTTAGCAACCACCTCCCCCATCCTGCAAAATCCAACCGGATGGCAGCACTCACCTTGCCAACGCCAGTGGTGGGTTGTGGGTAGGAAATGAGACGATGCCTGGCACATTGCTCAGCAGTCTTCAGAGCACAGGCAGTGTGGAGAGGGTGATATAAATAAATCACTCGTTTCAAGTCCTTTTGTGTGTTTGCTCCGCTTTGCTCCACACAGACCCCAGCCAACCTGCATGCGTTTTTGTAGCTTCTTCCAGAACTCTGAGCACCATGCAGAATAGAGTAGCAAACAAAGATCCCAAATCAAAGGGACCTGCAATGCGGGCTGGGAGGTGGCCCAGTGGATAAGGTGCCTGCTGGGATTGCACAAGGACCTGAGCACAGCAACATGTGGCTGTAATTCCAGCACTGGGAAGCAGGGGCAGCAGGTGCAGGGTTTGCTGGCCAGTTAGCCTTAGTGCAGTTCAGCCAGAGACTCTGTCTCAGAAAGAAGGTGAAGGGTAGTATAGGAAGATACTTGACATCAATACATATGCAGAGAGAGAAAGAGAGAGAGAGAGAGAGAGAGAGAGAGAGAGAGAGAGAGAGAGAGAAACTGAGACAGACCTGGGATGGTTTGGTAGGTTCAGTTGGACCAAACACTGAGAGCCTGGGAGGGACTTGGCCTACTACAAGGGAGCCTGGGAGGACAGAGCCTTGCCAGGCTTCAGGACCTAAATGTACTATAGATCACAGATGATGGAGGAGAGGTGGCGGGAAGATGATGGAGCAGTTTATTTGTTCCATGTTCCATTGTTGCCTTGAGCATGTTGTGTTTTTATTTACTCTGTTATGAGGAGTAGAGCTATGACAGGGAGGTTGGGAGAGTCCTTGGAAGATGGCCCCCATAGTGGTCACCTAATGGGAGAGATCCTAAGTTCTTCACCAGTCTTCCAGTTCCAAACATTTTGGATGTGAAATGTCCTCGGAAGATCAATGTTTGAATACTTGATCCCCAGGGCAGCAAAGTCCAGATGTGGAGTCACTGAGCAGGACTCTGGCTTTGTCACTGACTTAATCTCTTGGAAAAGGGGGCCCAGCTGAGAATGTAGGTCACTGAGGGGGGGGCGTGTTCTTGAAGAATCTCTTTGGTCCTTGGTCCTTCTCCCTCCATCACCTCTCCCTTTTCCTTGTCCACCATGAGATACATGGCTCTCCACCCCTGTGTGGCCCCCGTCGTGACCTCACACCTTACCACAGCCTAGAAGTAACAGAGCCAGGCAACATGGGCTGAAGCCACTGGACTCGTGAGTCAAAACAAGCTGCCTTTCCCTGAACTTGTTTATCTCAGATGTTTCTGTCACAAGGACAGAAGCTGACCCAGTTTCCTGCCCAGTGTCCTCCTGTTTCTGGTCCTGCCTTCCATCATTAGTGACAGGAATTCAGGAGTCCCTTGAATTCTTTCCACTGTCCAAAGGACACAGCAGACTCTGCAGAGACTGCACACTTGGGTGGCCAGAGGTTCTGAGAGGATGCAGAGCTCTGAGGATACAGAACACAACAAGGGCTGCCAATAACCTGGAGAACTTGGAACGGTGGTGTATTGCTGGAAGGAATAGAAAATGGCCCAGATGCTATAAAAAGTCAGATGGAGTTTCTTCCCCAAAACATTAACACAGAATTACCATATGACCCAGAATTTTGCTTCCAGCTATATACCTCAAAGAATTAAAAATAGAAATGGAAACAGATAGTTATGCATGAATATTAAACACATTACCCGCAATGACTAAGAGATGGAAACAACCTACATGCCCACCAATAGATTAATCAATCAATATAAAATGTAGTGATACATACAGTGGAACATGATTTAGCCATAAAAGTGGAATTTAATGAACCTATATCTGAAAGATTAAAAAACCTATGCTTTGTGAAATATTCTAGAAACAAAGTAACAATACCTATTTTCAAACAATGCCTATTTTCATTTGTGTGAATTATATAAAATAAGCAAGCCCGTGGAGACATAAGGTAGGTAATAAGTAACCAGGGTAAAGGGAGGAAGTTGTGGGTATTACTGCTGGGTGGCCATGGGCTCCTGTCTAGAGTAATGAGCATCCTCTGGGAACAGTGATGACAGCTGGATATGGTGGACACACTTAACTTCACTGAACTATACACTTGAAAACTTAAGATGCTAAGTGTTATGACAGATAGAGTTATCACAATAAAAAAAGAAAACAGGCATTCTAATTAAGAGATGACAACACTGAATGGCCAGAGAGATGACTCAGTGATTAATGTGCTTGCCATACAGTGTGAGGATGGGAGTTCAGATTCCCAGAACTCATGTGGTACCAGATGGGTGTGGTGGCAGGGGACCCCCAGAGCAAGCTGGCTGGAGATTAGTCATCTTGACAAGCTCTAGGCTTAAGGGACCCTACCTCATCTAAGAATGTACTGAGCAACCGAGGACGATTCCAGCCATCAACCTCTGACTTTCCTATGTGTTTGTACACACATGCACATGTGCCCACACACATGCAAAGCATGCACACATACACAGGGCACATCACACACATGGGGATTGAGGGAGAGCATGCAGAATGAATGGGAAAAGAAAAGAAACAACAAAAGCATGGTCTCTGGACAAAGCTGGGCACCGTGGTAGCCTTGCCTGATGTGTGACTCCAGTCAACAGCTCACTGCCCCTTTTCTCCAGCCACTTGGGATGGTCAGTTCTTTCTGCCTTCTCCTACTATGGGCCTGGGGAATTCTCTTTACACCCCCCCACAAGGCAGTTTTTGTAGGACACCAGTCTAGGTGTCTAGGGCAGTCTCCTTGACTGTCCTCTATCAAAGACTGTTCTTTGCAGGACGCATCTTAGTGGTGGGTGAGAGGCCTGAGGCATCATGGGGGATACAGTCTGAGAAGTGTATGCATAGGCAATCCCCTAGTCATGTGAATATCATAGAGTATATTTAACAAACTTACATAGGCTAGCCTAGGTTTGCATACTTGGTACAGTTTAAAGCTCTTAGGATACAAATCTATACAGCATGCTGTTGTATTGAATGTTCTAGGCCTAGACCACACTGGTAAGTACTTGCATGTTTAGAGCCATCTATCCCCAGAAAAGGTACAGTAAGAATCCTAGGCCATAGACATTTTTCAGCTCCATTATAATCTAAGATCAGTGCCTTAAACACCTATTATTGATGGAAATGTTCCAATGTGGTGTATTTTGAAAGAGTCTAAAAGAGTCTGCTGTGAGACATAAGTGTCATAAAGTCTGTTCCATCTCTCCGTGATAGGACCAAGGCAGGCCCTCGGTAAATACACACCGTCAGCAGAAACACATGAATCAATGAGCGTCTCCGTTGTCTTGACTGTATCTCTCCATCTGTTCTCCCACCGCCCATCATCCATAATGCTCATCTCTGTCTCCTTTGGTTTGAGTTAGTTATGCCAGTGATTAGAACAGAAGCCCAGGGACTGCAGGGACCTTTTTCTGCCTTTCGCACAACAGTGTCTCTGGTATGGAACAGTGCCTGGCACATTGCTGGGGCGCCGTAGACATTTGTTTAGTCAGTGAGTAATCAGATCTTTATTAATTCTTTCATATATATATATATATATATGTATATACATACATACACATACACACACACACACACACACACAGAGAGAGAGAGAGAGAGAGAGAGAGAGAGAGAGAGAGAGAGAGAGCTTTCTAGACAGAGTTTCATATACCCAGGCGAACCTTGTAGCTGAGGCTGGCTTTGAATGCCTACCCTCATTTCTCTACCCATCCAACTACAGGGTTTACAGGTATGCTACTGTATCTACCTCAATTCTCTTCTCTCAATCTTGCTGTTCTGTACTGGTCCCACACCACATGTCTACAAATGTCATTTCCTACATGCCTGTTCTGCCGTAAGCCTCAGCATCTCCCTGAAAAGGAGATCTATGTCCCTGGTACATGCTAGCCTTTTCTGTACCGCGCCTCACGGTCCACATTCACTCACTGACACAGAGCTCCGCGCTCACTATGTACAGCCTGCATGATGCATTCTGTTCTCCCCCACAAAGCACCCTTCCCTGCTCCTTTAGTGAGTTCTAAGCCTCCAGGACTGCTTGGCTATCACCTCATGCCAGGATCTCTTCCTAACCATCTTGTGTATGTGTCTATTGTGGTCCAAGGCTGCTAAGCCTCTGCCCCCTCCACACCAAACTGGAGGCTTTTTGAGAACCCAATGGGTTCTTCTCCAGACATGGCCAATCGCCTGATGGGTGTATGGCAAGCTCTCAGTGAAGCAAATTATTGTTGTTGTTATCACTAATAATAACAACTACTCTTATTACTATTATTGTTGTTATTGGCAGTAGTGGTAGAATTAATGAGGAGAACTCCCTCCTAACTGAGAAGAGCCTGAGTCTGGAGAGTCATCCTTGCATGAGGCTCCTAAGAGGCTTCTCTGAATCTCAGCTTTGTGGGTGCTCGCTCCACCTTGGGGGTGCGGAATCTATAGCCACAGTGACTGTTCCTGCCTGGCTCTTTCACCTCTCACCCCCTCTTTCTGGGTCCTCAGAACTCACTGTCTGCACCTCTCTACCCACTACCCTGTAAGCAGGAACTATGCCAGCATCAAGCCTGGTCCTCAGTCCGATGGGTAAGACTTGCTTTCATAGAGACTGGCCAGAACACCGACGAACAGACTGAGGTGATGCGCACATCACCTGTGGAAAAGAGCCAGGAGTGGGGACAGTTGTCAGTGTGGCGCTAACTCTCCCTCTCTGCATTCTAGAACTCTGTGTATGGAAACTGAGCATTCTCCATGCAAACTGGGTTCTCTCACGTGTTACGATGGCCCTCCCAGAGTGGAGGAAAAAGACAAGTTTAATTTAACAGTCTGCTGGCCTAGCTAGTTAACACCAAAACATCTAGATAAATGTGTGATTTTTCCAGATGTTAGAGGTAGCCAAAGTGACAGAGCCACAGCCTGGGTCCGCTACTGCATACAGCTCTCGTGTCCTCATTTGCCTCTGAGAGGTGTTAGCCAGCTTCAGAGGAAGCTTCTATTAGTCTTCTGTGAAGGTCAACAGTGCAGACAAAGCAACAAGGAAGCCAGGTTTACCCGAAACTCATTGCTGGGGATAGAAGTGTGTGCGTGTGTGCGTGCGTGCGTGCGTGCGTGCGTGCGCGCGCGTGCGCGTGCGTGTGTGTGTGTGCGTGCGTGCGTGTGTGCGTGTGTGCGTGCGTGTGTGTGTGTGTGTGCGTGCGTGCGTGCGTGCGTGTGTGTGCGTGCGTGTGTGTGCGTGCGTGCGTGTGTGTGTGTGCGTGTGTGTGTGCGTGCGTGCGTGTGTGTGTGTGTGTGTGTGCGCGTGTGTGTGTGTGTGTGCGTGCGTGCGTGTGTGTGTGTGCGTGTGTGTGTGTGTGTGTGTGTTCAACCTCAGGGCCCGAGTAGCAGTTTCTGGAGCATGCAGATGCTGCAATTCTCCAAGCTACACACTTGAGATTCATATGCTTCATGCGCAGGTAGTTTTTGGAGTCGCTCAGCTTGGGCTTGCCAGCGAGCTGCCCTTGAGCAAGTGGCTGGTCCTCGGAAGCCTCCATTTACCTGATTACAAAGTGGGTTATGCCAGCTTGTCCCCCGCGTGGCGCTGCAGAGATTACAGGAGCTGGTGCTGGAGTGGTAGCGGCTCCAGGTTTGCTGTCACTGGATTCGATGTGTCGGTCCTCACTTATTAACACACTCTGAGTGGAAACCGGTAGGTTGTTTTTTAAGGTGCAATTTTACTAAATTTAAAAAAAAATCAGTTTTTTTTTCTGTCCCCAGAGTCACCTCCGCTCTGTTACACCAATGCCACTATCTTCTCTCTGACCGATTCAGTTTAAGCCACTAGGTGTAGATGCTGCCTTTTGCCTGGTCACCATCAGCATCTCAGTGTGACTTCAACCCCAAGGAAGCACCAGCAGCTGCCAACAATGGCTGATTGAAACGGCCTTTTCCTGCTCTTGTCCTGGACCTCACCTGGGCCACTGGAAGGATTTTCTTGCTGGTGCTGGGATCTGATTCCTTACAGCGATGTCTCGATGCCTCGACTCTAATCTATTCTCAGAGGAAGGAGATGTCTTTGTTCTGTTAAGCCAGCTGCAATGGCGTTGGCTCCTCAGTCTCACAAAGTCCTTATGATGGCTTCTTTATTATACTGTTGCAAAATTCTGCTGTCCCCTTAGACGCAACTTTGAAAGGAGAAGTTGGCTTTGGTACAGACTCCTAGAAGCATTCAGAATAGCATTTCTAAACTCACAGAACCTCTGTCTCATGCCTTCTAAGGCTAAGGGTCCATCTCAGACTTTACCTGGAGAAAAGGAGATAGCCTCAGCTCTCAAAGAGTTTGAGTGGCATTTCTCTAGAAGAGGCTTTGATCGTTAACTTCAACCATGGAGACGGGCATGTGCCTAACCTAACCACTTGTGTGAGTTTGGCAGGGAGCAAAGGACGAGAAAGAGGAGGGAATGGTGTAGAGTCTGTGCCAGGCCATGTTGATGGTGCCTCCTCTGGTTCCCCTGACAGCTCAACCAAGTAATAGTTCTCCTTTTACGTGTGAGGCCACCGGGCATCAAGCTAAGAAGTTGCAAAGTTTCCGAGTGGAAGCTGTGCCATTGGTGGGATGCAGTGTGGAGGCAAAGCAGGGGCTTCCTGGTTAAAATTAACACCCTCACAAAGTGGCACCAATATATTAAGTCAGGGAGGACAGTTATAACCCCGGGGCCTTGTGGATGGCATGAGCTGGATGTCCGCGGAGCCTGACCACTGTCCGGGGGCTGGAAGGACCTGTGGAAGCATAAAGGAAGGGAGAGCAATGCTGACCGGGAATATTGGTAAAGCAGAAGACTGCATTGATGGGAGCAGCAGTGGAAATGGAGGAGGTTTCCAGGCTGACACGATGCCTCTCTGATGACCTTTTTATTTTTTCCTGAATTAATCAGAACAAGGTGTAAGGGTCTCTGAAGCCTATGAGGCTCATGAATCTACCCTGCCGGAAGCCACTGGGACTGAAGGTGGCTAGGTCCATCCCTTCTGTCCAGAAGTCTCTAAATCCCCCAAAGAACTGTAAACTGTAGGACCACCTCTAGCTCTAGACTGGAAATGTCTGCATAGTGCTGCATCACTTAGAAATAAGAGAATTTGCAAATAACAGGGCAGGCAATAGTATATTAACCCCCCAAAGAACTATTTTTATGTAAAACTGAATCGGGGTGGGTGGAGGCTGAGGAGATGGTTGAGATTTATTCTGTAAGCATGAGTTCCCAGCATCCATCTATCAACTGATCTATATACCCATCCACCCACTTATCCATCTGCTCAGTCATCTATTCATCTACCCACCCATCCATCTATCCGCCACCCCGTCCATTCATAGTACAGCAGGCTAGTGGGCAGTAGGGAGAGCCATCCTGTGGGCAAAGACACAGAAGTCTTTGAGAAGAGACTCTGCCCTGTGCCTTGGGAACGCCCATGGCAGAATCACTGTGTGAGCAGTGAGGAAGGTCTGGAGGTGAAATAGCTGTAGACTCCCACAATACCCAGAGGGAATGGCAAGGTCCCACATCATGAAAAGGGTGGCAGGCACTACCAGTACAGTCGCGAAGCAGGAAGCAGGAGCGTGACGACTGCTATCTTTAGATGCTGTCCTCCTGGTACCTTACCTATTACACAGGTACCCACACGCCGCTCAGTGGGTGGACGGACGAGGAGCCCATTCAGAAGCTGAGAAAGAACTGCTGAATGTGACATGCTGTCTCCTAGGTAACTCCTCGCTCACAGAGATGCCTTGTAAAGGCATCAATGTTGTGTTCCGTTAGCAGGGAGGGAACCGGGAGAGGGCAGTTCCCAGAGGATGACTGTCAGAAGTGAGACAGCTCAATGTTGGACCCTGCACTGTAGCTGAGCACACTGGCAGGCTGGGCCCGAGCTCCGCTCATGTGGTGTGAGGTCAATCAATATTCTCTCCCTACTGGGAGGGCTGTGGGGCCAGGCACTGGCGTCAGGGTCACACATCCATCCCTGCCTCCACTCTCCGCATTCCCTTTTATTAGCATCATGCTCCCAGAGTTGAGATAATGATTTAAAAGCTCTAATTGTGTTACATTCCGAAGCCTGGCTGCCATCAAGGCTGATTGTAATGAGATTTGGGAAGGAGCCTGGCTCTTCGCCGGGGCCAATTCATCTCGGGGAGAAAGTGGTACCATCACCACACCCAGGAATTATTAGCACTTAGAGGGAAGCTGAAGAGACCTATTAATGTGAGCTGCCTAGGGAGTCCTGAGGTGTGAGGAGCAATTATACTTCTTATTTATTTCCCCTGATTTTATATTTAAGGGTGAAGAAAAGATGGGTAGATAAGACCTCGTGAGGATCAATAAATATGTATCAAGCCCCATAATGCTGTCAAGTCACCTCCCCCTGCATAGAGTCAGCATTCTCTAGTGTGTGTGCATTAGCGCACATTGCTCTCCACCTCCTCGGCACAGCCCTGGAGGGAGGAGAAGATGGGACTGGTTGTTATTTATTTTATGTTTTACTAAATGAAGACTCTAGGGCCCAAAGAGAATAGGTTCCTTTCTCGACTAAATACAGAATCAGATTTTAAGCTAGGTTTTCCAATTCTGGTATTCTGTTTTCTGAGTATACTCCAGGGCTTCCTGTGCTAGGTGGCGAGCATCTGGGGATCCAAAGACGTTTAGCACACGGTGTCCTTTCAAACAGTGGTTTTCAATCTGCCAGAATGTTACCTTCTGTAAAAAGCTTTCTTGTAGAAAGCTGCAAACACAGGCAAAGCTCTGGAAATGGGGCCCCACCCCCTAGGAATTCTGCTTCCATCCGATGAATCTGGCTTCAGAGCCATCAAGGGTCTAGAGAATGGGAGAGCAAGGGGGGACTAGTGACAGGTGAGAGGACCTTGCCCTGCACCATTTTGGTCCCCCTCTGCTCTCCCTTTTACTGGTTAGCAATGCTGTATGGACAGCAACAGCGGGCTGCTGAGTGACTGACCTCAACACACTCCATCCAACCATCAACTTTGCGACCCGTGAACACAACTGGCCCCTTACAAGACCTGGCTATGGCACACTGATGAAACAGAAGCTTATAGAAATAAAGGACGTAAGAGAAAATAACTTCAAAAGCGAGTTGTGCCCAGTTCTACTCCACGAGTTTCAAGCTCACACTGATATTTATTGAAACCCCTGGAAGTCGGAATTGCCTAGTACATGTAATGAGATGTAAAAATTGGCCCTAAGGTACAGTCTCGTGACCATGAAACAGAGGGTTGCGTATACTTGAGCTCTGTAGGGGCCCACTGTGGAGACTATTAAAGATACATTCCTAGTACTGCTGGAGAGGCAAAAGCTGCTGAGCCAGCTGCCCAAGGTCACAGCCCTCAGACCAAGGCTGCGTCAGCCCCAGTCCCCACACCACAGGCCCAGAAAAACGTTTTCCCAACCCCAACTGCATTAAAGAGAGGACAAGACAGTACCAGTACCAGAGAGGCAAGATGGCTCTTCTGGTGTTTCTGAAAAAGAAAAAATGCTGAGACCAAAATGTCCAAACAGGGAATGAGAGGCGATGAGGCTCTGAGGGCTCCGAGTTTCTCTTCAGAGTTCTCAAGTCGGGAGGTCTATCCATTGTAGACTTCATGAAAGAGAAGGAAAATTGGAGGAACTCCAGCGGCAGAATGAGGTTTAAGGTTTTAAAGTAGTCGCTATAAAAAGACCTGCCTGCCTGGGAAAATAGGGCAGACTCCCCTTCCCTGTGCGGGGTCTACGGATCAACGGAGATGGTGGACAAGCCAGCTGTCTATACTGGCTGCGTTCTGAAGCTGCTGAGGCAGGAAACCCAGCCCAAATTAATGAAGTCGGTGTGGGGGCATGGGTCAGGCAAGCGCTTGGTACAAGCCCTCAGGCATTTGTACAGTTGGAGTTGAGGCTCCGCCACTCTCGAGCAGTATGCAAATGTGAATTGTAATTATTTCCTCCTTCAAGCAAGCCCAGACTGCTTTAGAATAGGACACCCCCTTTGCACCCCTGAGGCTCACAGAACACATAGCGGCTTTACTCTATCATGGCAGGGATGGGCTTAATTGAAGGAGGAGATTTGTGTTGAAGTAAGGTTAAGGAATCTCTGTTTGCCTTTCTCTGGGGCAGTGATTCTCAACCTGTGAGGCGCGACCCCACAGGGGTTAAATATGAGATAGCCTGTGTATCAGATACTTTGCGATTCATAACGGTAGCAAAATTACAGGTAGGAAGTAGTGATGGAAATTATTTTATGGTTGGGGGTCACCACAACACGAGGGACTGCATTAAAGAGTTGCAGCATTAGGAAGGTTGAGGACGACTGCTCTAGGGTGACCCACTAGGATAGGCCTCAGTGGGCATTTTCATGTCCTCTGAACCTCACTTGCTCCTTAATAAAAGAAATCAAGAGGCCCTTACAGGAGTGACATTAAAGCTGGGGCTTCAGCTCATGGGAGCAGAAAATGGGTACAAGAAGTTGGCAGCTTCAAACACCTGCCACCCACACTAAAGGAATACATCTTGAAAAAGTGACATTTTTCCTGATCTTTTATATGTGCGTGTGTGTGTTTTCATTTAAAAATTACAAATAAAAATATGAAAAATTAAAATCACGCACAATCCTATATTCTGGAGGCAATCATTATTAATACTATTTTTTGTTGATTTCCCCCCTAATCTTCCCCTATTGTATTTGATAAAATTCTGCTCGCTTTTCCAAGTATTGAGGACTCTCGAGTGGTGATTCAGAACGCCACTTCCATTAGAGAGTACTCGTATTCAAATGCAGTTTGTTCAACCACAATTCCGGTCCTCTTATCTTAGCCTTTTCTCAAACGGCAATGTGCTGCCTGCACCACGGGATAAAGCTGCTGACTGATCGTAGGAAAGATGCTTTAGGAGGTCTGTATTGGAACTGAGAATCACGCCCCCAGATCATACTCAGGAAGTCTCCCTCTCTTCTGAGATAAGGCAGCAGGATGCTGTACAGGTCTGAGTCAAGACCCTAGTGTCTCAAGAAAGCATCGTTTCTGAGCAGGTCATGGGGGAGCATGGGCCATCTTCCTCTGAGACACCCGGGGATACATTTGTCACTTAACAGCAGGGACACCTGCCATGGGAGCATAGACAGTGATGTAGGCTAGGAGCACACAGGTGTGTGTGCACATCCCACAGCTGGCCCTGTCAAGTCACTCCTGGCACCCAGTCCCGCATCCCTGGACTGTGAAGCGTGATGCTGGGAGTCAGGTCTCCAGCAATCAGTCTGGCACATGGAGAAGTCTGTTCGATAGCCTCAATTCTCTCCCTGCTCAACCCCTGAACACGACTCATGAGCGTTGTTCTAGCCCAGCCTCATTGACCAGCAACCCAATGATTGAGAACAGTTATTTCCTGAGGGTAGGGCACATCTCGCTGGTGCTATAATTAGAGGGCCACGGCATCATTTGCATAACACTCTCTCACAATTAGAATCTTTGTTAAAGTTAATTAGGACAATGGTTATGATTTTCTGTGGTAGAGGTGTACATGTGTGTGCAGAGGCCCACTCTCGTTCCTTGATCACATTCCTTTTTCTTCCTTTTCCTTTTTCTTTTCTTTTTGGGTAAGGGTTTCTTAGTAGCCTGGACCTGGAACTGGCCAAGTCAGCTAGGTGCGCTGTCCTGTGAGCCCCAGAGAGTCATCTGTCTCTGCCTCCCCAGTACATTAGCTCAGCTTTTTACGTGGATCCTAGGAATCTAACTCCGTTCCTTGTGCTAGCAAGACAAACACTTTACTGGCTACGCTCTCTCCCTAGCCCAGATTGTCCACTGTGAAGTTGGTTATTCCCCCAGTACCAGCACTTACTGATGGCATACTATGTGACAGGCACCGCATTGGGTCTGAAGGCAATATGACCCATAAGAGGCTGATGGGGTAGTGGAAGCAAGGTGTCTTAATGACTGCTCTATTGCTGTGAGGAGACTCCCTGATCAAGGCAATTCACTGCAGAAAGCATTTAATGGGGCCTTGTTCACAGGTTCAGAGGGTGAGGCCATGTCCATTGTGGCGGTAAGCAGAAAAACATGGCGCTGGAGTCAGAATCGAAAGTTCACACCTTATCTCCAAGTTGTAAGCAGAGAGAATGAGATGGGTCTGGCAGGGGCTTTTGAAACCTCACAACTCAGCTCCTAGGAGCACACTTCCTCCCACAAGGCCACACCTCCTAGTTCTTCCCAAACAGGTCCGCTAACTAGAGACCAAACATTCCAGATATATGAGCCTACAGGAGTCTCATTCAAACAAGGCATCAACTACATATTGTGATTGGGCTATTCGGGCATCCAAACGAGCTTAGCATCAGAGATACAGTCTGATAAATGCATCTTCCGGCACTCCGTCCCTGGCACAATAGCATGTGTCAGCTCAGACTAGACTCTAGACTAAGACAGCCACGCTCCGTGGCCCCTTGATGCATTCAGGAGACTCTGTAAGTGGTGTATATGAGGATGTTGTCTATGGAAACCAATGCTTTTTTTTTCAAAAACAACAACAAAACTGTTTCTGCATGGAAAGGGGGAATTCAAAATAGTGATAAGATTTAGTAAATGCCTAAACAGTTCTATAGTCATTTGTTACTATTGCCAAACAATACATGCTACCCACAAATTTCACGTTCTATATTTTCATACGACTGGTAGCATGGTAGGTGTGTTTACAGCAGCATCACCACAAACCTGTGAGTAAGATGTCACACCATGGTCTCAGCACAGCTACGGCGGCACTATCATATCGACTTCTCAGAGATACCACGGTTTTGCAGGACCACTGTTGAATACGTGGGGATGGGGTGACTAGAGTTGCCACTTTACACTTCAAGTGACCACAACTTAGGCCACGTGAACAGCAAAACCTTAGGGTCTTAACGTCCTGGAAGTCAGCATTTAGAAACCAAGGTGCTAGCGGATCTGGTAGCTTAGCGCAAATTCTGATCCGCTGCAGAGTTCTGCCTCTTTTCAATGAACTAATTACCTGGATGTTAAGAGAGACTCCATACATCGCTGTGAGCTGTCACTGTCCCTGCTAATTGCTGCTACGTGTCGGTGATGTTCGTCACAGCATTCTTCCTCCTGGTGGTTGTCATGCCATCACGCTGGCCCGTCTGTCCCAGAGCAACCCGAGGAAGCGGTTACTAACTCCACAACTGCCGAGAGAAGCCTGAGCAGTCTCGGTGAACATTCCCCAGTCAGTGAGGGAAGCAGGTCAAAGCGAGCAGAGCGAGGCAGAGACGCCCTACTGAAGGATGTGTAATTACAGAGTCCCGGACAGGTTGTTGTTGCCAGGGTCATGATGACATTTACATCCACGTGAATGCCCTTCCTGAGCATTTTATAGCACAACTGCCTTAATTTATAAGAGGACTTTAAAAGAGACGCACATTATTTCCCGGTGCGAATGTTAGGGAAATAAGTGGCTGTCACGTCTGTCCTTCTTGAGCTGGACTGTTACCATATTTAACTAGGTAAAACTCCCATCGATGTCTCGACGGTGGGGCAGCCTTTGGCATCTGAGGTGGAAAGCCTAGCAGAAACAGGGCCTCCTGGTTGCTCAAGGCAGGAGCACGGTACTCTGTTGGAAGAGAAGAGAGGGGCATCCCTTGAGGCTGGGTGACATGGTGGCACAGAGTAGAAACATCAATTAGAAGGTGATGTGAGCTCTTTCTGGTGTCCATCGAAGGCCATCAGATCTGTGAAGCACAGGGGACCAGCCGGACCCTGAGGCTTCAGTCCTCCATCCAGCTAGCAACCTGTAGGAAGCCAGGGTAAGCCACTGAGTTTCTCTGGCCCTCAGTTTCTCTGTCTCTATAATGGGACTGATGACGATTCCCAAGTCCCGCCTCTGCTGTGAGAACAAATGAGAAGATGCGTATCATGTGTTTCAGGTGAGGCTTGGATGTAGGAAAGCATGACACATGTTGTAAGTGTTATCATCAGACTGTATGACCCCTCCCACTGCCGTATCACCTTGGTCAACCGCGTCACATGTAAAGAAAACAAGTTCAGGAAGTCCATCAACTTGTCTGGATGCTGTAGTCTAGACCGGCTGGGACCAGAGTGGGACTCAGGGGTATCCTCCCATGAGTTTTCAGATCGTGCTGCGGGTGCCTGGGATCCTCAGAAAGTGCCAAGGAACCTGATTTTCCTCGGAGTTGAGATGTAATAATTTCAAATATTAAAAGCCTCAAGGGCTTGGGCTGCCATGGAAATAGTCAGGTTTCCCCTAAGGAACAGACAGTGAGCAAGAATAGACAGACAGTCTTCCCTCAGTATAGGACATTGGCTCCAGATTCTGTGCATTCCCAAGTCCATGGGTACTCAAGTCTGTCGTGTATGTGTGTGTGTGTGTGTGTGTGTGTGTGTGTGTGTGTGCATATATAATACACATTCTCCTCAATGTTTGTGGTCTCTGAATTATTTGTAACAAACAATGTCAAAACCTTTTTAAATGGTTGTTACTGTGGTATTGAATAATGGTGGGAAAACCACGTGCCCGTGTTCATTACAGACCCCCCATCACAGGTCCACACAAGCCAACCTATAAGCAATTAAATTTGAGGATACAGAACCGCTGTATAGACATACAGATATATTGCTGGTACACACATGTGCAGTTCTGGTCTTGGTATGGGCGCCACCTCCTGATTCATAGATTGAGACCTGCTGCACACCGTGGTAGTATTATGAAGTGGGCGCCCCAGGGGAAGGCTCTACACCCATGCATTTGTGAGTAGTATTCATTGGATTAAGGGGTTGTTAATCAGAAGCTTATGACGTGAAATTGAGAATGAGATGGGGGAGGCTCTAGGGGTGACGGAAGGGGGTATGGTAGATGGATAAATAAAACAGCATTGCATAAATATCAGACGATTTCAAAGACTACATAAAAACACTGAAGGACACTAACCTGTCACAGATTAGTTTCAGTTATTTCGGTGTAGCAAATGGAATGGACTAACTCCCATGGCTGTATGCGTATACACTACAGACATATACAAGTAGAGACAGATTGACTTGAAGGCATTAATTAGTTCATGCACTTATGAGGACTGACAAGGTCAAATCCTCAGGGTAGGCAGCTACAGATGATGTCAGAGATTGAGTCGAGAGGTAATCTAGAGGCAAAAGTTCCTCTCTTTGCAGAATCTCAGTCTGTTTCCTTTTGAAGCCCTCAGCTGGTTGGATGGAGACCCATCTCTATCTGCTTGACTCTAAGTCCCCTGGCTCAGGTGTCCTCGTCACCTAAACGCTACCTTCACAGAACCAGTTAGACTTGGGTTTTACCAAAACATCTGCTGCTGTGACCTCCAAGTGGACACATTAAAGTTACTCATTACTGTTCCCAGAAATACAAAGCAATCCTCACCACAAGAAAACACCATGATTTTTGTTTGTTTATACTGGATCTCTGAAGGCAGTAAACTCATGACTTTCCAAGTATTCTAGAAAGATCTGAGCGGTGTCATGCTGTGAGAAAGGGGTGAGAATCAGGGATAGCGAGAACCAAACCTAAGAAGGAAGCTAGCTCTTCACGGCATGGGCTGTGTCGGGGTCTGCAAGCTGCCCTCCTTGTTCAGCTTTCCCTGTGTGGCTCCTACTCATCCTCCCAGCTAGCTTCTTGATGTCCTAGGATGATGCTGTTTCTCTGGCTCAGCATCCCCTGGTCCCTAGGACCTATCTCGTGCACTTCTACATACTGGCCAGGACACTGAACTGTAGGCACTGAACTGCCTAAAACGTCCTTGAACAGTTGCATGCATGTTGTGGACTGAATACCTGCATTCCTTCAAAGTTGCCTGCTGACATCCTAGCTTTTCAGGCATAAATAATTTGGTTTTGGGAAGGATATGAAGATGATGCCCTCTTGATTTCCCTGTAAGAAGAGTGTAGAGAACTTTCTGCCTCCTTCTATATCTCTCTTCTCAACCCCGGCTCTCTCCGCTTCTCTCTGCATCCTCATCTCTTCCTCCTTCTCCCTCCTTTCTTCCCATATGAAGCAGAAGACTGGGAATGTAGCAGCTGCAAACCAGGAAGTGGGTTGTCCCTGGACCCCTATTTGCCCGCATCTTGATCTGGTTTGCCACCAGAACGGAGCAGAATCGCTGCTGTTATTTGAGTCACCTAGACTGTGATGCTCTGTTGGAGCAGCCTGGACTGACTGAGACAGGGGACAAAAGAATGAATAGTTGTACGGGGTTAGGTGGGAAGGCTGTGGTCACAATGGAGTGGGGGCAACACGCAGGACCCTAGAAACAACATTTCCTAGGTTCCGTGACACCAAGCCATAGGCTTCTGCTCTTGTTTTCTGCCCTACTGAAGCCACCAGGCAGCCGGTTTTGTCCTCTCCTTTCCCCACTTCTGCTCTCTAAGAATCAAAGTGAGAGGGATGGGGACAGCGGCTGCTGGGACTCAGCCCCGAGGTGGGCTCACTGGGCTTGCCTTAGTCTCCTTCCCTGTGGGACAGTGCAGACACCCCCTTGCTGCCCTGCATCCTGCTGGAAACCTAGAAGGTCTTGTAGGCTTCAGTACTACTGGCTTCCTTCCCATTTCCAGGGAGACATGTGGCATCTCATTTCCAGCCCAGGATGTACTCAGCACCTGCACGTGCTATCTGCACATGAGCTTGTGAAGACACCCCCCAACTTTCCCTGAATGTGCTGCCTCCCCACCCCCATCCCTGTATAGATCACCTCCAAAGGCTTTCATGTCCCTGGCACACCAGAAAAATATTAGAGAATTTCTATCCTGGGACCAAAGACCATACCCTCATGGTTGTTAAAGTTATCTTGAAATAAAAATGTGTAACACACACATCTGTACATACACACATCTGCACTACACACATGTGCACTACATATACACATCTGCATTCACGCATCTGTACTACACACAGCTGCATACATATATCTGCATATACACATCTGCATTGCACACACACACACACACACACACACACACACACACACACGGGTCTCCTCGTGGGCACACATGCATCTGTTTACCACAGAAAAATGTGGCATTAAGGAAGCTGTATCCCAGGCTTAGCGACTGGGTGGCGACAGTGATCATTATGACCTTTGTAATATTAGTCACGTGCTTCTCCTACACACGTGAAGGTTAACGAAAGGTCTTACATACTGCTCCAGAAGTATGGAGAAAGTTCTTAAGGAAGCATTACTTTTTATTTTTTTTAAAAAATGTCTAAAACTGCACTGGGTCACATCTGTCCATTGCCTGTCACGTCCTCAGTGTGGAACCTTAAGCCAGCTGTGGAATTTCTCTTAGTGATTTCTCATCTGTAAAGTCAGCTCAAGGATTTGTCCGTCCTCACTCCTGGGGCTTGGGAAGGACGAGAGGCTGAGAGGCTGTGAGTGAATGTCCCGGGAAGACTACAAAGCCTGGGATATAGCACCACGCCTGGTCCTGCCCTGTTCATCCCTAGGCCATCCTGGGTCACACAACTTGGGGCATGTAGAAGGCCGCAACCACACTCTCCACCATAGATGGCGCTGCACCGCCAGGTGAGCTAGAAAGCTCACACATGTTGGTAACTTTCCACTACTCCCAAGGTAGGGTCTCCGCCATATGGCTTATGCTCTAGCTCCCAAGAGGATTAAAGCCTTTCTGCAGAAGAATCCTGTGTCCCGCGTGGTTCTTGCAGGCGAGGCCGAGCGCGGGGCAGGGGCAAGCTGACCGTTTATCTTCAGCTATTCCTTGTATGAGTCACATACTCAGACTTGAACCCTCTGATCACGGGACCAGAGCAGAAGTTCTCTGACTTGCCAAAGATGGGGCTGCCTTCCCCACCCCCCAAGAACCCAGTTCCAAATGACCTTGGATCCCTGGATCAGCAGAGGAGAGTGCTCAGGAGAGGAAACAAAAGCCCAGAGCCACAGACTCCAGCAGACTGGCCGAGATGTTCAGAAAGAACTCGAGGCAAGTAGTCACACCTTCCTACACTGCGACCTCAGGGCGCTGGCATAAGGAAATGGCTTCCTGGGCTGCAAGGTGTCACCCAGTGAGTTCTTTTAGAGGTCTTTGAAAGTGCAGACCACCACACTTCTTATCAACAAAGCCCATTTCTAGAGTTGTAAAACTAGTTTGGCTAAAAACCTCCATTTCCCTTGAGAATTGCTCAGTGTGCTCCCGCCATGGCCAGAGCACGTTCACTGCATCTCATCTCTTCTCTTCCCACCTATTCTGACTCTCTGAACTCTCGGAGAAACCATGACAGTGACCATCACCACCACCATCATTATCATCAACACCATCATCACCACCATCATCATCATCATCACCATCATAATCATCAACACCATCATCACCACCACCATCACCAACATCACCACCATCATCATCATCATCATCATCACCATCACCACCACCATCATCATCACCACCACCATCATCATCATCATCATCATCATCACCATCATCATCACCATCATCATCATCATCATCACCATCACCATCATCATCACCATCATCATCACCATCATTATCATCACCACCATCACCATTATCACCACCACCATCATCACCACCACCATCATCACCACCATCATCATCATCTTCAACACCATCATTACCACCATCATCACCAACATCACCATCATCATCATCACCACCATCACCATTATCACCACCACCATCACCATCACCACCGTCTTCACCATCACCACCATCATCTTCATCACCACCATCATCTTCATCACCACCATCACCACCACCATCATCACCACCATCATCATCACCATCACCATCACCAGCAACAACCCTGACTTCCCCAGATGTGTGCTTGTTTTCACATGGAATTCTTTCAGTTACTGAAACTAACCCATGACGGAAGTTCTGGCTTTTGTTTATACGTCACAGATAAAACTCAGAGAGGTTAAATAAGTACCCCAGGACCACACAGCACATGAATGACTGCACCGGGACTCGGGTTTCCACACCCATTCTGTACACTTCTAACTTGTTTTGCCTCTCTTGAGAGCATCAGAACAACTCTCAGCCATATATGCTCAGAAGCCAGCCATCAGACATGGGTGTGCAAGCCTCACGTACGTGGTTCTGCTCAGACTCTGTGTTTGAGTTTCAGAATGTCCATCCTAGGCCCTTGTAGGCAGTGTGCTTGTCAATGTTTACTGTAGCAGAAAGGTTCGTGGTGTTCACCAACTAAGAGAAATTTGCCTTTTTCAGCTACAGAGACATCTAACTAATTAGTGACAACAGTATAGAGCCAACCTTTAGCAGTCAAATTTATCCACATTAATCATTTTGTTAGACTATTGGCAGCCCCACCCATGCAGCAGTATGTTCTTTCTCTAAAGCTCAGTTCCCAAGGCTAAACCCAGCATGGAGAAACCAGCCAGCCCAAGGTAAATGCATTGGCCTAAATTTTCATTTCTCCATTAGCCCCGTACCAGATTTTTTCTATTTCCCGAGGACAATCTGCTTTTATTCCAGGATATACCACTAGCCCCCTTTCTGAGCCACTGCTGCTGGTGACAGAGTTTGAAAAATATCTCTCAGGTTTTAAGCATCCAGAACGGTTTACAGTGGTACTCTATCAGCCCCCAGCACACGTGAGAGCCATACGTGATATATGTGAGCGCCCGGAGTGGGCAGTTCCTCACTCAGGTACCTGTGCTAGCTAGCAGTTCATCAGTCCCGTCACCCACCAGCCAGGTATGGCGAATGAGGGATGGCGCCGAGCCGCATCTCTCACACCCTTTGGCAGCCTTTGGAGGTGAGTCGAGCATCCAGGGATCCTGGTGTCTCTTGTGGGAAGGTAGAGAGCTCTAGATCTAGAATGCTGGCCGAGGTTGTCGGCTCAGCTCCTCTCACCTTGGTGACCTGTCCCTTCAGCTGGCGGCTGCAGGAGGCAGGACCGTGGGTCAAGGCTGATTCAGTCAAGGCTGAATGACAGGCCTCCTCATCCCTACTCTGAATTTCTCTGAGGGTTTCCTGTTTTGTTTCATCCTCCCTCAGCCGCATTATATTTAAGTTGTTTTATTTTCTGAGACTGGATTTCTCTGTGTAACAGTCCTGGCTGTCCTGGAACTCGCTCTACAGACCAGGCTTGCCTCAAACTCACAGAACTCTACCTGCCTCTGCCTTTAAAGTGCTAGGATTAGAGGTGTGTATCACCATTGACTGGCTATGATTTTTTTTAAATCATAAAAGTACTATGCACGCTCTGTATAGACATATTAAGAAGCACATTCCCGCCAGGCGGTGGTGGCGCACGCCTTTAATCCCAGCACTCGGGAGGCAGAGGCAGGCAAATCCCTGTGAGTTCGAGGCCAGCCTGGTCTACAAGAGCTAGTTCCAGGACAGGCACCAAAAACTACAGAGAAACCCTGTCTCGAAAAATCAAAAAAAAAAAAAAAAAGAAGGAAAGAAAAGAAAAGAAAAAGAAGCACACTCCCTATAATCCCATCCAGAGAACACCACTATTACCTGGGGTTGCTGCTTTCAAATGTAATGTGTTTATGGTGTGTGTGTGTGTGTGTGTGCGCGCGCGCGCGCGCAAGAGCGTGTGTGTGTGTGTGTGTGTGTGTGTGTGTGTGTGTGTTCATACACAACTGCACATGTGCAAGGAGAGGCCAGAGGTCAACTTCGGGTGTCCTTTCCTCAGAACGCCTTCACCTTATCTTTGGAGACAAATCTCTTATCACTGGCTTAGGGCTCAACAAGTAGGTGATGCTGGCTGGCCAGGGAGCCCCCAGAATCTACCTGTCTTGCCTCACTGGAATTCCTGGTGCCCTTGGCTTTTGTCCAAGGGAATCTGGGGATTGAAATTCAAGTCTTCACGCTTACGCAGCAAGCACTGGACTGGCTGAGCTAGCTCCCTGTCTCGCTTTTTTTTTTTTTTTAAAGGGAATTGGTGTAAGCATCTTTGTAGCACGAGGACAGAGCCTTGTTTGGTAAGTAGCTTGGGGACTTTGCAACTCAGTGTTCCTTGATTTGAGTCCTGTCCAATCTAGGCGTAGATGACCTAAGTCATTGATTCTCTGGTTCAAAGAAGCAAAACAAAAGACTGCAGGCAAGAGCAGCGGGCATGCTTGACAATTTCCCCATGAGACACAATCTCTAGTAGGTACGCCTGATTTATCTGAGGCCTCTGTTCCGATATCCAGAGATTCTGAGTCCATGGGTCTGTCAACGTAACAACACATGCTTGTAATGAATTTCAACTCACAATCCACCAATTCCCAGTGTAACCTGAAGCGTGGAACAAAAATTATGAAGTCTATTTTTAAAGGTCTCAGTTCTGTGGCGTTCCCCAATGTCCCCATCTCCCTTCGGCACCTCAACCAATTACCTGAAGGCAGCAGCTGCTGAAAGGTCAGAGGTCAGATGGGACAGCCTCAGGATTTATGTCCACTTCAGGAGGCATTGACCCCCATCAGCTTCTTTTATGAGTCGGGACCAGGCAGGGATCATCAATAGTGCTACAACAGGGTTGGGAGCCCGTTCCCTCCTACAGGGGCACACCGCCAGTGGGATCAGCCTCACAGCAGCCTTGCTTGGCTCAGCCTTCAGGTGCAAAATGGAAAACAAGCCTGCGCACACTCATACTTGGAGCTCTGAAGTAGAGGTGACATTCTTTCTGTCAGAGCTGAGTTTAATTTGCAGGTGGGATGCCATCTCATGAGGGGTAGAAACTTAGACAAGTTGGAGCTCCCCGCTTTTGCTCAGGACAGGGACCAAGTTTTGGAGACCTGTGAAGTGACACTTTGGCAGGTGTTTAATAATTGGCTCTTCTGGAGAAAAGTGTGTGTGTGTGTGTGTGTGTGTGTGTGTGTGTGCACGCATGCGCGCGAGCCTTGTGAATGTGTGTTTCTCTGTGTGTGTTTCTCTGTGTATAAAATTAGAGGCTATAATGATATATGCAAATAATGAAATACATAATTTTTGTTTTACTTTATTTTATGTATGTGATGTATTTACATGTTTGTGTGTATGTAAGCATGTAGAGGTCAGAGGTTAATAATTCATGTCTTCCTCAATCCTGCTCCACTTTAGTTTCTAGACAGGGCCTCTCACTGAACCTCGAGCTCCCCAGTTTGGCTAAACTGCTGTCCAGTAAGCACCAGGGAGCCTCCTGAATCCCACGCCTCAGAGCTGAGATCATAGGCGCATGCCACTGTACCTGGTTTTCTATGTGGGTGCTGGGGATCTGAACCCAGGTCCCCATGCTTGTATGGCAAGCATCTTATCACCTGAACCAACCCCTCTGCCCCTCTTTTATTTTAACTTCCATAAAAAACCACACCAGTACCTTCAGTGGCTTTATCGGAGTCTTGTGTTCATCACCAATGCACAGCTGTTACCACCTGTCATGTGACAGACTCGGACTATCATGATTCTCCAGGGCAGGAAGGAAGTCACCCGTGTCACTGTGTGTACCTTTGGGTGAGGGGGAAATGCTGGCTGACATTTTCCTCTGTGTTAACGAGATAAAAATGAACCAGAAAAGATCACTCCCTTCCGAATGACAAGAACTTCTGGACTAAATCAGCCGACAGTTTTAGCTCTGGAAAGACCATCTCCTCCAGTGTTGGTGCCGGTCAGCACGAAGCTTCACCTGAACACAGCGTATTTTTAAGAGTCCCCACCATGGCTCTCTTCAACCTGCCAGTGTCCCGTCATGGGGCATGACGTCAGGAAGCATGCTTCACACTATGCGGGATGACTTCCGCAGGACAGAGGTGTGATACACATGTGTAAGACAATTAAAATTTGTAAATCTGATTACTTTGTCCCTATATTTTTAATTCACTTGGGGTAATTATAAGTTTACATGATTCCATTCTAATAATGGCTATGTGTAATGATCATCTCACAAAGCTCCTGAAATGTTAATTATTAGTGCACGTAGGCTGATGCATTGTTGAACAGATGTGGATGGATTTGATAGACGTTCTTTCCTGTTCTTGTCTTTTATCCAATTGGGAACTGTGCAATACATAGACTTTGTAACTGGCTTCTTTCACTCAGTATGAGAGTTGCAGAGTCTAGTCATGTTGTAACAGGTACTAATGATGGTGATATTGATATATAAACATTAACTTACTAATAGTAATGAACTCACATAAAATGCAAAGTGATTCTATGTTTAAAATACAACATACAGAAACATTCTATTTGTCAAGGTTCTAAGCGCGGTTTTCTTCTTTGGGTACAGCTATCCATGTCTCTGTAAAGGGGCTATACACGTTAACAACTGGATGAAAACAAACATCTTGTCACTATTACCTTAATCCTTCTCATTCCACCCCACCCATCTGGCAATGTTTTCAGAGCCACTTGTTTATGACTCGTTCTTCTCCACCCTCCTTAAAGCACAAGTTCTCAGCTCCTTAGCTGGGCTTCTTCATTGCCAACCTTGACCTTGAACACTCTGACCTACTAGACTGGCTGGGTTAACCATAACCTGCTGAGCTGGGGACGTCCTGGTTTTTTGTCTACCTAAATGACCATTCCTCCTGTTGCAAATCTGTTCTGTGCAGACATGGTCCCCACTCATTCTCCAAGGCCTGGATAGGCTCTCCTAAGAGACATGCTTGGGTCTAACTCTCGCTGTGTCTCCTCTGTACACACACGGCAGGGACGGCTTATGCCCATCATAACTCTGATCATGTGTGTCATGTGTTGGTCTATTTTTCAGCTGTTATAATATGCTGTCTTCAGGGAATAGACACTGGGTCTTATTAATCATTCTATCACCGGGTTCTGTCACCACTTCTGACACATGAACGGTGATCAATAAAGTTTGGCGGCTAACTGAATAAATGAATTTATAAATGAAACTAAATCCATTCATTTCAGCCTCAGGCATATCAAGAAATACTCAGCTACTTGCTGCATATCCACCAGTGACTGGAGAAAGGCAGAATATTCAAAATAGAGGCCTTCTTTCAAGAGGCCTTCAAAGATTAAGTCAGTCCTATCTACATCTACCAAGAGATGTCTTTTTTTAAGGTTATGAAAATTTTACATTCTTCAAACAATGCTAAATTAACTTTATGCCAAATATTTATTAAAATGTATATGGCTGCTAGAAACACAAGAAGTCTTATGTACACATTCTCCAAAGTATAAAATAATGTAACATTTTTTTATTAAAAGAATTTTTTCATCCAATATATTCTGATCACAATTCCCCCCTCCCAGCTCCTCCCAGATTGCCCCCACCTGTGCTATACCCTTTCTTTCTCCTTTTTTCTTTTTGTGTCTTTGAGAAGAAATTTATTTATCTATTCTTTTATTGAGAAAAGGTATTTTTCATACAATACATTCTGGTTATAGCTTTCCCTGCCCCAACTCCTCCCACCATTTTCCCTCCCATTGAATCCACACTCCTTTCTATTGCTAGAAAACAAATAAATTTCTGAGAATAATGATAAGATCAGCAAAAATAGACTAGCATAGGACAAAACAAACAAACCAACAGAAGAAAAATACCCAAGAAAAATCATGAAAAACCTTTACAGACACAGATACACACAGGATCACACACACAGGAATCCCATAAAAACACAAAATGGGAAGCCGTAACATATATGCAAAGAACTGTAAGCTGAAAAAAATCCCTGACAAAACATTATAAAACAAAGAACCGCCAAAGATGCCAATAAATTTGTAGTGTATTGATCATCTGCTGCTGGCCTTGGGGCCTGCCCTTAAGAGTGGTGTGTATATACCCAGTAAGACTCCATCGAGGAAAACTAATTTTTCATTTGTGAGTGGTTATCAACTGGAGATGACCTCTTGGTTAGGGATGGGGCTTGTGTCCACATCTCCTCTTAGTACTGGGCCAGCATCTGGGACTGGTCTGTGCAGGCCCTGTTTGTGCTGCCGGTCTCTGAGTTTGTATGAGCTTTGGTCCTGCTGTGTTTAGCAGGCCTTTTTTCTTCAGTGTCCTCCATTCTCTCCGGCTCTTACTCTCTCTCTACCATCTTTCACTAGAGTTTCCTGAGTCCTGATATGGGCAGAGATTTGCTGGAGACATCCCACGTAGGACTCAGTCTTCTAAGGTCTCTTCCTGCATGCACCTTGTCCAGCTGTGGGCTTGTATTTGTTCCCATCTGCTGCAGGAGGAAGCTTCCCTGATAATCTTAAATACAGCAGAATATCATAGACATAATCTTATGGTTATGTTCCTTTAGCAGAATGTTAGTATTTGGTTTTCCCCTGGGTTCCTGGTCTATCTGGTTCCAGGATCCAGGTCAGAGATGGGTTCCATCTCATGAAATGGGCCTTCAATCCAATTAGATTTTTGTTGGTTCCTCCCAAAGGCTTTATGCCATATTGCTTTAGCGCATCTTGCAGGCAGGTCGTCTTTGTAGATTAAGCAGTTTATAACTGAACTGGTGTTTACCTTTCTCTTTGGCAGTAGGCAGAGTACCTTTCAGTACCATGGACACCGGTCCATAAGGGTGAAAGCTCTAGGCAGGCACCAGATCAACTTCTCCATGTTTTTTGAGTTGAGTATGTTTCTCTCCAGCAATAGGGCCTTACATTGCAGAATAACCAACAGCCAAGCAAGCCCTTTCGTCCGTGGCTGTTTCCATACAGACAGATTCTTCTGCTCTCTTGAAGTTCCTGCGCATACTGAGATAGCAACATATACAATGCTGATCTGGAGTCAGCTGGGGACTCTTGTAAACCACACCAGGGCTTCTGATCTGTGGTTCAGAATGCAGCATCACCAGCCACCGCCTGTCCCAAGGGATGAGCTGTAACTCTTGCTGACAGCAACTGGCGCGCTTCTGTTTACTGTATAACTGTTTCTACTGAGAATTATCCTGACAACCCTGACGTTTTGCCTACTCTTTTTTTTTTTTTCTGCCCAGGGGCTATACCCCCAAGTCGAGAAGAAAGACCATCTCGGTGGTATTTGCTCTTTGCCTCACTTCATAATAATATCTCAACCCTCATCATTAGGATTCAGTGACTAGGGGAGATGAATTCTCACCACTTTGTTGAATTTGTTACATTGTAATAATTCTCCTGAGAAATGTCACAATTTCTAAGGAAGACTTTTTTTTTTCTCCCATTACCCGTGTCACGAACCATTATGAACAGACAGCATTCCACAAAGTCTCACCTCACTGCCTGTTTGTGTCTTTCCCAGCTGGCCTAGACTAGTGCCTGGGAGAGTCGACCAGTTAGCCGTGGCTGTCACCTGAGCAACCGTATTATTATTATTAAACAAGTAATTGTTCTTGCTGCTGTCACAAAACACTCAACAAGAACGATGTCAAGAAGCGAGGAAGGATTTATTTTGATTCACAGTCTGAGAGTTCAGTCCATCATGGGGAGGAAATCATGGCGACAGAAATGAAGCAGTCGGCCACATTTTATCCACACTCAGGACGCAGAAAGAGATGAATGGTGGTATTGCTACTTGTTTTCTCCTTCTCATTCAGAGACCCTAGTCCAGGGATGGTGCCGCTCACAGTCAGAGTAGGATTTGTCCCTTTTGCTTTGCTTTTTGGGAATAAAAGCATAGACAACATCTAGAGGTGGTCTTCCACAGTGACTCTAAAGCCTGTCAACTTGACATGACGTCACAGTAACTAATGCCCTTGACCTTGCTTAAGAGATTACAGGAGCTACCAGGTATAAGAAACACTCTATAATGCTGAAATGATGTCTCAAGGTAACTGTTCTTTACTAGAGAGATGGCCAGAGGGCTACATAGCTCCATGAAAGGCCGTATTCATACGATTCCATTGTCATTTTCAGTCACCGACATTGGAAGGGCTTATGCCGGGGCTGAAGAAATGGCTCAGTGGTTAATAGCACTGGCTGTTCTTCTAGAGGACCTGGGTTCAATTTCCAGTACCCACATGGCAGCTCACAATTGTCTGTAACTCCAGTTCAGACTATGGGATCTATGGCACCAGGCACACACGTGGTGTACATGTATATATGTGCAGGCAAAATACCCGTATACATAAGATAAAATTTTAAAAAACTAAAAATGTGTAGAGACTTCTTCCTCCATCCTCCATCCTCCATCCTCCCCAGCCTCCTCTGGCTTTCGAAATGCTCTGCACAGATGGCCCCAAACTTGCAGTCTTTCAACTTCACTAATGCATCAAGAGCAACACCTTGGGCAGAACTCCTGCTATGAGCTTTAACTATGGTCTTCTGGGGTTGGCTCCATGGTACCACACTCTTGGGCAGCAGCAGCTGTGGTTCCCAGTCAGCCCTGGTCCTACAGGGAAACGACACGCCACATCAGATGACGGTCTATGCTAGAATGCTCACTGGGCTGGGCGTATCGTGATGACGTACTCTAGATTCGGGAAATTTCTGCCTGGTGATAGGACTCTTAGGACGTAATTACATGGTAAATTGAGGCGCGTCTTTAAATCTGCTTACACCTTTCAGCACAACCTCGTTTCTCCTTGTGCTGCTAAAATCAGTTCCCAAGAAGACCAAGTCCTCCCTGTTCCCAAACTGTGGGGGCTTGAATAAAAATAGAACTCATAGGCTCATAGGGAGTGGCATTATTAGAAAGGATTGGGACATGCGACCTTGTTAGATTAGGTATGGTCTGGTTGGAGGAGGTTTGTCATTGGGGTGAGCTTTGACACTTTAAATACTCAAGCCAGGCCCAATGTCTCTCTCTCTCTCTCTCTCTCTCTCTCTCTCTCTCTCTCTCTCTCTCTCTCTCTTTCTCTCTCTCTCTCTCCCCTCCCGCTGCCTTCTGATCTATATGTAGAACTCTCAGCTCCTTTTCCAGCACCTTGTCTGCCTGCCATTCTTTCTATCATGATGATAACCATAAGTCAGCCCTAATTAAATGTTTTCCATTATAAGAGGTGCTGTGGTCACAGCAATAGAAAACCTAACTAAGACTTCATCCTGTGAAGGTTGCTCCCCACCCACCACGACCCAGACTCAGCTATTATTCCTGGCTCACTTTATTGCCACCTCTTACACAAGCCTCCCCTGAACATCAAGCCATTTGGGTTCTGAAAGGAACACCCCCTGCTTCACACCACCACAGTACAGCAGTCTATGGCCGCTCATATGCTAGGTGCTGGAGGCTAAAGCAGCAGTGTCTGTGACCATATCCCCCTCAATGCTTCTAGTATATTCTCGATGCTCCATAGGTGTAGAGGAATTATGTCTGCCTTTAGGTTCATAGTCATTTTTCCTCGGGGTCCTGGGGGAACATAAAGATCAGAAGTGAACCCTGGCAGTGTGTCTTCCCGGTTGAGGAAGTGAGGTTTTGTCCCACTGCCTGCTGTGAACGCCGCACCGGGAGAGGTCACCCACAAAGACAAAGATATTCTGTCTCATTACCAATTCAGTTCCAATAGAAGCCCTTGCCCGGACCCTTAATTTCTTGTGTTAAAACAACAAACAGCGTGACCCCAGTCCCATCTCTAATAAGGATCACGGGTCAACAATTACTCATTTGAACCAGAGCTTCCTTCCGCCTGACAGGCTAAGATGAAAATTTGTGCTCTTACTGGTCAGAGCTATAAATTAGTTTTATGCCACTGCTAAACCCAGAGGCGAATTAGAGAGGATTGAAAGTGGGGGAGGGTCAACACGGAAAGCCTGACTGCTTCCGACAACAAAGCCAGCAACTTCAGAGGCCACGTGGACAAGGGAGGCCAGAGCGAGAGAGGTGGATGAGAGAGAGACAGATAAGAAGTCACACGGTGACTCTGGGACTGGACCTTGTCCTCGTTGAGGTTCTGAATGAAAATCCAGTTTCCTTTTTATCCTAAGTGTGTGGGGAGCTGCCAGACGAAAGAGCATATAAATGGTGGACTATATGGAGCAGTCTCTTTCAGCATGGTCCATTAAAGCCATTTGTGTGGCATCCGTGGGAGTTCTCCCTGGGTTCTCCAAGGCCACGGAGCCCCTACGATGGCATTTCTCTTTTACATGCTTGACACATATTATTTCATGACCCTCAGACTGGAAAAATAATTTCCAAGAATAGGCATGCAATATTTAGACGTCTATGTTAAAGAACATGGCAGGAGGAGTGCCCTATCAAAGCATTAGTAATACTCCTGTTAGGATGAGGCAGTGTGAGAGTGTGCTATTCTTGTCTTTGTACAATGTAAGATCTTCTCAAATGTTTGAGATGGGAACGCATTATCTCCTAATTGGAAAACAGTAAGTTTAAAAGCAATTCCCCACCAGCCCGCTGATATCTGAGGTGGGAAAGGGGGTTGTTGATATGACCCATCTAGAGGAGACAGGAATCACCCAGGCTTGACTCTGGAATGTTACACACGTCGTTCCTCTGCAGAAGATTTATCTTCCTCATTATGTTTGCTCTTTACTTAACATTAGGATTAGATCCAGGTCCCTGGCTCCTCTGCCAACTAATGAGCTAAGCAGGTTAGGAAGGAAAGCTCAGCTTGGGATGGAATGAAATATGATCTGCATACTATCAATGGGGATGATTGACTGTGGCAGCTGGATAGGGAGGGACAGGAAGTGCCCTCGTGCAGATAGATCCTACCTTCTCTATTCTCTGTCTCTGGATATCGGCTACTGGTAGAAACAGTCTCCACCTCCAGCTGGAAGGTTGAGATGATACACGTGACATTCACAGGATGGACACTCTATGATTCAGACACAGACATAGCCCATGCCTCCGTTCACCGAAGACTTCCCTCGCAAGTGCCTTTTACCTTCAAAACATCATTTCTCATACTGTCCAGGAGAGAAGTAAGTATCATATCCACCTTGTAGTCATAGAAACTGAGGTTGGAAAGAAAAGGGGACTCCCCCTTGCCCATTAAAGTGGAGGAGGAACTTGATCCCCATGACTATTCTGTCTTTCTCAGAGTTCCGGTCCCCTACCTCATCAGTCATCACTGAGTCTGCTTGTGGTGCCTAGCTCCCTTACTTATCCCACCCGGGAAAATATAAGCTTCATTCTAGACTCATCCATCAGGACTTGTGACATTTAGATAGGGATTAACGTGCTGTGGGTTGGGGAGACCAAGGATCTCAGACATGAAGAGTTCTAGCAACGACGAGAAACTGAGGAGGCTTGGGGTTCATTCTGGCTGCTTGCCACAAGGCTGGGACATTGACAGAGCTGGCCAAAAGACTTGCCATTTCTTTGTTCTCTGGGGAAGGCTTTGGTACCATTATTGACTTATCTTTTGTTATAAATAGTCTCTAATATTAGCATCATGGAGGAATTTGGGAGGCAGTCATGGAAGTGGGGCAGTGATTTGGAGAAAGACAAAGTCCTTCCAAATCATCCTCTTTTGCAAACACAAATTGTTTTCAAGACTCCTTAAAGGAATACTAGACCCTTTCTTACCCACTGAGCAAGGTTCTGTCTTCTCCCCTTCTGAACTTCCTCTCCCACTAGATTGAGAATTAAGAGATGAGAAGGCAAAAAGGTTGGGACAATTTGTGCTCGAGACAGGGTAAAGCATAGTCTTTGACATATTAAAGTCTTGAAAGGGCTTATTTGAGTAGATAGACAAAGAAAAAGGAACCTCCAAATCAAAGTGGGTAGAAGCAGTTGCTGGGAAATTGTTGTAAGAGGGATGTGGAAACAAAACAAATGAATTATTTGATTGGTTAAAATATGAGCCATTGCCTTCTTTGGACCTTCTGGGTAAGGAGGCTAAGACAATGTAATCAATGTCCAGTTGGCTGTGTGAGGTTGACTGAACTTGAGTTTTGTCTGGATAGTCTAGGAATCCAGTGTATTAGAACCACTTTGACTAACAGTCCTTTGTATTAGGGTTCTCTAGAACAGAGCTAATAGAATAAAAATATATTTAGGGATTGATTAAATCAATTTATAATGAAATAACAGCAACAGCTGTCTTGCACCTGAGAAGCTGAGAACCCAGTAGGGGCTCTGCCCCTGAGGTTGGTACTTCAGCAGCGGGAGTCGTCTGATAATCGCTCTCACTGGAGAGGCTGACAATCTGTAGTTGCTCAGAACACAAGGCTGGACCCACCTCAGCAGCCCCAATCTGATGTCAAACCCATGGTGGGTTTCTGGAGAGCTGCCAGTCTCAGTAAGACAGCGGAAACCTGGAAGCCATGGCTCTAACTTCAGTGAAGGAAACAGCAGCGATGGGGTAGATCAACCCAACAGCCAGAGAGAAAGCTGAGCCAACCAAAGACATTTCATCTTCCTGCAGCAGGCCCTTTTGTACCTAGGCTGCTACCAAAAGATGCCGCCCACATTTGGGGTGGGTCCTTCCCACATCAATTAAGGCAGTCAGGTCAGGTGTTCAGCTGGGGTTCCCTGCTCAGGTCATTCTAATTTGTGGCAAATTGACCTTTACCACATCCTCCTACTAAAGTATTCAAGCAACCTCTGCCAGAACCTGTTGAAGATACCCTCTGTCCTTTCTCCTACAGGCGAAAGAGTTTCCTTCCCTTTGAGAGAAGTGACCTCTCAGAGGAAAGGGGTCACACTTGATTTGTTCACTACCTTATCCCCAGCACCTCACAAACTGTAACATAAAATGAACAGTGATGGATGGATGGATGGATGGATAGATGGATGGGTAGATGGATGAATGGATGGATGGATTTATTATATAGAGAAGTATGGAAACCAGTAGATCCTGGAGAAAAGCACATTTGTTTATGTCTTATTGCTTAAAACTAAGAGAGAGAGAGAGAAAAGCTGCTTTGGAACCCTGCACATGAAAATCCCATTAAGCTAAACAGTAGAAAATTATGAGAAGCTATAAAAATGGATAATTTATTAATAAAAGCTAAGTTCTTTACTAACGTACAAATGTAAATACTGTGAGAAGAAAGAAGATTAAGGAACTTCCATTCTGTGGATAAGAAGTCCTTCAAGGCCTCTGCTTCCCCAGTTCCCCTTTGAGTTCCCGCTTTGCCCACGGTCTGCAGGGCTCTGCCTGACTGCTAAATCAGGCAGCCATCCAGCTCAGAGTACAGTCCCATTACATCTATTGTGAAGGTGACAATGGATCCTGGTGGGACTTAGAGTTGTTAAAGAATCAAAGACACGGAGGGTGATGGCTGAGGTCTTTTAGGAGCTTCTCCTTGGTTCCTACAGGGATATCAGGTGCCTGCGGGTGCCCCCAGGTCTGATGCAGTGGTCAAGAGAGAGGAGGTGCACCTCTCACTCTTCAGGGTACAGTGGCCAAAGCTCCAGCTTCCCTGGGAGCTGGTCCAGACCCTCTGCAACCAAGCTTGCATTTTAACAAGCTGCACAGGTGATTTGCGTGCACACTGCCCAGGGGTTGAGGACTGCAGTCTAGCCCACTAGGCAGAGTAGTAAAAGGGGATTCTGGTGCTTGTGCAGCTGCTAGGAATGTTGTATGTGATTTATACACATGTGGGATGGGGGAGTTCCAGGCGTGTCCTCTTCTCCACAGATCCCCAAGGCATGGAGAGAAGAGAAAAGAGGTAAACCCACTCTCCTGGGCGGTCATGGGGAACCTAGCTGTGGGCATGACCCAAGATGAAGAACTTTAATCCAGAAAAGGCTGGACTAGAGACAGGGGACTTAGTCATTAAGAGATCGGGCCTTTTGGAGAGTCTAGAAGCTTCATAGAAAGTGATTGCTCTCCAATAGCGAGAAATGTGAACAAAATAGACCAAGGTAGAAATGGAGCCATAGTGAATTCTGGGAAGGAATACCGACATGGGGACAATTTAAATTGCCTTGAAGTAGCATCAACTAATTATCTTGGAACACTAATAAACTTGTTCCTTAGAGACATATCAAGCTTTAATAACTCAAAGATGAATTGTAGATGAATGAATTATTTGGGACTGGATGGATAGCTAAACTCCCAAGCCCAGAGGGCAGCAATTTTCCTTTCTTCCTTCATGCCGCCCCCAAGCCTGATTTTTATTAAATATGCACCTAGCATCTGGCAGAGACCTAGACTTAATAAAACACCTGCCCCACCTCACTTGAGAGGATACTCAGTGTTATCAGGAGCTGTTTGAGGTTGCACTGTTCCTTGGGTTGGGGTGAGGAGAGCCAAGTATGCAGCCAAGTGCATCCTTGTTTCAAAGCTGAGCCCTTTTGTCTAGTCTCAGAAAGGAACTTTCTGGCTTTAGGATCAGAGACTCCTGCAGACAGACTGTGGACTTCTTCAGCGCCAGTCCTGGTTTCTCTGTGGCTCTGTAGAACTCACCCACAGGGCTCTTGTTCTCCATTGTTCTGACCCAAGTGTGGCTCTGATGCCTTCTTCCCATCTCCTAGCTGGATAAGCTGGCTGTTAGCATCACAGGCAACAGAGACACCCTCCAACCCATGAGCCCAACAGATGGAGAGGTGGAAGGCAAGACCTCCTAAATTCTTACTCCTGTTGTGAGACAGTCCCATTTATCAGTGACCTAGACACAAGAGCCAAAGACACCCTCGCACCCTCCCCCTTTCCTTCTGCTCAAAAGCCCCAAAGGAAAGATACTCAAGGAAGTTGCTGAGGAGGACCATGGGATACAACTCGATTTGTTCATAGGATTGTCTAAACTCACAAAGCATCATTGCCTTAACCAAATGCTTGACAATAGCGATAATAACAACGATAATGGTGATGATGATGATGATGATGATGATAATGATGATGATAATGATGATGGTGGTAATAAGGATGATGGTGATGATGATGATGATGATGATGGTGGTGGTGATAAGAAAGATGGTGATGATGATGGTGGTGATGATGATGATGATGATAATGATGATGATAATGATGGTTGTGATGGTGATAAGGATGATGGTGATGATGATGATGATTATGATGATGGTGGTAGTGGTGATAAGGATGATGGTGATGATGATGATGATAATGGTAGTGGTGGCAGTGACCGTGGTGGTGGCTGCAGTAATCATTTATGGATTGCCAATTACATTCCAGGTACTCAGCTGGCTTGCTCTGTGCGTTGTAACCAGTACCCACTGTCTAGTGGCCGGGTGGAAATACTCAGTGAAAGACTTTTGATGATGAAAATATTAATCCAACTGAAATCATCAGGAGTCTTTAAAGGATATTTGTTAGTCAACTAAGAACCACCCACATCCCAGAATGACATGTTTCCACCGTATCATATTTTCACTATGTGCATGCTCCATACCCCCTATAAGCCTCCACCATCCCGACATGGTCTACTAATGTCTGATTTCCATTCCCTGCTCAGAGTCAGCCAGTCTGTGCCCCACTCACCTACCATAAATCTCTTGTATGAGATCTATTTCCTGGTGTGATTTTTGTGACATCCCTTGGCCCCGATTGCCAAGAACTCTTCTGCTGTAAAACCCTTTCAATATCTAAAAGGACATTCATGATTTATAATCTCATCTTCTTTAGGTATAAATCTAGATATTATGTAAAGTGTGGGTCCTTAGCCCCAGCCAACTAGCTGTTTGCTGATGATGGTGATAGTTATATCTACCCCCAATGCCTTTTCTACTTTGGTCTCTACGTTACAAATGTTTTCTGCGTCTCATTCAGTCCTTACCCACACTCTGGGAGATCTTATAATTCCTACTTTATAAATTGGAAAACTGAAGCATGAAGAGGTTAATTAAAGAGCCCAGGATTCATACTCGTGTTGGCGTGACTTCAAAAATCAGTTTTCTTTCTACTCTGCATCATTGATTTCCAATCTACTCAATAAAATGATATATATCCCATTTTAAGAACAGACGCTTATGAAAGCCTAATTTTCCAAAAGTAGTTATTTGAACTTAAGCCTGCATGTATTGGGAGACATGGTGTGTGTGTGTGTGTGTGTGTGTGTGTGTGTATGAGAGAGAGAGAGAGAGAGAGAGAGAGAGAGAGAGAGAGAGAGAGAGAGAAATAACATGGCCGTTTGCTCCAGATATGTCAGATATGTGTGATTCTGGTTGCTAGCATGGAGTGACGAGTATCCTGGGAAGGGTCCTATTAGCTACATCTGTGCCTGGGTGTAGACACCATGTCTTTTGAAGTGACATCATTTCCAGTTTCACTATTCAGGCCAGAGTCAAATGCTAAGGCAAGAAATCCAGATTCTGAGCGGAGATCCCAGGCAGGCAGGAGAAGGAACCCTCATTTTCCCTCCGTTTTGCTATTGGAGCCTAGAAGATATTGAGGAATTGCATCTGTAAGCATGGACTCATCCAGGATGGAAGAAGGCAAGCAAGGAGTCAGGGTGGGTCAGGTCCAATATTTTATTTTAGTGAATTGCCTGTCACCTGAAGCACTGGCCCAGCTTTGAAGGCTGTGTGACTCAGGACAGCCTCAGCCTCACTTTACTCTGATCCTACAGACAGCAGTTTGAAGACACGTCCAAGAACAAGAACAGAGTGGCTAAATAAACGAACTGGGTCCCAGTGCCCCCCCCCCCCAGATCTTTACATATACAAAGCCCCAGAATCTCTACAGCTGTCACCTAGGAGAAAGCTACAGGGTCAGAGGTAGACAGAGCTTTGGTTTTGTCTTTGGGGGAAAGAGACAAAGAGAGCAGGTTCAAGCCATTACAAACAGTCGCTTTGGGTTCATTTATTCAGCAGAGAAAGAATTCAGAGACAGTCAAAGGGGAGACTGCCCCAGTGCCTATCAGGGCCTCTCAAGCTGAAGTTCCATGTCCAGAGGCTTACAGCTTTAAGCCTTGAGAGTCAGGCTTAAGTTAGAGGCTTCTGGTTCTGGGTGCTCATGGCAGAGGTTTGCTGCTCAGGGCTCAGAGAATCAACACCCATTGATTAGGTACAGGTTCCAAGATTTAGGCATGAGAACCCTTGGCTCTTTAATGCTCAGTAGCTCTCCTGGACTCTCTAGTGACTGTGACTCCTCTGGCTCCTCACAGCCACTCCTCTTTGGTGGTTTCAGTGTCTCTGCCAGCTCTACCTTTCTCAATTCTCATGTTGCCCTTCCTGGTTGTAGCTCCTGTAGATTCTGTCCTCCGATGCTTTGAAAACTCACTAGTCTCTTCCTAGCGTTAAGACGCTGAGCTTTGGTTTTCAAAACCCTCAGTCCTCAGCAGCCCTCTGGAACTGATGATAGCCACATCCCATAGTGTTTCAGCTTTAACTATCAGGGCTCTCCTGTCTTAGTGACTCTGCAATTCCCCTGCCACTTCTTTGTTGTGGCTGTCACTGCTGTTACTGCCAAGGATAGAAACACTAGAATGGTTTGCCCTGTGGGTAACCAGCTCACCCTATTGTATCAATGGTAAAGACCACAAGTAGACAAAAGATAATTCACCAAGCCTTTATCATGGCCCAATGTTACAGTCTGGATACAAGGCACAGGTGATCAGCTTCTCAGGCTGACTCAACAAGACTGAGAATCCACCTGCTTGTATAGCTAGAAAAGAGGTATGGCGTGCACAATTCTACCAGCCACAGCCTTGCAGGTATTCTTCCTTAGTCCCACAAATCACAAACCTCATGTTACACCAATCTCTGGGCTTCTTGCTGAATGGCTCAGGAGGCCCCCTCTCTCAGCTGGAGTGAGAACAGCTTTCGCTAGCGTAGGGTCTTCTAAAGTTAGCGCAGAACTGGTTTTGCCTGGGATGGAATCTTCTAAAACAGTGAAAGTTGCCTGAGGTGGTTGTCTACTGGAGCAAGGCTTCCTGAGGCAGGCATCATGATCTCAGCGTGGGCCATGGCGACGGTGGTCCTTGCAGTTGGAGACGAGTCTCCAAGCGACTGTGGAGAATCTGAAGCAGCAAGACCAAGAAAAGGACTCTTCGCTGACAACTCCCCACTCCAGTCATGCACACATGGGTGCCTGTCAGCACAAACCAAGCAGCTACCTGGGCCACTGTTGATCATATTTGCTCACTTGAAGCATCAAAATGTAATCATAAAGATCTAACATGAAGTTAACACTCTGACCAATACTTGACAGTACTTAATCTCGGCCAGATACCCCAAGGAAAGACTGGTCCTGAATTACTGACCCCTTTTATATACCAAATAATGTGGTAGAAAGACACAGAAGTCCATAATGAAGTTGCTGACACCTAGAGACATATTGAGACATGGAAGATAGATGCAATAATTCTATGGCCTATATTTTCTATATATACTTGAATGTGCATTATGGTTTTATAGTATTGTTAAGCATTATAAAGTGGAATGACATAGGGTGAGACTTTAAGAATTTCTTTTAAGGGCTGACAGTCCCAGAGCAAAAGTTACTTTAGGGCAGAGTGTGGATTGTTGTAGGAAGCCATTTGTTCGTTCCTGGCTGCACAGACCACAGCATGTTGGTCCCCGATGACCATGAAAGGAAGTTTGGGTTTCATTGTAAATGGTGGAAAACCTTTAGACTATTTAGTGAGAAATTCGCCAGCCTATCTCCGAGGACAAAGACAGACACAGAAAGACTCAGGGCTTAGTTTTTTATTTTGGATCCCATGATAAATTACCACAATTTGGTGACCTATAACAATAAAATATATGCTCACACAGTCCAGAGAACAAAAGTCTGAATTCAAAATGTCATTGAGTCGGTTCTCCTTCTGAACAGTCCTGGGAGAATCCACCTGCTTCTTCCAATTCTGATGACTCCAAGCATTCTAGGGGTTGTGACTGCATCTCTCCGACTCTACCTCTTTCTTCAATGGCACTCTCCCCTGTGCCAATGTTATAGGAGGCTCAGCTTAAGGAAAACATTGGAGGAACCAGGTAGAGATCTCTTTTCTTCAACTGATGGAAAATAAATGATGCCTGATCATCCTGAACACTGGAGTGACTTGGTCAAACAACCCGTGATCCTTTTCTATTCTGTTAGGAGCCAACGTCCACCTGAATTTCCCCCAAATCCTGAGAATTGTTGAAGTCCTAATCCTGAGTTTTGTCTCCAAGAGGCTGGACTCCATTGTAGCATGAGGGCCGGCTTGTTGGGATATCTGTCCCGCCCGGTACCCCAAACCGGCAAGTCCCAAAGAGAAACTCAATCACACAGAGAACTCCATAAGGTTATAAACTGATTGGCCCATTAGGTCAGGCTACTTATTAGTTCTTATAACTTATATTGATCCATTATCATTATCTATGTTAGCACATGGCTCCGTACCTTTCTCAGCTGGACAAGTTACATGCTGCCTCTTCGGTGGTCTGCACAGGAGTGGCTGAGGAAGTCTCCTCCTCCCTAGCCTTCTCCTATTCTCATTGCCCTGCCTCCACTTCCTGTCTGATTGACCCACCTATACTTCCTGTCTGGCCAATCAGTGTTTTATTAAAATACATGATTGACAGAATACAGACAATTCTCCCACACCACTCCATCCTCCATCCTTCATCTTCCATCAACAGAACCCAATCTCGTGCTTGCTACAAATCCTTTTTCTTAGGCCCTAGCCCTGAGCACTGTTTATTAGCCAATAGAACTCATCCTTATTGTCAAGGTCATATTTTGCAAGGGAATTTCTATGGAGCCATCCTGGAAGCTTTGTTATGAAAATTGTCCTGTAGAGACTTTCCCCCCAAGTTTGACTATGTTTAAATGTGTAAGAAAATCAAACCACAGAATCATACCCACTAGAGGTTTTGATTCAGTCTGATTGACCAAGTCCTGCTGTACCAAGTTTCGTGGTGCATTTCCCTGCAGGCCATGATACCTATAGAGACCCCGCCATCACCCATGTCTCCCACTCTTGTCCTTCTAAGAGGAATTGTCATTGGATCTGGGAACCATTAGTATAACCAGAATGACCGCATCCCAAGACTCAATTAAATCATACCTGCAAAGACCAATTTTCCCAAATGGAGCCATCACAGTTACGTGTTCTAGGGGTCTAGCATGTGGGCACATAATTTTAAGGATCCCCTTCTAGCACATCCTATCTAGTGAAGAAGCTACTATAGTAGTCCTGAGAGCTGACACAGATAATCTGCATCTGGGTGGTGGCCTCAGAGAGTAAAAAGTGATTGGATCATGGCAGGGGGTCACGGAGAGAAATTATTTCTCCTTCACGCATGTATACCTGGAAGTCACCACTTCTGAGTAACGCTGTTGAAGACACACTTGTAGACAGACACATGACTCATTTTTCTGGATCTCAAGTCACTGTCAAGACTCTGGAGCTGGGTGGTGGTGGCGCATGCCTTTAATCCCAGCACTTGGGAGGCAGAGGCAGGCAGATCTTTGTGAGTTCGAGGTCAGCCTGATCTACAAGAGCTAGTTCCGGGACAGGCTCCAAAGCTACAGAGAAACCCGGTCTCAGAAAAAGAAAGAAAAAGAAAGAAAGTCTCTGGACAGTTGTGTTGTGTGTTAGAATGAGCATGCAGCAGATAGACTAGACCTTGCTGAGAAGAAGGGGATCCTAGTGGGCAGATACAATGGAGCCAAGCCAAGGATGCTCTGCGGAGGATGGGAAGGTAGGGAGTTATGGTGGGACAACTTGAATTTGTAGAGGTCTTAGTCATGATTTCTTTGAAGAACTGAGACACAAGCACACCTGGGGTAATCAGGCCATCGGACTGTCTCATGCCATCCAGGACACACTTCCACACCCTTAAAATTTGCAAGTACGCATGCTTTCCATGTTTAGACTTACCTACGTGACAGTTTCCAGACGGGCACTCAGTCAGCTGCAGCGGCCTCTGTTAATAGATCAACACTACTGCCCACGATCTGGAGTTGTCCAGATCTGCTGAGCGTGCTCTCCCAGTGAAGCTCAACACACTCCCCTCAGTCATCCCGTGGTCCTGAACCCATGCTCCATGGATGTTTCTTATTAATGGAGTTCTAGGTAATTACATTTTCACCTTTAAACTGCTCACGTAAGCCCAGATTCCACTTATGCCTGCAGTATAAAAGTCAAACTCTGCAAAAAGTTCCTTCTAAGGAAGATCTTTTCATCTACAAGACTCATTAGCATGCTCCAAGTCTCCCACAGAAAAAATCAGAACCAAAGATAAATGGAAAGACAGCAGCTTTTCTCCAGCCTTGTGTTTAGACTGCAGGCCTGCCCTGAATGCCTGCAGGGTTCAAGGCAAAATTACAAGTGAAAGCGCTGCGCTCGCTGTCTCTCTCTCTCTCTCTCTCTCTCTCTCTCTCTCTCACACACACACACATACACACATACACACACGCACGCACGCACGCACACACATGTACATACACATGCACACATACCTAACATATTTCTAAGTAAAAATTCCAGGTATGAGACTCTACAAATATGTTTCATGCATCTAACTTAATTATTAATTCCTTCATAATAAACTACGAGCACAGTTCCAGTCAGCAGTCTGGGTCCCTTCCTTCCAAAACTGGCTTGTTCCACACTGTGAGAGGCCTCCCATAAAGCCGAGTGGACACTCCAGCTCAACAGTCAAATTCTTCTCATATTCCCCCAGATACCCACCCATTGGCTACTCTTTGAGCCCAAGGGTTTGCCTTCTGGCTGATGGATCCCTGAATAGCCTAGACTACAGGGAACTGTCTCGGTCATTAGGATGGAATTCCAGCATCCTAGTTATCTGGATGGAATATGGAAATACGGAAAGAATGTGGTAGATCGTAGGGCTCTCGGTGGACTTAATCCACTAGTTACTGTCTTGGCCACTGCTCTTTTGCTGGGAAGAGATATTATGGCCAAAGCAACCCTTATAAGAGAAAACATTTAACTGGGGACTTGTTTACAGTTTTGGAGGTTTTTAGTCCATTAGCATCATAGCAAGAAACATAGTTGGAGGAGTATTGAGAGCTACATTCTGATCTGTAGCAGAGAAAGCGAGACTCCTGATCCACAGGCAGAGAGACTCTGGTCTTGGCCTGGACTTTGGAAACTTCAAAGCCCACCCCTAGCAACACTCTCTCTCCAACAAAGCCAATCTCTAAATCCTTCTAATCCTTTCAAATCATGCCACTCCCTAGCGACTCAGCTTTCAAATATGTGAGCCTACCGGGCCATCCTTGTTCAGGCCACCCCAGCGACTCATCTTGTGAGAGAATGGACCTAGAGATCAACAATAATCTTTGCTTGAGCCGAGGCTACCATTGTGTGGATAATAGGTGAGCATGGGGCTCTTCCGTCGTTTGTGAGGTCAATAATCCTGCCGAGGCACATGAAAGAAAATCCATCTAGATCTGTCGAGGAGACAGAGAGATTTCCTCTATTAATCCAGCAGACTGTGCTTTCCAGTGTAAATTTGCCGCTTACAATTTGAGAAACAAATGATTGACACTTTCCAGTAAACCCTAAAAAGTAAAAGCAAAATAAATGCCTCTCTGGCATGTGACGTTTCTTGTCAAGCTTGAGTGTAGCCTCTGTGTCCCATTCCTGTCATTTTAGGATGTGACTCTTATAGGACTCCATCCCGAGGAGCTCACAGCTGTGAATTCACGGAACCACACACACACACACACACACACACACACACACACACACACACACACACACAGATGTTTCTCCAGCAACTGGGGAGCTGGGATAGAGGAGAGAGCCACCAGTGCATATGGGCAAGAAAGGGGTTCAGTTGATGAGCCATGTGCTCAGTCTTTCATTTCAATAGTGTGTACTCCTTGAAAATCTGTGAGCCCCCCTGGAGGAGAAAAGTGCTGGTCTTGCCCACCGCAGGACATAGCACTGGGAAAATGAATATAACCCCGTCATCAGTAACTCCAGTCCAATCAAGAAGAGAGAGTCACCTCTCAATGCAGGTTGAATAAAGAAGCAAGTTGTCTGACGCTCAATTGCTCTCTGACCACATCCCAGGACAGGGGTCAAGGCAGTATCTGGAAGAGATGATTGCTCAAACTGGCATCAGCCAGGGCCCGTGGCTGACGAAACTGAGTGAGATAAAGGGCTGAGCCAGTGTGTTCTAGAGGAGGCCATTACCGGTGCATCTGTGCTGCGAACGTGTGCCAAGCGCCCGTGTGTGCCGGGCACTGTACTCTCATCAACAGTGATTCTAGTGAGAAGGTAACACAGACGAACCAACTAACGCTGCTCAGGCAAGGGAGTGGAACTAGAAGTTAAAAGCCCCACGATCTCACATCTAGGGACTCAAGGGTGCAGGGTTCTGTTGTTCTCAGAGCGTCATCCCCGTTTTCTTTCCTATCCCTCACATAACCAGAGATCTCATTTCAAAGAGGACCAGTTGGGAGGCTTTGAGACCACAGAGATCTATGTGGTCATCTCTATGGGTTCCTTAAGTTATTTGTCACTCATGGGTCTTGGTTTAAAACAGATTTACCCACCAAAGTTGTTTCTTCTCAATGCAGTAGCATCCCACTTCCCACTTCCTGAGTGACTCGATGGCGTCGATAGATCCTGAATACACGATCGCCACACCCAACTTCAGGGATTTTAGTTACCAGGAAAGAAACTGCTTGCAGAAATAGTCCTTTATGTCTGTTTTTTTTTGGGGGGGGAGGGGTGAGACTAGGCTCTCTCTCTTTCACTCACTCACTCACTCACTCACTCACTCTTTGGCAGTTCCACGCATGTATATAATGACTTTCGGTCATTTCATTGCCGTCTGCCACTCACCTCCCTCTGAAACCTTCTTCCCTATAAGCTCAAGCTCCCTTTCACCTCCATGCCTTTTTCCTTTGGATGGCTCCGCCCATCCCATTACAGCTGCCTCCACCGGCACAGGTAGGTTTTTGCTTTTGTTTTTCTGGCCCAAAGGCCACTGCTCAGAGTCTACAGCATTGAGGAAAGTGACACCTTCTCCCCCGGAAACCATTATCTGCCGGTACCCCCACCCCTACACACTACACACTGTTAGGAATAGGGCCTCGTAGCCCACCCCCCATGATGAAGTGTTGGCTGGACCAGTCTTGTACAGGTCTTGTGCAAATAACCATGGCTTTGGTGAGTTAATAAATGCATTGGCCGTGTTGTGTCCAAAAGATGTATTTCTGCCCATCCCCCAGCCTCTGACTCTTACATTCTTTCCACCCCATCTTCAGAAATATTGCCTGAGCCTAGGAGGGAGAGATAGAGCTGCGCCATTTAGGGCCAAGCTTTCCACCATCTTTTATTTACCCTTTCCCTTTTGACCAGCTCTGAGTCTCTGCGTTAACTGCCCCTCCCTGCTCTAAGGAGCACGTCTGAGCACACATTAATATGAGTATTTACAAAGCAGCTTGACAATTTTTTTTCGAGCCAGGGTGTTATACTACAGCCCAGGCTGATGTCAAACTCATGACAATCCTCCTGCCTCGGCCTCCCAAAGGCCAGAATTACAGTATGCAGTGAAGTAACACCTGAACTCTTAGGGGAGGGTATCCAGCTACCGTATAGTCCTGTCTCAGAGGCCGGATACCAAGTGCTTAGAGAAGGAACTTTCAGGACCCATTAGCCAAATGGGGAGTTTGCCTGACTTCTCTTTAGTTGGCTCTCACACATCATAGAGAGTCCATTCTGAGCATCTGTTCTGCTGATTGACAAGCCACTAATTTCCCCAACGAGAACCCATGCGTTTTAAGTGTTAATTAGCGGCATCTGGTGTGAATCAGAGCCACAGATAGCGATTGAGGCAATTGCACTCATTATCTCTGGCGAGGGTCTTTCCCAATAAAACCTTAGGTGATCATGCTGAGGTGTGAGTTCCCGAAACAGGCATTGACAGCCCCACCGGAGTATGGCGTTAAAATGTATGCATTTAGATCCCACTTGCTATACAGAAGTATTTTAAAGAAGAATGCAGACATGACCGTAAGGCCCACAGAAACATATCACCCAACTATGCGCCGACAGTCAGCTGAGAACTGAATCCCAGGGAGCGAGGAGAGCAGGTGCTACATTAGGATGTCCTGTCTCCGTGCTGAAGCTTCACTGTGACTTCTTATCTCTAGCCCTAACCCTAACTCTCACCCCTAAGGATTGTTTTGTTGTTTTGTTTGGTTGGTTGGTTTTAGTTTTTCAAGACAGGATTTCTCTGGTAGAGCCCTGTCTGTTTGGAATTTGCCTGTGCCCAGGCTAACTTTGAACTCAGAGATCTGCCTGCCTCTGCGCCCCCCACCACACCTGGCCTCAGCTCACTTCTTTACCATAGGTGGAGTGTTTCCATGTCTTCCCAGGCTTTTGGTGTTCACAGTCATTACAGGTTTTGAGGGAAAGATGCGGAGAGGCGGGAAAACCAAATAAGAAAACATTCAGCATTTCTCTCTGCCTGTCTTTCTCAGAAACAGACAATGATTAAACACTAAAGCCCTATGTCACATTTACCCTTACTTCTGGGCCGACCTGACTGTTTACTGGGGATCAGGCCTTGACATTAGCCCCATTCTCTAAAACTTGCCCCAAATGTTCCACCACCCATCCTGTTTGTTCTTCCACCCTCTGGATAAAAGTCCTTGGCAACCTCAAACCTGTCCCTTCTCCCAGGACTCAATCCTCCGCTAACTAGCACAAACAAACATCTGAGCATCATTTAAACCTGGGCACAGAATCCTCTTCCTGTTCAAGTAGCATGCCCCAGTTCCTTGAGGTGAGTGGAAAGGAAAAGCAACCCTCTGGGTGAGCCTTCTACCCACAGGGAGCAGAAGCTGGAGAAAGGGTCCCAGATAATTCCAAGGACAGGTTTCCCGTCCTGAAATCAGGATTCGGAAGGGCAGCCATTACCAAGCCTTGGAGTGTGACTGATCAAATTAAGAAATGCGTTTTAAAATTCAATTACACCCTCGGTGGAAATAGGCTCACTAATGGTTAGGGATAGAATTATACCCAGTCTATAAAGCCTAACATTTCTAAACCCAATTTTGTGCACTACTCTAAAGGTTAATTCAAAACCTCTCTTCCAAATAGGAAGTTAAACGCGGCCAATGGAGGGACGCCATCCATTGCTTGACGGAGGGTTTATCAGTGGTAAGAGTTCATTAGTTTTAATTAGTGTAATCACTAATGTTGCATTAACAGTTTAGTGAAGGAAAGTAATTACTCACACATCCACTGTATTAGATAGGAAGATTAGGATTCATCTTCCAAAAATGATTAGCATTTTGCCAATTAAACAAATCCCTTCTCCCTGCCAGCAGAACCCGTGACCTCCCTCACCCTGGATCATTTAAATGAAACATATTTTGCATCAAAAGACGGAACGGGGAGAAACGAAGAATTAAGGCTGCATTTATTTTTAGTTCTTTCTCAGAGTGCAGAGAGTGCACGCACAGGTCTCTGTGAGTTTGTGATGCCAGACTCGATTTACATAGTCGTTTGCTTCCCTTCTGATTACCCTCATCTACCATGTGGCGCCACAACAATTAAAAAATGAAAATGGCTGGTCATGGTGGAAGATGAAACCAAGAGCGAGCAACCAGAAAAACTATGTGGAAGGGCCATCGCTTGGGTTCCATAGTGGGACAGGGTAGGGACCATCTGCTGGCCCCATTCCGAATGCCAGTTTGGAGCAGGTTTTACTGCTTGGCTTAAAATTGCCATGCTACCCACAGGGGTTCCTTAAAGCTATCAAGAGAGTCTCCTGAGCCTCCTGCTGCCCACTGCTGGGCACAGAGGGCATTTCAGCCATGGTTTGCCTTAGAAGACCTTCGCAATATGACTCCACTACTCTCGGTCCGCACTGGACCATGCAGCTTCTAGGGAAGTTCTCAACAGTTCTAATGTACCCTGTGCTCTTTCTGGCTTCTCTGACCTTCTGTTCTCCTTGCTGGTAAACCTTCTGTTCTTGCTAGAGAAGCCACCTTTGTCTTCACTCAGAGTAAGGTCACCCCACCCCAGCTAGAATAGTTACCCCCTCCAGTAACTTCCAGGGCTCCATTGTATATGGTCGTCTGTTAGTACTCACTGGGCTTGGTTCCAGAAGCCCCTCCCCCTCCAGATGCTCAAATCCCTTCTATAAAATAACCTAGTATTTTCATGTAGCCCATGATCCTCCCCCCCAAATATGTTAAAGCAGTGGTTGTCAACCTCTGGGTCACAATTCCTTTACAGGGGTCACCCAAGACCATCAGAGAATACAGACATTTACATTATGACTCATAACAGTTGCAAAATTACAGTTACAGAGTGGCAACGAAGATAATGTTATGGTTGGGGGTCACCAGAGCATGAATAACTGTGTTAAAGGATCACAGCATTAGGAAGGTTGAGAACCACCGTGCTAGAACACCTCCACATTACAATAGCTAATAGAACACAAACACTATACATTCATGCTTGAGCCTTGCTGCACAGCTGAGAACGGGAAAGATGGGAGTGGACTGGAGAAAGGAAGATGACACACTCAGAGGTGGGCCACTCGGGTCACTCTGCTGTCCTGGGACAGAAGGCCTAGGCCAACAGCAAGACTGAGAACTATGGGATTTCGTGGTCTGTGTTCAGCCAGATTGCTGCCCAGTATGAAAGTCAGTCCACCAAGATGGAGCAGCTAGTGAGGGCCGAGGTTCAAGGTTGCCAATGTCTTCACTCGAAGTGAATGGTCTAATAGGTGTAGAGTTTTTCCTGGGCAGACAGGGTAGGGTGTGTGTGTTGTTTTTCCTTTGTTTGTTTGTTTTGAGATAAGATCTCAAATAGTTCAAGATGGCCTGGAACTTCTGTCTAGTATTTAGTGGAGGATGGCCTTGAACTCCCGATTCACTGTTTCCACCTACCAAGTGCTGGAAGTACAGTCGTGAATCACCCTGTTCGTTTGTTTGTTTGTTTTAATTTGACTTAGTTTTTAATACCATTTTACAGTTTTTAATGTCATCTTCATGTGATCTCCTGGCAATACTTTGAGGCTAATATTTTCTCAAAAAGAAAATCGACTTAATCGATGCTATCGGACCAATATATATGAAAGTCAATAAGAGCCCACGAATCCTCAGCCCGTGATGAGCATGTGCCCAGTTTCTTCAGCTCCACTCCAACCTCAGTCCCATGAGCTCTGTGACGTTGGGCAAGTGGCTCATTCTCTCATACACACAGCCACTGTATTCTGGTACGGTGGTTGCAAAAACCAGGTGGGAGAATAGGCATGTCGGAGACGGGACAGCTTCTAGGGTTTTCCATGAGCACAGAAGAAGAGCATCAATAACTTACTGTGTGAGAGCCGCAGGATGTGCCCCTTAGAGGTCACAGTCCTATAAGGAGGGTACAGACGGCAGCTGCTGGAATCTACAAGTTGAAAACAGTGTGTGCACCTCTGACACACACACATGCCTGTTGGTGACAGCCGCTGCCAGGAGGCCATCTCAGTATATTGTGTACATGTGTTCATATGTGTACAGTGTGTGCATCATACAGAAGTGCTTGCATAGACATATACATGCGTGCCTGTATGCATGTGTATATTCATGTATGCCCTAAAGAAAGGGAAGCCTGGAAGGGAACAGGGAGGAAGTTCCTCTGAAAGTCAGAGTGCAAGTGTGGAGACAGACAGACTCACCCTGTCCCCTGTCCTGAGAGAAGTGGAGCAGGCTGAGGGGACAGATGTGCAAAGTGACTTGAAGGGACTTCTCTCTCTTGAGGGTTGTCTGGGAAACTGGTCCCCATGAAGGCCCTAGGCACCATGGGTCAGATCCTACAAACTAGATAAGAAATTGAGCATAGAGGAGAGAGGGAGCCTAGCTGGGCAGGGGTACGTTCTCTTGTGTCCAGAGTCAGGAGACACAAAACTGAACCATAGGTTTAACAGTTCTGTACCCTCCAGCATAGTATTAGCAAAGCCCATTCCTTCCAGTGAAAACTATGAACCACAGTCCGTAAGTCACAAGTAGGATCCTTGTCAAAACCGTGATGAATTAGAACTGAATCGAAGTCTGTGTCACACACACTGAGGGACGCCACATCTGTTTTCCTCACAGCTACAGGCCTGAAGCTAATAGTGTCTGCCCACATCAGTGCTCGACAAATGTCTATGGATGTCTGATCAGATCATGCTGTCATGGGTTGAGAGTAGTTATGGACACATCGTCATGAGGAAGAGAAAGTAGGAGATCGTCATGGTGGAAGCGGCCTAGAGATGAGAAGGCTGCAGAGTGGAGAGCTAGGAACAGGGTAGAAATGTGTCCGGCAGGGCAAGTGGGGGTCCTAGCTTGTGTCCTCTCCCTGGGGACTTGTGGCTGCACACAGTCACCTTTACATCCCACATGGTGACTGAGACTCAGAAGAGTGACTGGAACAGTGTGACCCCTGGGGACAGTGGAAAGACAAATGGCTATAAGAGAAGGGGTTTTTTTATTCTACAGTGACCATGATCCAAAAGGAAAAACATCTACATATCACCGTTGCCCACTTAAAAGCAGAAAACATCAAGAAAGTCAAAAGGGAATGAGTTATGACCTAGCGCATGCTGTTTGAGAGGGGACACTGGCTAGCTGCTTGGGTATCGCTCTAAAGAATCAGAAAGACATAAATGTTGAATTTTCTTAGTTGAGGCTTCAGAATCCCAGTCCCTCCTTCCCCAGGCATCCACGGTGTCCCTCATTTCTTAGTATGTGTGTATGTGTGGGTGAGTGTTCACGTGTGTATAGATGTATGTTCTGTATAGGTGTATACACACCTGTGAGAGCCAAAGGATAATACTTAATGTCTGTCATTCCTCCGACACAGTTCACCATTTCTTAGCTTTTCTCTTTTTCTTAAGACAGGTTCTGTCATTGGCCCAGAACTCACCAAGTTAAGTGGGAGAGTCACCAGCCAGGGAGTCCCAGGGCTCTCTCTACCTGTCCCCACCTTCTCAGTTTCCGGACCACAAGTGTGTCCCACCATCCCCAGTCTGTTTGTCTGCTTTTTAAATGTGGGTTCTGGGGATCAAACCCAGGTCCAACACTTTATCTGCTGAGCTATCTCTCCATCTTGTTTTTAAAAAAAAATTGTGTGTGTGTGTGTGTGTGTGTGTGTGTGTGTGTGTGTATACATGTACTGAGCAACAGTGTGAGTGGGAAGGTCAAAAGACACCTTGAGGAAATGTGTTCCCTCCTTCTGCCAGGTGGGTTCTGTAGATAGGACTCAGGTTATCAGGCTTGGTGACACATGCCTTTACCCACCGAGCCCTCTCATGCCACTCCTCTCGTTGATATTATTTCTCTAACAGTTTTTCATTTCTCCCCTTCCCTTTCTTCCTTCTAAACTTCCCTATCTCCCCTTGCCCCCTCTCAAATTCATGGCCTCTTTTTCTCTAATTGTTATTGCTGCATCTATCTACCTACCTATCTATCTACCTACCTATCATCTATCTACCAACCTACCTACCTATCATCTATCTGTCTATCTATCTATCTGTCTGTCTGTCTATCTATCTATCTATCATCTATCTATCTACCTACCTACTTGCCTACCTATCATCTATCTATCTATCTATCTACCTACCTACCTGCCTACCTATCATCTATCTATCTATCTACCTACCTACCTATCTATCTATCTATCTATAAATAGATAACTCCAACCTGCTAAATCTGCTTAGCATTGTTTGTTATGCACACAGTTTCAGGACTAGTCATTTGATATTGTATATATAACTAATTAGTAGGCTCATCCCTAGAGGAAACTGTTTCTCACCTACCCAGCATTCCTTAGCTGCCTGTATTTCTTTGTCTAGGGACAGCCCCCCCCCATGAGATTTCCCATTCCATGTTAGCATGACTATTGGTGGAGTACTTTTCCAGGTCTTGTTTAATGTAGCCATGTTGTTGCAACATTGTGTTATTTCTAGGGGACACGATCTCACAGATGTCCTGTTCCTCTGGCTCTCACAATGTTTTCAGTCCCCTTCCACAATGTCACCTGAGTCTTGGGTACTGCTGTGTTGTAGATGGATCCGTTGGGGCTGAGCACCTCTTGTCCTCTGTATTTTGAGCAGATGTGGTTTTCTGTAATGGTCTCCGTCTTCAAGGAAAAGTGAGAATTAAATTTTATCAGGCAAAGCCAATGAGAGAGAGAATGTGTGTGTGTGTGTGTGTGTGTGAGAGAGAGAGAGAGAGAGAGAGAGAGAGAGAGAAACATTCCATGCCTTCACTGTCACTTCGAATATCGGGAGAGCCACACTTGGCACCAGAGACAAGTCTGTCACCCCACTAATGCCCTTCTCTTTCCTTCTAGTATGTGTCCAGTAGACGGGCCGTCACTCAGAACTCCACAGAGCAAAGTACCTTCCACCCACATCTTCTTCCCCACCACCATCGTCACCACTGTCACCATAACCGCCTGTGCCACCATGCCCGCCCCCGCCACCTCAACCACCAGGAGGCAGGGATGCACAGTGCTCAGGTGACACCCTGCCTATGCCCACTCTTCTCCTGCCAGTGGGAAGGCCACCTGGAGGTGGTGGTGCCTCACCTGCGCCAGATCCACAGGATCGACATCCTGCAAGGGGCCGAGATAGTCTTCCTGGCCACGGACATGCACCTCCCCGCGCCAGCCGACTGGATCATCATGCACTCCTGCCTCGGCCACCACTTCCTCCTGGTGCTCAGGAAACAGGAACGGCACGAAGGGCACCCTCAGTTCTTTGCTACCATGATGCTGATCGGTACCCCCACCCAAGCCGACTGCTTCACCTATCGCCTGGAGCTCAACAGAAACCACAGGCGTCTCAAATGGGAGGCCACCCCGAGGTCTGTCCTGGAGTGTGTGGATTCGGTCATCACTGATGGGGACTGCCTGGTTCTCAACACCTCACTGGCCCAGCTCTTCTCCGACAACGGCAGCCTCGCCATTGGAATCGCCATCACCGCAACCGAGGTCGGCGCCACGGATGCCGAGATGTGAGGCCAGGAGCTGCTGGATACTCACGCTGCCTGTGTACCTTGGACCTCCGGATGTCGGGACATTTTTATTCCCCCTTCCTTCCTTCCTTCTTTTCTTTCTTTTACGTCTCAGGTAATTTGTGGTATTAGTATTCATTGGCCACAGGCATTCTGTTATGTAAACATCTGTGAGTCAAGGTCTTGGTGTGAAATCTGTCCTGTGTGTTGTTGGTACAGTTTGGTAGAACATTTGGAAGATTCTACCAGAGTAGTTACTTCCGGCCACCACTGGTCTCTTTCGCTACTGCTTCCACAGGGAGCGAATGCCAAGAAGCAGGGCACTGGGGCTAACGGGAGACTTGGCTTCCCAACTCCTTCCTTCTCTTTTCGTGCGGTTTCAGGCAGAGCCTGACTTGTCATGGCTGAGGCAGCCAGCCGTGACTGCCACCTTTCCAGGAGCCTTGGGGTCAAAGCTAAGCTGCATGAGCATGAGAGACAGGGTCTCCTCCACAAACAGTGGGGTCCCCTAGAGGCGCACTCTGGGTCAGAAGTGGTCACCTGACCCCGGGCTGGGGTCAGCAATCGGATACAAACCCCTCTGTTTTTCAGATTCTGGCCTTATTCCCTGGCCATGCCATTTCCCTTTGCTTTGCAATTAAAGCCCAAATGTTTTGGTGCTCCTCTGAAAATTGCCTCGCCTCTGGGGAGAGCGGGATAGGTATGATGCAGAAGAAGAATTGCAAGGAAAAAGATGGCACCAAATCACCCTCTGACCTCTGGGAGGGCGCGCCTGCCTCATCAAGACTCTTTAAACACATAAACTATAAATCCATCACCCCCCCCCCAAACACACACACACACACACACACACACACACACACACACACATCTTTTTGTATCAAGGACACATCTGTCTTTGATGGTATGTGCGTAAGACCCATCATCAAACACGGGGACCCCAGAAAGAAGCAACTAGGACCTCCAGCATGAAGAGATCGCCTGACACACTCTGGGCCTCCCCTTTTCTCTCCTTACTTATTAACACACGCTGTAGCCCTGTCCAGCACATAAACATGGCTGCTTAGGAGTAAGTTCGGCATATACAGAAGGAAACCTCAGGAACCCACCTCACCTCACCCTCCGCTCCCTACCCCCACACCCCACCCACCCACTCCTACCCTCACTCCATCCCTCACCCACCTTCGCCCTCACCCCTCCTCACCCCCCACCTTCTCACCCCCCAGAGGTTACTCTCTCTTGTTTTGCCATTAGAACAAAGCATCAACTTTTGGGGAAAGGCCTTCCTGCACTGGAAGGAAGTGGGGGGGTCTTTGCTCTGCTTTCTTTCTGTTCTTAGTTGTACACCTTAAAGCCTTCCCAGTGGGGTCACATGTCCACAACGTCCTTTCTGTTACTGTCAGGTGCTAGGGGAAGCATGGCACCCCAAACCAGCACAGCTCTCTAGCGGGCTGTATGGGCCTTTCTCCGACTCACTCCCTGACCTCAGGCATACCTTCTGGGCCTGGCTGGCCTCCCAGCGAATACTGAGTTTCAGGCAGGTTGTCCTGGCTGCCCATCAGCAATCTTTTCTCCACCAAATTAATTCATCTTAAAATACACTACCCATCCTCCCAAACGGGTTGATTTTCCCAGCCGCTTTTGCTGCCGAGCCATGCTCGAAGCATGCATTTATAGAACTATGAAAACACAGCTCTTCCCAGTCACCCAGTTCTTGCTGGGACTCTGAACTGAGGCTTCATCTATCCAGGGCCTGAGCAAATTAACTTTGCTCACAGAGTATCACGAAGATGAAGCTGAGAGGTATCAGGAAGCTTGTGTCCTGTGGACTCCAGGCTGTTAGCCTCCAACCACACCTAGACCCAAGGCTGGTGTGTCAGTCCTTGGAGAGACCACTGGTAGGGCCCCATCCCTGCTACCCAGGTCCTCCCTAACTATCTAAAGGCATCAGAAGCCACAGTTCCTCCTCTAACTTCTGAGGGTCATTTGTAACATCTTAAGTGTCCCAGTTAAACAGACACACAGCACCTCAAGAAGAATACATGACGTGTAATGCTTACAGGCCTCGGAGCTCTCACAACATTGCCTGGGCCTTGCTACTGAGCCAACCTAGGAAGGACTGCAGGCCGTTGTAACTGCACAATGTATTCAAGTAAGTGACTTGAATGCTGGTTCCTAGAAATCTCCAGAAGAAAGGTTAGGAGATGGGTTCTTTTCATTCACCTATGGTGCTCCCAAGACGGCCTTTCTCTTCACACTCATGCGTGAAGAACAGAAGACAAAGGCACAAACTAACAAGCTAACAATGGTGCATTGGAAACAGAAGAGAGGAATAAAAACAAACTGTGTTTGAGTGTTTTTATCACCCAAAGGCTCCCTCCTTTAGCCTTGAATAAAGCCCACCCCTCTCCTCAATACGCAGGGGCATGTGTATTCAGAGACGGGCCATGACCTTCTCAAGGTCACATGTCAGACCACAAGTAAAACTCCACTCTACCAGTTCATCTCCATAGGAAGATGACACCCTGCCCTCACCCCCCACCCCACAGTGTTCAGGAGGGTCTTGTTCAGCAGTGGATTGGAGACTTGAAAACTGAATGGGTGAGAAGGAGAATTCACAGGGAAAGGCGGAGGGAGATCCGCTTTTAGTGGTGTCTTAGCATTGTGGAAGTCAGCTGGTCCTGGGGAGGTGGGAAGGACGAGGCACATGGAGGTCTCAGTGGCCCGGTGTCCTTTGGCCTCCTTCACCCATCCTCAGGCCTCTTGTTCATAGATTCTGGAACCTGGTTGCCTCATTCATGCCAAGACACTCAGTTTAGTGATACTTACTCTCTGAAGAGTGTTTGTGCTTTAATAGAGGGCATAGGCAGACAGACAGGAGCACTTAAGAGACACGAGCTGTCTGTATTTGAATTGGCAGCTGTGAGCCGTTTGTTTAGCAGGTGTTTAAAGAGAAGCACGCCTCTCCTTGAGTCTGAGCCCAAATGAATGACTGGCGGAGGCTTAGCAATACAATGAATATCATTCCTAACAGTGAGTACGCATAGGAGCCTGTGCCTGGAACAGATCTAACATTTCTGCAGTGCGGGGGACATTTAGAAATGGAACAGGATAGTTGTCCCCGTAGGCCTTGCGGCTGCCGACTGAAAATTCCCTATATGAAGACCCAAGGGGATAAGTACTTGGAATATATTATCCACGTAATCTTCAAAACAGCCCCGTGAAGCCGCTGCTGTGTGCTGGGATAGATGAGAAACTGCAGCTAGCAAGTAGGAAAGCTGGCTCCATGGCCAGGCTTCTAACCAGCTGCACCCTTGTCATTTCTCGCAACTCGTGTTCCAGAGTCTCAGAAGGACCCAGTCATAAAGTCCGAAGGGCATGGGAACCCTGCTTTCGTATTTCAGCACTAAATGTATCCTTTCTCTTCTTTCCGTCTCCTTCTAGTCCAGCTCAACAGCTGACTTGTATTTCACACGGTTACATTTTTAGAATTTTGTAGGTCAGTTATTACAACCATCACTGGAAAATTAACTTATTATATACTCTTACAATTAAATAAATTCTATTTAAAATGAGCATAATAGTCAGGCTTCCTGATTCTTTCACCACGTGTTATTTTGTGTGCCCCGATGCCATTTGCCTCACATCTGCAAGGATCAAGCTCACAACGATGCACCACCACCTGCCTTCCAGCTCAGCATGCAGTGGTGATAGCTCACCACTGTCTATGGTGATAGCTCACCGCTGTCTATGGTGATAGCTCACCGCTGTCTATGGTGATAGCTCACCACTGTTTATTGTGATAGCTCATCACTGTCTATGGTGATATAGCTCACCACTGTCTATGGTGATAGCTCACAATTAGCCAGGATGGAAGGATTTACACTAAGCCATTGGCAAATATTATAAGCCTTTCCCATCACTCCACAGTCTAAATATTGCTGATGCACACAGGGTGGGGAGGAAGGACTTTGGAAGGAGGAGATTTTGGTGAGTAAACAGATGGTGGTCAGCCAGCCAATTGTTCAGGAATGCAACGCTTCTGGGGAAGAGACCCTGAGGGTTCCAAGAGTACTTCTTGCCCAGGACACCCTTCAAAACTGCCCTCCACCCTACCCTGACCTATACTACTGTGCAGAATTATGTCTGATGGTTCTCATGGAGAACCATGGTCCACAAACCATGGTCTATCGGCAACACTAACCTAAAAGCCAAACCGAGTTCTATAAAACTGGAATCACCTCCATCATTTTCTCTCATAGGTTCCCCTCCCTCCTTCTTCCTGACCTATAGACCAAAATGGTCTCTAAAGAAATGCTTTACGTTGGAACTAGAGATTGGAAACATCCAACATTTGAGAAGGGCATAATAAGCAGTGATTTCAAATATCACATAAAATGTATTGCCAAGGAAGGAAAGTGAGACTCTGATTTGTTGTGAGTCAAGAGACAGAGAAGGCAACAGGGAAGGGGCTTTCATGGAAAAGACGGAGCCCAGCACCTTCCTCCCTGCTCTGGCTGCTTTACTGTATGCAGCCCAACAAGGAGTCTGCCAGAGAGGACATGGTTCCCACTGCCCCCGAAGTCATGATAGACCTTGGAAGTCCTGGTCTGGAAGCAGGCAGAGACTCTGAGGTGAAGAGTGACTCAGGGGGCTGGGGAGATGGCTTGGTCAGTGCTTGCTGAGCATGCGTGAAGACTAGGATTCGGATCCCCAGCGCTCACATAAAGCTCAGGTGATACAGTGCGTGCCTGTGATCCTGGCAATGGGGAGACAGAAAGAGGAGGACCCCTGGGGCTTGCTAGCCGGAGAGTCTACCTGAAGGAGTGAGAACCAAGTTCGATGAGAGACTGTGAACCGAAAAGTAAGGCAGAGACACATACTGCCATCATCCTTCATTCTCTACATACATACACACATACATGATCACACACACTCACACCCCCACTTCCACCACACACATGCATGCACACAAACATGTACACACACACACACACACACACACACACACACACACACTTTAGCCAGTGCCTCTGAGTCCATTGGTTTCTGTGTAAGGGATGTGACAGAAATTGTGAGGCTTTCCAAGGCTACAAATTGGACCCAACATCTAGAAGAAGGGGGTGGAGAGTCACAGGCTCTGATTTAAATCCAACTCTAATATTAAAAATGGTATTTCCTAGTCAGATTGTCAAATTTCTGATTATTTGTTTTGAAGATTTCCTTCAATGGGCAACTGAAGAAATCCCCCTGAAAAGCTCCAGGAGACAGGATATTCGATCAGCAGAGCACAGCAGTTACCTAGGTAGGCTATAGACTGCCTTTCCCACGGTATGTGGAAATATTTCATTTTGAGTGCACCAGAAACATCCCCTGCCCTTTTAAAACCTTGTTTGGAGAATGGAGATAAGAAAGGGAATGGATATCCAAAGGCATTTCACTCCGATTGACATATAAAGAATCTTCTAGCTTTTCCTATGATGTCACAGACAAGAAGCAATAGCAAACCAGAATGTTACTGTCTCTTCATCCCTTCCTCCATGGAAAAGCCACTAAACTGTATTTGATACTTTTTTTTTTGTTTGAGCCCTTTGGAATCTGCTCATTCTTACTGATGGTTTGTTCCATGCAACATAAGGGAACAGCAATGGAAAGCTCTCAGGCAGGGGCAATACCCAGAGATTCACGGACTGTCATGCTTGCCTTCTGTTTCATTATCTCCCACCCCTTTCATGTGTGACTCCAGTTAAAGCCGTAATTGAATGGAAGGAAGAAAACGCTAGCGGTGGCGAATTGGAACTGTGACAGCTCCCTTGTCTCCGGTCCTATCTCAGCGCCTCCTGCTGCTCTGAGAAGCCTCTCTCCCTGCATCCTAAAGAAAGAGAAGAGCTTCACCCCTGGCCCTGGCCTCCCAAAACCCCTTATCTCAGCTGTCCCCTGCCTCTGCCTGACAGCACAGTCTCTGAAATTTTCTCCTGGGTCTATCAGATCACTTGTCAAAAAAGCCTTCATGGTTTAATTCTTTAATTCCAGGCCACTGTTAGTTACTCCCAAGATCAGAATTGAGCATGGTTCTAATCCTATTGCCTGTCAATTCATTTAAACCTCAATCTTCCTGCCATCTTACGCCCAGAACCTGTTTTCTACTCTCATAAAAGCTTAGAGAGAGAGAGAGAGAGAGAGAGAGAGAGAGAGAGAGAGAGAGAGAATATTGATCTGAATGATCAAAAGTGACCAGAAGGCTAACATGAATATTCATGAGCTGGGGTACCTTTCACCATGCCATTGACTATTGACTACTTGCACCTCACAGGAGCCCAGGTACTTGTTTTGTTTCCCTACATATCCTCAAAGACATACACTAGTGTTGCTCAATTGTGGGGACAGAGTGTCCCCTAAACGAAGGTGGAAAGGGAGCCTTTCCAAAACCCAGCATTGGAGGAAGGCTCATCTCAACTGTACCCTAGAATCGAGGAGTTACTGAACTATTAATTACCTGGAGACCTCAATTTCCAGGCCCCCAGAACCTGTAGTTCTGATTCCAGAGGGCTAGAGTGAACCCCAGGGCTCTGATTGTTAATGCTCTCCCCTAGGAGTTCTGAAACCCAAAGCCAGGGTTCAGTGAAAAATGGGGCATGGGAAACACAGAAAGCAGGCAAAGTCCCCTGGAGAGATCTGCTGGTGACTCTGTAAGAGGAGGGGAAGTCAGAGAAGAGGTGATTGGATAGGGCCCAGGCTGCATTCCGATGGCGAATCAAGACAGAACCAGGGCTCCAGCCCAAGTGGAGTCATCCAGGGTTATAAAGGTCTTTGTTCTTGCCACTGGGGCGGGGGGGAGTGGTGACAGCTGAAGGTGGGGCAGACAGAGGAGTGGAAAGGCCTGCACAGACCGGTAGGGGTGCGACAGCTTATCAGGCAGGATGGATGGATGAACCAGGGTAGAGCAGTCCGCGGTGCCAAGTGTCACACAGACAAAGTCCCCAGCGAAGTGACTGCAACTGTGTAAATCTTCCTCTGAGCAGAAGGGGTTTATCTTTCAAATCCTGCCTGGGGGACACGGAGATGGGAATTTATATTTAAATCTCTGTCCTATCCACACCAGAAGGCTCCCAGCAAATCCCCTGGGATGCAGTTATTTACCCTGAAAATCCCAGACTGCCTGAACAGGGTTGCCATTGGGGCCTTCCCTGGGTGATGTGAATTATCGTGCTCCGTCCTCCAACAGCTCAGAACTAAACCCCACGTAAGCATTGCCTAGAGGCAGCAGAGAAAGAAATCACTATACTACTTCCCGTTGGCATAGAGGTAGATCCCGGGACACTGGCATTTGCTCTGCAAGGTGGGGGGGGCAGTGGGAAAAGCATCCATTAAATATCTAAGTTGGGGGCTTTGACTACCACCCAGCTAGAAGGTAATTGACTATTCCACTCTCTCTGCCTGTTCCCAGGTACCAATTCAATGTCCATTAACATACAGGAGGTGGACAGTTCTCAATTTTTAGATCCAACACTGAGGTCAAAGGAAATGACATTCAGTTGGAAAAACAGGGATTGTAATTCTAGCATACTATATCAGAGTACCACAGAGAATGTTCCAGAAAATAAACTCAGAGGAGGAGTTCTCATTCTGATAGATTTTCACCAATGTTGTTTTGGGAGACAGTTG